>NC_052675.1:1802500-2170000 GCF_016802725.1 Solenopsis invicta | reverse complement strand
CATCGATTTTGATGTTCTAATTTATATAAACACTAGAACAACACAAGCGCGCGTTACGCGCGCGCTATTTATTTAATTTTGTTTATATATAATTAAATATAAATAATAAGAATTTCAAAAATTATACATTTATGATTAAGAATAATAGAGTTCATGATAACAAATGACAGATCATGTTCTTGATGATTATGAATAAATAAAAATAGAATATGATTTGATTTATTATTACCCTATCAGTAGACAATGTTTTTTAAATATTTCTTAAATATTTATTTTTTATTATAACGTTTTTTAAATATTTAAAAGATATTGTTTCCTGATAGGGTAAATGTCTATAAAATTATCATTAATAGTAGACGTTAATATCACATTCTTGTAACAGATATGTACAGTTCGTGCCAGGTATGCCTGGGGTCCGATTCTAGGGTCCATGTTTTGTTCTTACAAGGGGAGCACCAGACATTGTCCCCTCCGATTTCGTTGAACTTTATATATGTTATAAACCTATCCTCCCACTAATTCATCCTAAAGTAATAGGACCCGCCTCTCAAGCATTCGCGAGAAAAACGCGTTTAAAGATTTACGTGTGCGTAATGTACCGTGTAGTAAGAACAGATTGACACCTAAGCAGCGTAGCCTAGTCGGTAAGGCGCCTGACTACAATGCTGCATATTACTGGTTTGAATCTTACTTTTTTCATTTTTTTTTTTTTTAATTTCCTTGTAACGTACTATTGTGTGTGGTGTATGTTTTTAAATATTTAGCCTATAAAATAACTGTTTTAATTATACAATTAATTATATTTCAGAAATTATAAAATTCATCTATTTAGGAGGAACGGGGGCGACGAAACTTACCCTCTCCCTGCCCACTGCCCGCGTTTTTATCGTTAAGGGGAAGGAGGTGATCCCTGCTGATGTTGCAGAAACCTTTTGCTCCCCCCATCCCCCCTTCGCCTTCTCTTTGGCGGCGCGTCGGAAACCTCCTCCCGCGCCCGCTCTGCCGCCTCCTTCTGCAACATGACCGCGTCGCAGAAGGAGGCCCCCGCCCATTCATCAGCACTAGCGAGCATCCGCCCCACCACCGTGGGGAAGTTGAGACCGGCCCCTATCCTGTCGGCGAGGGCACGGCGCTCGACAGCCCAAACCGAGCATACCTCTAGGGTATGTTGCGCCGTGTCCCTCGCCTCTGGGCAGTGGTGACACTTCGTGGTGACCTCCTGCCTAACCTTCTCGTGCAGGTACTCTCCGAAGCACCCATGCCCGGAGAGCACCTGCGTCACGTGGAACGAGAGACCCCCGTGCCCCCTGCCCATCCATTCCCTAAGAACGGGCCCAATGGTCTCGACCACCCTCAAACTAGCCCTGGCGTGGGGCAGACGCTCCTGCCAGTGCTCTATTACCTCTGGGCGGGCCTGGCTTCGCCGAGCCTCTGACATCTCTAAAGTGGCAGGCTCGCCCCCGCGGGCAAGTTCCTCCCTCCACTCGTGGGTGTCCGCGAGGAAACACACCACGTAGGCCCACGGAGGCGAATCCGCCAACAAACACACCGCCTCCCAAAAGATGGTGCGGTACGCGCGTGAGACCCTAATGGCCATCTTACGTTGCTCCTTCTGGAGCAACCTTATGTTATTATTGTTGGCCACCAGGGCCCCACACCACACGGGTGCCCCGTACATCGTTATTGACCGCACCACCCCCAGTAGAGGTGGTGTACCCTCTCAGATGGACCGCGCAGGTTGGGCATTAACCGGCTGAAACTAGAGATAGCGGCGCCCAACCTGGCGGCTGAAAGCCCCACTTCGAGTCGTGGATCAGTCCTAGATACTTCATCTGAGACTTCACCTCGACTCGAGTGCCCTCTACCAAAAGGCTTTTAAAGCCTGGGCCTTTCTCGCCTTGCCCCTCGAGCCAGAGCACCACCATTTTATTGAGGGCCACTCTTAGGCCCAAGAGGCAGATCCTTCTCAGCATAATGCCGAGCCCGTTCCTCGCGGTGCGTCTCGCCTCGCCCCAGGTGCTACCCAAGACGACGACCAGGGTATCGTTGGCATAACATACCAACGAAACCCCCGCAAGGAGGCGGTGATCCAGGCATGATCGTACCCTACATCCCACAGGAGTGGTCCTAGGACCGACCTCTGTGGCACCCCCCTGCTGACCACTCTGCGCATGGTGGCACCGTCTCGGTCCCTGAGGGCGACCACGCGGTTGCTAGGCCCCGACAGTCTCCACTAGGTAGGGAGGAACCCCCTTTCTTCGGAGGCCCTCCCTAATCTTCTCCCAGGGCAGGGTGTTGAAGACATTGGCGATATCTAAACTTATCACCAACACCACTCTGCCCCGGTTCACCGCGCGATCGACCAGGAATCTCAACCGTTGGATCGCTCCAACGGTCGATCTTTCCGACCAAAAGCCGAATTGGGTGTACTCCAAGTCGGGGCCTACCGTCGACATATGCGTCGCGAGGCGAGACGCTATGACCCTCTCGAAAAGTTTGCCCACCTCGCCTATCAGACAGATAAGCCGGTGGGCAGAGGGGTCATCCGCGGGCCTCCCCTGTTTGGGGATAAGGACGAGCTCGGCTTCCTTTCATAGCGTGGGGAACCGCCCTAACTGCAGGCACCTGTCGAAGAGATGCCTTAGGTGGTCCCCCAAAACGCTGAGGGCAATAGCCCTTACGCGCCCCGGAACCCCATCGAAACCGGGGGCAGCGTTTTCTCTTCTCATCCTCTGGATGGCCCTGGTCAGTTTACCCTCGGTGACCTTGAGGTGTTCCGACCACCAAGTGCGTTCCCTGATCAGGGCCCGATTTTCTCGGGGGCGGACCTCTTCTTCTGGATCCGTCGGGAAGAGGGCGGCAACAACTTCTCTTAGGAATTTCGGATCGAGGGACTCCATTGTAGGGGGCGCCGCCCGTCGGAGCTTGTTCCTGACAGTACGGGCGCCCCCACGGATCCCCGCCCAGGGTTTCCAACAGTTCCCCTCAGGCATTGGCCTTGGATTTGGCAATGGCCGCCTGGAGGGCCTTCCTCGCGGGCCGGTACACTTATAGCCGGGCCGCTTCTTTCTCCACCACCCTTCTTCTCCGACGGTACCTCGTGTACTGGCGACGCGCGAAGTTGCACTCTTGTCTAAGGGACGCAATCTCCGGCGTCCACCAGTACACGGCCTTTTTTTTAAGAGGCCCACCCATACGGGGCCGAGGCATGGCGGTGTCGCAGACCTGCGACATCGCCTCCTGGGCCGCCTCCTCTTCTACGTCGCCCTCCTCAGGGGAAACTTCCCAGGACTTAGCGATGGCAGCAGCCATCGCCATGTCCCCGTCAAAGTTTTTCAGGGACCATCGCGGGGTGACACCTTCTGGCCTTTCAGGCCGGGCGCACGGCTGTCTTACCGGATTCGGCGAGGAGACCTCCATTACTATATACCGATGGTCAGACAAGGTCTCCTCATCCGAGATTGACCATTCGGTAATTTCGCCGTGCGCCTCAGAGGAGCCCATCGTAACATCTACGATAGAGCTCCCCCGGGCTGCCACACAGGTGGACACCGGACCTCTATTGATAACTGCGACCCATGCCCTCTCCCTGCTGACCATCTGGTTAATGATGGTCCGCAGGGAGAGGTCCTCACCTATTTCTTCTCGCAGGACTCCGCGCAGCTCTTCCCACGCTGGACAGTCTTCCAGCGTGTGCTGCGCGGAGTCCCGGTCAGCGTCACAATGGTGACACTGCGTCGTCGGCTCTTTGCGTATCCTGCACAGGTACTCACCGAAGCAGCCATGCCCGGTGAGCACCTGTGTCGTCCGGTAGGACAAAACGCCCCAAAGACGGTCCACCCATTCGTCCAAGTGGGGTAGGACGGCCTCCAAGATCCGAGATCCTGCCGCCGGCGGGTCGTTGGCGAGGCTCTCTCGCCAAGCCCTCATGGCCCGCCGGCGTGCTCTTTTCCGTAATAGCGCGGCGACCCTGGGGGTAACCACTCCCCCCTGCAGGCGGACGGCCTTCACTCTGGCGTATGACCAGGCCAGAGCGTCGGCCGTGAATTCCGCCGGGGGGAGCCCCGCCAGTACCATGGTCGCCGCGCTAGGGGCGGTGCGGTACGCAGCACCGTACCCCCTTACGCGAGGTAGCGTCGAACTCGGGAGGCGGAGAGGATCGCTCTTTGGCTTGACAGGGCCCAAGTTTCACTTGAGCCCGTTGTGGCGAGTCGGGAAGCGGAATCGGAGTCGGAAGTGGAGTCGGTTGCGAGCCAAGTGTCTTAGCAGAGACCAAGGCACTCGATCTCGGTAGCAACCTGGGGAGCTTCTATTCGGCGGACCGGTCAGAAGCGGACAAGGTGCTCGCCTCCGACGAACGTCGCCTTATATACCCGAGAATCGAGGCGAGGGAATGTGCGACGTGTTACGGCGGAGCGGTCCGGCGGTAGCATCCCCGCCATTCGATCTCAGGTCTTTCGTTTCGAGCCACGCGCGTAGAGCGTGGCTGCGGACGGCGTTGGAACGAGAGCTCGTGCGCGCGGAGATGCGAACGCGGGAGCGATCGCTTGTTCGCTCTGTTGTAGTTTATTTTATTAGGCGCTATGCACCGATAATTGCCATCCGGCGAATGTTCGGTCAGACGGCTCGGACGGTTAGACGGTCCAGGGTGGGGGGGGTCGGAAGGCAGTTTTTTACAAACTAAAGGGCAAGAACCAATTGTATTAAAATACTTTGCAATAATTACAAAGTTGTTTTTTCTGAACAGTCAATAATTGATTGTTAAAATTTTATGTTTTATTTTTAATTGAAATTACATCTATGATTTTTATTAACTGCTATATTTACATCAAACTGGTCAATTCAAAAATCTATGTTTACTTATTGTTTTGTTATAACATTCTTTAACATATAACATGCACAACACATAATTTTGATATTATTTGTATAATATTAAATATTATGATACAATTGAGACAAAACAAATTATCTTATAAATTAAAACTAAAATTTTCTAGTTTATGAAGATAGATATATAGTAAGATATAATTTTATGGAAAATCTTTTAACATTGAAAATAAATTGTAACAGATTATCACATATATTGAAATCTGTTTATAATACTTGATTTTATTTGTACATACGTGTAACTCAGAAAGACAAATTCGCTTTGAAGCAATTTTTGAAAACAATGCTTATTTATTAATTTTAGCTATTTTTTATATGATCTTACATATTTGTAAACAATAATAAATAAGTATATTATTTTTTTACTCATTAATTTATAGGAGATGCTAAGGCAGCGGAAATAACTAATGTCCTTTTATATATGGTTGCTAAAGATATGCCATTGAATACTGTCGGAAAGGAGGGCTTTCGATACTTTTTAAAAATTATTGCTCCGTTTTACAAAATTCCCGCTCGTAAACAATTCACGAAATTAATAGACAATAAATATGAAGTATTGTCGCG
The DNA here is from genome assembly GCF_016802725.1 of Solenopsis invicta. NCBI lineage: Eukaryota > Metazoa > Arthropoda > Insecta > Hymenoptera > Formicidae > Solenopsis > Solenopsis invicta. Next base: position 2,164,549 of record NC_052675.1, on the reverse strand, counting down.
TCTCACGATGAATAAACTGTCGACTGCAACTACAATCACCTTAACCTGTGATGTGTGGACCGAAATTCTCAATACAGTCAGTTTTTTGGGTGTAACTGCTCACTTTATGTTAGAAGGTGAATTGAATTCCGTATCAATAGGAGTTTATGAATTAGATGAAAGGCATACTGCAACATATTTAGAACCGTTCTAAGTACAATCTGTAAGAATTGGAATATTCAATTAAGTAAAATTCAAGCCGTGGTAACAGACAATGCAGCGAATATCATAAAAGCAGTAGAAATTGTTTTTAGCAAAAGTAAACATATTGCATGTTTTGCGCATTTGCTAAATCTTATTCTTGCTAAAATGTTTGAAAAATTACTAGAGTTAAAACCACTTATTGATAAAATTAAATCAATTGTAAGTTACTTTAAACATAGCGTTGTTGCGACGGATGAACTTCGTAAAAGTCAAAGCGTTTTGGGAACTCTTTTGAAATTAATTCAGCAAGTTCCTACGCAATGGTCATCTACTTATTATATGCTTGAAAGATTCGTGCAAATAATTGATCATGTGAGTACAGTTTTGATTAATCAGCGCAATTCTCCGCTCATGATATCTGCGTTTGAGGTAGCGACTATTAACGAAATATTGAAAATGTTAAAACCTTTTGAAATGATAATTACAGAAATATCTGGCAAAAAATATTTTACAATCCGTAAGGCCATTCCTATCAGTACAAAATTACCTTTTCAAAAAAAGGTAAAAGAAAGGTGCCAATTTATGTGTGCGCGCGCGCACCTTATCTATAATTTTTTTTAAAAACTCAAGTGGTACTATTTTTTAATTCAATCTAAATGTATTTTTCCAAAAAATGTATGAAATCTTTAAATTGCGCCAATTATAAAGAGAATATATTGTTGTTTGAAATAACTATTGTATTACTTTTAACGAATAAAATGCAAGTAATAGAATATTTATTTTTTAAGTAAAACCCAAGTAGCGGTATCTTTAACTCCTTTTTAAATAAAATTCAAGTGATACTGTGTGTGTATTTTTATTGAAACATTTTTCTGTTTTAACCTAAGTGGATGTACTTAATTTAAAAAAGTTTCAATGAAATATGTAACATTTAATCTCAAAGAATTAAACAGAAATGAGAATGTTTTATTAAAATAAAAAATTTTTATACAAAAATTGGCGCTGCTGTTTTACAACATTTTATTTTAGATTATAGTTAGACATTTAGCAGCGCCAATGATTTCAACTTACAAGTAAGATTATAATGTGTATGTGTGTATGTGTGTGTGTGTGCGTGCGTGCGTGCGTGCGTGCGTGCGTGCGTGCGTGCGTGCGTGCGTGCGTATGTATACATACATATATATATATATATATATATATATATACACACCAAGCAAATCAAAAACTGCTTATGTGATTATAATTAACCTCAACTCCCATCCACAATAAATAATATGTCTCTTGTATAGACAAGATTATATATTATGCACTTTTTTCAGCCGAATTCGTTTGTTTCGTATAAAAACGTGTTGGATATGTTTATTATTAATAAATATATGCAGTTAAAAATATATATTTGGCATTAACTAGAGTCAATATTATATTATACTCCTACGAATGCTACGTATAAAATTTTTCAAGTGTCATAACATATGATTGACAAAGTGCATATGAATATGATAATGAAACATAGCTAATTAGATTGGATGAGCCTTATTAACTTCATTTTTATCTTTCTATCTTTCTCCACTGCATATTTTTCCCAGCAAAAATGTGGTTTGCTTTTTCTCAGGTCTACCTCTAAGTCTTTTTTAACTCTAGCATAATGTAAATGTATATTTTGAATGAATTGACGTTTGAAACAAGTGTCAAATGATTGAATAAAGATATAAAAATATGTGTAATTTTACAAGTTGAGTCTCGGAGGTCTCAACGCTGCGTATTCTCTCTGATTTTAGAAATTTGTAACTAGATTAATTAATAAGTATGGTAAGTATATTTTAAATCCTGTTTATTAAAGTTAACAAAGTTAAGTGTAGCTCTTACAATATATATTGAGTTCACTAAACTAGTTAAAATAATACATGATATTAAATATGCTCGCTGTGTTACAAAATAAATGTTAATTGTAAATAAATAAAATGTGTTAATCTCGCTGTTACCTAATATTTAATAATATTTCTGAGCGTTTTATAAAAGATATTTTTTCTTATAAAAGATAATTCATTTTGTAACACATCGAGCATGTTTAATATCATGTATTATTTTAACTAGTTTTCAGTAAACTCTATATACATTGTAAAAGTTACACTTACTTTATTAACTTTTTTAATAAACAGGATTCAAAATGTACTTACTTTACTTATTAATTAATCCAATTACAAATTTCTGAAACCAGAAAGTACACGCAGCGTTGAGGCCTCTGAGATTCAACTTGTAAAATTACACGTACACCAGGCATTGAAATCATTTTTATATCTTTATTTAATTATTTGATACTTGCTTCAAACGTCAATTCATTAAAAATATACATTTACATTAACGCTAGAATTAAAAAAGCATGACTTAGAGGCAAACCTGAGAAAGCAAACTACATTTTTGCTGAGAAAGGTAAATATGCATTGGAGAAAGATAGAAAGATAAAAATAGATTTAATAAAGTGCATCCAATCTAATTAACCTCGTTTCATTACCATATTCATGTGCACTTTGTAAATTATATCTTCTTATGACACTCGAAAAATTTTATACATAGCACTCGTAGGAGTATAATATATAATAATATTGACTCTAGTTAATGCAAAATATATATTTTTAACTGCACATATTCATTAATAATAAGCTTATTCAACAATAATTTTTTGCACCACGCGAAAGAATTCGGCAGAAAAATGTGTCGTTTGCCCCGCAAATCGAGATATTATTGACGATTCAGGTTAGGAAACTTGTCATACGCGCAATCATGATCGCGGTTACGTGATGCACATCACATGGTGCATCACGTGACCGCATAGATGCTGATAGTGTAGTAGCGAGCGCCACACTGTGTTGAAAATGTGAAAGGGAGAATTCCTGAGGGCGACGACCAAGGAGACGTATCTTACAGAAAAATGTAGAGATTAGAATTTGCATCTCGATATCTCCGCTCGTACGGCGCGGAGAGAAAAAATAAAAACACTTTTATATATGCAATTTTTTCCAAGCTATCGAATAAGACGACTTTGAACTTGATCGGTTTAGCCGTTGCTGAGATCTGATAATCTCGTTTTGCTTGAACTCGCTGACTCGCGTAAAAAAGGCGTCGGTCTTTCTTGCTTTTTTTTTTGAATTGGCACGAGACGCGACCGCGCCTCTTGATGATTTATTTATTACGTGATAACAAAAACAAGAAATCCAGATTCTAACATTGGAAAACATTTAAAAAAGTATATTTTAGAAGAAATTAGTACAAGATTCAGTAATATTGAAAATAATGAGCATTATGCAATTGCGACAATATTTGATCCACGATTTGGTAAATTATTCTTTGAAAATCAATTGTCATACTATAATGCAATTTACAAAATTGATGAATTACTTAAAGACATGATAAAGAATGAACAAGAGAATGACAAAAATTAAACGAATGAACATGTAAAAGTCGACTCTACTAGTATATGAAGCGCTCACGGGTCATTAAAGGCTAATGATTTTTCGAAAAATTGTTCTGGATTAAGTTTGCTTTTAAAAAATTATTTAAATCAAAATATTCTGCCTGTAGAAACAAATCCAATACAGTATTGGAATTCTTCAGGAACTAATGTGAACTTAAGCAATATTGCCATCAAATATTTATCTACTTTAGCAACATCTGTTCCTTCAGAACGATCCTTTTTTCCCGTACCGGTAATACAATGTTAAACAATCGCAATCGACTGAAAAGCGATAGGCTTTCTAGATTATTATTTTTAAATTCTTTAAATATGATAGATTGGCACCTTTTAGAATAAACATATTGCTTAAGTTCACATTAGCTTTTGGGGGTCGATTATGAAACTTTCCCTAGGGCGGAAACGTGAAAAATGGAAAATTTCTTTATTAACTTTAATGGTAAAAATTTCACTTTTCATGTTTCCGCCCTAGGGAAAAAGTTTCATGATCAATTCCCTGAAGATAATGTGCTAGAAGAATCTTTGCGTTATCGTGATTTTTTCAGGACGCCGAATCGTAAACGGCGAAGTCACGTTTACGCTGCTTCACATGAGACACACACGCCTGCCTCTGTCGTTGTTTATTTATGCGTGCGATTATTTCGCGCCGTAGGAACAAATGTTTGCGCGTATATAAAGTGTGCCGAACCTATCGAGTGTTCTCTCGGCTGCTGCTGACAGTGGAAAAACTGAGTAAAACAGTAATCGTTTCATTCTCTTCATTAATAGATCTTAAATAATTGAACTTTATTACATTTAACATGCACTTATTGTAACTATATCTTTACGCTAATATTAAAATTATCATTAATTCAAGTAAGTAAAATTTATTTGTAATGCACAAATTACTTTTTTTGAGAACATACCTATATTTTTGTATTTATTTACTTATAAATTTAGTTTTAAAGTTTAGCCGAGAGTCAAATTATAGATATTTTATAATTTGATACATCAGTATAGGTATTTCGCGTTTGTCAATTCTGTTAACATCAGTGTAATTTTAGTGTTGCGTAGAATAACATAAGTATAAAATCGAGCAAGTTCCGCGCGATACCGCTCAACATGTTCGGACATGTCTCGGACGTGCGGGCGCCAGAGTTGGCGCGATCTCGGCTGTGCGCGACAGCCACTCAAACAGAAGGATCGCGGAGTCGCTTACGGATTCGTTGCCGGCGAAGTGGTGGGATCGCGTGAGTCTCCGAGGATCTATAAAAATCGATACTTCCTCAAGCGATAAGACATTATTTCCTCGATTCTGCTAGAGCATTCGTCTCGTGCGAACAATAACGTTGGCAACTAGCAATATTCCTAACGAGCGAAACGCGAGCGAAACTATAAATTCGATACGTAAGAACGCGAGAAACGCGTTCAGTGTAAATTCAAAATTTAATAAAATTGTCATCAAAACGTAAAAACGAGTGTGAACGAGTTCTTCACCGTGCATACAACATTTGGTGCCTCTTGTGAGGTCTTGCGACCCACGGTCAACGAGCGACGAGCCAGCACGCATACGAGCAACGAGACGGCGCGTACACGAGCCAGCGCGCGAACGAGCCACGAGCAAGCGAACGGACGAGTTCGCGAGGTTACGTAACCTACGAGGAACGAGCCAGAGACGACCCTCCACTACCACGAGCCACACGAGCGAGAGGGGGACCATACACGAGCAGAGTACAAAATCAAGTAAGTCGTTCGGTTTCGTTATTTCAATCAGTGAACAATGGCAAACAGAGCCAAAATACTCATAAATAAACGGACTTCTTTAAAGTCTAAAATCACGAATCTCAATAATATCCTCGACAAAGGTACAACGGACGATACATTAATCAAATTACGCTTAGACCGTGTAACTGAGTTATTTCACGCGTATGAGGACTTCAACGACGAGCTTACCGAATTAGATCCAAATGAATCACATCAAACTGAATATGAAAATATTGAAGAACGATATTATTTGCTTGCGGCTAAGATAAAAAATAGGTTGTTCGCGTCAAATATATCCGAGGCTAGTACCAGCGCTTCCCACGAAGATCGGGCCTATGAGAATTCACTCGCTACTTCGACCAAAAAACGGCGTATCAAACTGCCCGAAGCCTCGCTTCCGACCTTTGATGGCAAATTTGAGAGTTGGCTCTTGTTTAAGAATAGCTTCCGGAATATGATCGGATCACAGACCGACTTGTCAGACATTGACAAGCTTCATTATTTGAAATCGGCTTTAACGGGCGAAGCGGCCAATAAAATTAAAATCTTTGAAACCGACGATATAAATTATTCTAAGGCATGGGAGTTACTTGAACGATCATATGAAGTGAAGCGCATTCTCATTTCGCGACATTTATCGTCTATTTTAAACCTACCGGTGTTAGAGAAAGAAACGTCTAGCGGTTTGTCGAAACTTGCGAACGACGTACAACAGCATATCGCGTCATTAAGCGTATTGGGAGCTTCCGTCGGGCCCGAAATGATTGTGCACGTTTTAGAGACCAAGTTACCGAAGAGTACGGCGGAAAGATGGGAAAACTCTCTCGAACGAGAAACATTTCCGGAACCCGACCAAATATACGATTTTTTATATAAATCCGCGGTCTTCGCATCAAAGCGCGAACGGACTAAGACATTGGAGGCGGAAAGGAGCAAAGGGGAACCGCCGATAAAGAAAAAACGATACTCTTCTTCTCCAAATAAAGCATTCGTGTTAAATACATCGCGTAATTGTATAATATGCAGAAATCGTCGACATCCTCTTCATTTGTGTGATAAATTTAAACAACTACCGGTGCAAAAACGTATTGACGCGATAAAAACCGCAAAACTCTGTTATAATTGCTTACGGTCGCACAAGGGCAATGTTTGCAACTTTTCCAATTGCTCTATTTGCAACAAACGTCATAATTCGTTTCTCCATATTGATAATTACGCGAACACGCATAAATCAGGCAAATCAAAATCCACCTCCGTTCAAACCGATTGACTAATTGAAGCGAGCAACGGTAAGACCACGAGTCTCGTGTCATTGCACGTATCAGCGCCACATCTAATGACGAGCGCAATGGTATACATACGTGGCGGCAAACACGGTCCAATAAAATGTCGTGCTCTACTAGATACGTGCGCTTCCGCGAACTTTTTAACAGAATCGATCGCGAGATATTTGAAGGAAGAAGTGACGGCACATTCTTCGCCAATTAGCGCGATCAATGGCATGAATACTAAATCAAAGGGCATAGTACGAATTACAATTCAATCTATACATGATAACTTTTCTAAAGAATTGACCTGTTTGACAATTCCGACTATAACAGATTTAGTTCCGTCTGAAACCTTTCCGCGCAATTCAGTTAAGATACCGTCAAATATCAGATTAGCAGATCCGGATTTTCATTTACCGCGACATGTTGATTTACTGATTGGCTCGGGAGCGTTACTATCGTTGTTCGCTATTGGTCAGATAAATTTGTCCCGTGAGGGATATGACTTATACTTACAAAAAACGCGATTAGGATGGATAATCGCTGGTGGCACATCATCGCAAAAATCGGGAAGGGCTGTAACATGCCATTTAACGCCTTTGGAGGATTTGATACAAAAGTTTTGGGAAATCGAAGAGATCGGATTAAATAAACCGCAAACAGAGGAGGAAGTCGAATGTGAGTCGCATTTTATAAGAACGGTATCTCGCGACGTTAATGGGCGATATACAGTTCGGTTGCCATTCGGCATTACAAATAAACGTCTCGGAAATTCACGTAAAATGGCACTCAAACGCCTATTGTCGTTAGAGCGCAAACTTGATACAGATGCAAATTTAAAGAATGAATACGCGCAGGTAATAAATGAGTACTGAAATCTAAAACATATGTCGTGGGTAACAAATTCTGACGAAAGCGGGTTTTACATGCCGCATCACGCGGTGATAAAAAATACAAGCAATACTACAAAGGTGCGAGTAGTGTTCGACGCCTCTGCTAAGTCTGACAATGGCGTATCGTTAAATGACGTGTTAATGACGGGTCCAAGCATACAAGATAAAATAATATCACATTTGATTCGGTTCCGTACGTACAATTATGTTATAACAGCGGATATAGAAAAAATGTATCGCCAAGTGCTAGTACATGAACAGGATCGACACTTTCAACAGATTCTATGGCGTAGAGATGGCAAGATAGAAACGTTGCAATTGAATACATTAGCTTTCGGTGTATCATCCTCGCCATTTTTGGCAATCCGTACCATACAAAAACTTGCAGAGGACGAATATCAATCATTTCCTAAGGCGGCCGGAGTTTTAAAATCACACTTATATGTAGACGATTTATTAACCGGTTCCGAAACGATCAAGGAAGCCCGAATAATACGAGACGATATCATCGCGTTGTTAGCACGGGGCGGTTTTACGATAAGACAATGGGCATCGAATGACGAACGCATAATCCATGACTTAGAGTCTACCGCGTTGCACGAGAGTTTCACTATCCGCATTGATCGTGATCTAAAAACACTAGGCATCACATGGAGCGCGAAAAACGATAAATTATATTACGCAACAAGATCAATCGAGATCACGGAAAGGGTGACGAAGAGAAAGGTATTATCAGAAATCGCAAAATTTTACTATCCGTTGGGTTTAGTAGGACCAGTTATCTTGTATATCAAAAAATTAATGCAAGACGTGTGGCGTAGCGGTGTACATTGGGATGAATCCATTCCGCAAAGTATTTATACCGAATGGTCTAATTTCGCTAGACAATGGGAATCTATAAATAAGATTTCGGTTGACCGTAAATTATTAATTGAAGGGTATCACGATGTGCAATTGCATGGTTTTTGTGACGCCAGTAGTATCGGCTACGGGGCATGCATATACATACGTTCATCTAATAATCAGAAAACCGTGGCAAAATTTCTATGCGCGAAATCGCGAGTTGCACCCTTGAAAACCGTCACGATTCCACGACTCGAGCTGTGCGGAGCATTAACATTAGCACAGTTATTTCGGGAAGTAAAAGGCACATTGAACATCAATTTCAATAAGATTATCTTTTGGTGCGATTCTACCATTGTGCTTCACTGGTTGAATACAGCCCCCCATTTGTTAAAAACTTACGTGTCTAACCGCGTCGCGAGCATTCGACAATTTACTGAGTCACACGAATGGCGACACGTTCGAATAGAGGAAAATTCTGCCGACGCTATTTCGAGGGGTCAATTGCCACACGATTTTTTGCGAAATCAAACATGGTTTACGGGACCATCATGGTTGAGCAAGGATGAAGTTGAATGGCCCAACGAAATTATTCGGATACCCGAAATACCCGAATTAAAAAAGAATGCTTGCCTAATTTCCGAACATACTAAGTTTGATATCCTCGACAGATATTCTTCTTATTCCAAATTAATCAGAATCGTTTCATACTGTCTCCGGGTCCGTCATCCAAATAAACACACAGGGGTCTTACAAGCGGAAGAGATTAATAAAGCAGAAATACGCGTGCTAAAAATATTACAAGCTGATCAATTTTCTGATGAAATTAAAAGATTAAATGGAGCTTCGACTAACAAGAGTAAATTCGCCAATTTAAATCCGTTTATTGACGAGTACGGTTTAATTCGCGTGGGCGGACGTTTGCAAAAATCAGACCTCACTTTCGCGCAAAAACACCCAATTCTGCTTCCCAGTCGACACAGCCTGACCGATCGCATCATACGCGAAATTGATGAGAAGCATTACCACACAGGCATACAAACCACGCTTTACATTCTTCGGCAAAGATTTTGGTTACCGGACGACCGTAACCAAGTACGGAAAATCGTCCGTACATGCACGCGTTGCATTCGATTTAACCACAATAACAGCGATTATAAAATGGGCAATCTTCCGATAGCCCGCGTACGCGTAAGCACGCCCTTTCAAAACACAGGCATTGATTTCTGCGGCCCATTTTATATTAAAGAAAAAAAATACCGCAATAAAACACGTGTCAAGGTCTATGTATGCGTATTTGTGTGCATGACGATTAAGGCGATACATCTTGAAGTAGTGAGTGACTTAACTTCCGATGGATTCTTAGCCGCATTACGCCGATTCGCTGCGAGGCGAGGCGTTTACCGGAACACGTATACTCGGATAATGGTACTAACTTTGTTGGCGCGAACAATCAGTTGAAGGACCTATATGCCGTATTTAATTCGAACGAACACAAAAAATTAATACAACAATATGCGAGTGATCGCCGTATCACCTGGCATTTTATACCGCCAGCAGCACCCCACTTCAGCGGGCTATGGGAGTCTACCGTAAAGAGTTTCAAACACCATTTCAAACGAGTAATTGGTGATTCCTTGTTTACATTCGAGGAATTAAATACGTTCGTTGTAGAAGTCGAGGGTATTCTAAATTCGAGACCAATTACATCTATTTCGTCCGATCCGAACGACTTATTAGTACTGTCCCCCGCTCATTATTTAATCGGCAAACCATTAACCATGTTGCCCGAAAACGATTATACGAGCATTTCAGACAACCGTCTGTCCACTTGGCAACATATTGCTAAGGTGAGACAAGACTTCTGGAAGAGGTGGAGTCTCGAGTATTTAAACGAGTTACAAGTCCGTCGCAAATGGATCAAAGAGGGACAGCGTTTCGAGATTGGAGCCGTCGTACTTATCAAGGACAAAACAGCTCCGTGCGCACAATGGAACTTGGGAAGAATTACCAGATTACATCCTGGCGACGACGGGATATCACGAGCCGCTACCATTAAAACTGTGAGCGGTGAGATAAAGCGATCAACGGCGTTACTATACATATTGCCAATTGAGCCTTGACTGCGTAAATATTGTACTCAAATTTTGTCATGAAACATCCCGGCTGTAATTGCGTTATTAATCGGTGTACCCTCTCAACAGGGGAGTATGTTGCGTAGAATAACATAAGTATAAAATCGAGCAAGTTCCGCGCGATACCGCTCAACATGTTCGGACATGTCTCGGACGTGCGGGCGCCAGAGTTGGCGCGATCTCGGCTGTGCGCGACACTCAGACAGAAGGATCGCTTACGGATTCGTTGCCGGCGAAGTGGTGGGATCGCGTGAGTCTCCGAGGATCTATAAAAATCGATACTTCCTCAAGCGATAAGACATTATTTCCTCGATTCTGCTAGAGCATTCGTCTCGTGCGAACAATAACGTTGGCAACTAGCAATATTCCTAACGAGTGAAACGCGAGCGAAACTATAAATTCGATACGTAAGAACGCGAGAAACGCGTTCAGTGTAAATTCAAAATTTAATAAAATTGTCATCAAAACGTAAAAACGAGTGTGAACGAGTTCTTCACCGTGCATACAACATTTAGCTTGCGAAAAGAAAACATTTTATTATTCTCTTAAAAATCTTCTCTTAATTTGTGCAATGATTTCCAAAGTGTAATATATATGTATATGTATACATATAAAATTAACAACTATAACGACCGTACTTCGCGCACGGACGGTCGACGTTGCGGGAACGGGCGCGAAAGGTCGCCTGAAGAGATTAGAAGGCGTTTTGGTTGGTGTGATAAAACAGCGTTTATTGTGAATGCGGCGAGGCCAGCCTACGCCTCGTGAAAATATACAGGTCTCTTATAATACGGTCGGCGGTGCAGTTATAACAAACGTGCAATGACACGATCGGTCGGTGACAAATCGCGGAACTTAGTCTAATGCGCGGACGGACGATATTTCGCGGACAAAAGCACGGAAATCTATGTACAAACTTATTTACATGACACACCTGCTACCCGAGACGCGTTTCGTGGAACGCTGTCGCGATATTTTCCCAGAAGCCGGGCGACCTTGTTATAATGGCCGTGAAACCGACGCGACGCGGTGCGTGGTGCGGTAAGACGGGGCGCGTACACACGCACGGATCCGTGCGGTCGGTGTCAGTGGTTCGCGCGGACCGTCGCGAGGCGGTTAATACCGCTGTCGAGATCGCCGGAGGATACTACCTCACGCCAAGTGCTTGGTGGAAGCACGGAGCACCGTATCCCCTTACGCGAGGCAGCGTCGAGCTTGGGCGGCGGAGAGGATCGCGCTGTCGTCAAGTATCTTGACAGGGCCCAAGTTTCACTTGAGCCCAGGCAGCGGGTCGGAAAGCGGAAGCGGAATGGGGAGCGGAGTCGGCTGCGAGCCAAGTGTCTCAGCAGAAACTGAGGCGCTCGATCTCGGTCGCAACCTGGGGAGCTTCTGGTCGGTAGGTCGGCCAAGAGCGGACTGGTGCTCGCCTCCATGGTATAAATACAAGGGTATGCTCTTGCGCATATTTCCGAAAGCGCCAATCAGGAACTTTGGCCAAGCTTACGTCACACTAAGCGGCAATTTTAAACAGCGATTCTGTAGTATTAATTTATGAAAGCATTTTGAGCAGACATTTTGACTATTTATGAAAAAAAATTATTTCGTAAACATATAATATAAAAATATAAAATATAAAGTGTGTAATGTAGAATTATAATTAAAAAAATACGAATAATTAATGTAATATAAATTTTGTAATTTGAAATAAAAATTACCAAAGATGGTCGGAAAACTATTGGAAAAAAATGGTCGGTGGCGTAAGTTGAGACGTAAAAATGAAAATGTATTGTGACACAAAACAAGAAAGTTAAAGAAAAATAAATATAAAATAACAAAATGCAAATATTTAAGAGACAGATTTTTTATTTGTAAATTTTGACATTTTTTTTGTTTTCGCCTATGATTTTCGGTTGTGATCGCTCGGTTTATTTCACGCACTCTAATATATGTCCTAGTTCTAATAAGGCATAGTAACGCTTCTTTTAGAATTTTTATTTTTAATTTTGGTTGTACTATTTTTAATAATTTTTTAAATATAAATTGTTCTTTATTTAAATTAGATCCATCATATTTATTAAATTCAATATTTACTATATGTGCACATTGTAACAATTTGTCATGTCACATTGTAACAATATATACATTTTCCTTTCGAAATAAATTGTAACCAGTCTTGATTATTTGTTGTTTCTAATTGGCGCGTTTCAATACCTAATGTTTGGTCTTTATTCTTAAACCTAAACGCTACGTATCCGGCTATGTATTTCAAACCCTCTTCTTCGATAGCCTCGCTTACATTAAAATCCTCTAATGCCTGTAATAACTGTTCTTCATCATAATTAGGAATAATATCGCATGGATCTAACACAACAGATTTTTCATGTAGAGTTTCGTCAATACACACTTCTTCTTCTTCATAATAAGTTTCAGTAATGTCGTCTTCTTCAACATAACACGCAAGCATATCCGTTAATACAGTTTCTTTAACAACATTGCAGCTAAGGGGAGATACCAAAACAGATTCATTCGATTTGCTTTCTTGAACGTTAGATTTATTTGACAGTACATTCCTAAAATGTTTACCTAATATGTATCTTTTTAATCGGTACTTAAAATCTAAAGGTGTTGGATGATTGTACGCACATCCCATTAAACGTATAAATGAGAAAAAATTTTCTAATACATCTTGATTGAGACGGTACGTTATCAAATAAGTGATAAAAAAATCGGAAGTGTTGTAATGCTCTTGTAAGTATGGTAATAGTTGTTGTAAAGAAGTGTTACTGACTAAAATGCCTTTTTGAAAAGATAACAAAGTTTTGTGATTTCCAATCCGAATTTCGTTAATAAAAGCCGTCATGCTGTTTAAAATTTCATTCTGATCTTTAATATTTATGCCATACGCATTTTTTCCCTTATGTTTACCATACATAGATTTCGCGTTAAAAATATCAAACCAGTCATTACACAGTCTAATAACGTACGATGTTTCCTGACATGGTAAATTCGGAAGGTAACCTTTATGGCCGCACCATTCTATCGCGGAAGCTGTTGTGTTGGATAAGACTTGTGCAGCAGGAAGAACTTTCTGTCTCTCAGAACCTTTTACATTTAAGTGGTACGCAGTAATTTTATGACAAATTTTTAAATCTCTTGCATTAATAGAGAGCAACTTAAGTAATATTTCCTTCCCTATTGTTTTCCCTCTCCAAATAAACCCTTGGTCGAGTAAATGATTCCTCAGCAACTTGAGAAGATGCGGAGCATCTGCGAAAACAAATACTTTTAAATTATTGCATGTAGGATGTTGAAAATAGGACTTTTTGGGATGCATGCCTATATCTAGTTCTGACCATAACTTAAGATTACCCGGACCCATATCACTAGTTACAGCAACTATAGTATAACCTGCGTCATGCAATTGTGATATAATATTGTTGAGAATTTGTGAATTTATTGCTTCATCGTATTGATAATAAATGGGTTGTTTCCAAGAAGCAAAAAGACTTCTTGCCATCACACACTGACAAGTCTTATGGGAACCAACTACTTTTTCTAACTTGCGATCTATCGCAATTTTGTTATTTACATAAACCTCGTCAAAAGTTAACACAATTAGTCTTGTAATATCTGACATGCTTTTACTTTTTGCAATCATACAATAAAGCGCACAGGATTGCACACCCGGTTCAACATCAACTGTGCTTGCCCACCTTCTTAGTGTTGAAAGGCCTGGAAGTGGTATTTGTAGAACATCTTTCAAATAACGATATGCCTTTGGGCTGACACATCTTAAGGATATCGCGTGTGCGATATCTTGGGAAGACCATTTCATCTTCTGTAGTGAAGGATTCAATATCATCCGTATTTGTCCTGGACTAAACATTTTCCCCAGTAACTCGTACATTTTCCTTTCCACGAGTTTATTTTCATCTTTCGGTCTCGCTTTCTCATATTTGTCTATTGTCTTCTTCATTTCGGCTACTTGAAGTTCCAGACAATGTCTAAAAGAAAATAGTGAAAAAACTATAATAAATCATTTACAGTAATAAAATTTTTATAGTAATATTAATATGAAACAGCAGAGTGAAACAAATCCAACATCACAAATATCACTTTAATGTTATTAATCTCATTAGTTCGGATATTGTTTCTATTTATTTTATATTTAACTTGTACATTTTAATTTTAAACCAGCAAATTGACCGAATGATAATTTTAAATATTTATAACATTTAAATTCTCTGTATAAACTTCGTTTTTTTATGTTAAAAAGAAATACTATAAACAGCTAGTACTTTATAACTTACATTTTTGAAGACATAACTTCCATACTTGATGATGTCGGTGTCTCTTCAAGATTTATCAAAACTTCATCCGATGTCGACAGAGTCATTACTTCGTCGACTGCTTCTACAGTTAATGAACTTTCCTTCGATGTTGACGGAGTCATTACTTCGTCGACTGCTTCCACAGCTAATGAACCTTCCTTTGATGCTGACTGAGTCATTAGTTCATCGACTGCTTTCACAGATGACAAATTTTTGTTCGATGCTGGTGGAAGTACTACAGGAAGATGCAACGTTGGGATAGCATCAGGACGTAACTTTCTAACTCTTGAAGGAGAATACTCCAATAGTTGTTGTTGTAAAGATTTCGTAAAGCATGCATCAGAAAAATGCTTCGAGCATATCCTAGCTAAACAAACAAAATTTTTATTCATAAGAATATGCATGATGATAAACCAGCACGTTAAAAAAAAATAGTACATATTACTATACAAAAGTATACATACCATATTTTGAAAAAATATTTTTTTTTCCGCATGCTTGACGCCACTTATTGAAAAGCGCTGGATCTTTTGGGAAGGAAAAATATTTCACTGAATTTCTTTCAATTTTTTTTTATTCAAACTTTGCCAAATAGTTTCCACAACCTTTCACGTTACAAGTCATTGGATTTGCATGCAAAAAATATACTAACACCGAGTCACTCACCATTATATCACTTTAAAACCTTACAAAATATATTTAAGGTTACGAAACAAGTAATGAATGAATCGAAGCATCGGAACATTCGGAGCGAAACACGCCACCGATCATATCCGATTCATTCCGACTTCATACGAGTGTGACGTAAGCTTGGACAAAATGTGGAAAAGTGGTGGGAATGCGCAGTGGTCTGACACGGAACGAGCATACCCTTGTATTTATACCGTGCTCGCCTCCGGCGAACGTCGCCTTATATACCCGAGGATCGAGGCGCGGGGATGCGCGACGTGTCACGGCGGAGCGGTCCGGCAGCAGCATCCCCGCCACTCGTTCTCGGATCTTCCATTTCGGGCCACGCGCACAGAGCATGGCTGCGGACGGCGCGGGAACGAGAGCGCGTGCGCGCGGAGATGCGAGCGCGGGAGCAATCGTGTATTTGATCCGTTATCAGAGTATTTATTAGGCGCTATGCGATGTTAATTGCCGTCCGGCGGATGTTCGGCCGGACGGTTCGGCGGTCCGAGGGGGGGTCGGAAGGCGGTTCGTTACACAACCAATAAAAGTATATTAATAAATTATAATTATAATGTTTATAATTACTCAAAAATATTCTATTATAAAAAATTTTGTAATTATTTTGAACAATATTAAACATTTTATCAAATTAAATAAAAGGATCGATTTTTGATGGATCGATTCTTTAAACGGCGATTTTTTGTCGAATCGATTCTCAAGTCTATGATGATGAGATTTGAATCGATTCAAAAAATTAATTTTTTTGGAAAAATTGCCCATCCCTAAATAATACCTGTTGCAGATAATGTGGTTTTTTCAAATCCAGGACAGTTTTTTGTATGGTTGTTTGCCTTCCAAAGAAACGCTCTTCCTTATAATTTCATCAAAATTGTCTTGAATGATTTTCGATTCCTCAATTTGTATTACAGGCAACTTTTTGTACCGTACCTCACAACCAGAGTTACAATGGGATGTTTCTTCGAAACTTGGTGTATGTCTTTAAAAAGTATGCCAGCTGAATACCCGACATTTGTCTCACAGTTTACATACCTGCAATCACCGACGTTGGGAAATGGAAAAATTTGCAAAAGTATCTGCGCTCGTAATTTATACAAATAAACGTCGATATTTTTATTTATAGTATTATCGATTAATTTTAAAAATAAATTGGTTTCTGCTATTTTATTTATGTTTGTTCGAATGTTATCTGATTTGTGTCCTGCTGCCAGTAATATTTGAAAGATACTATCAAATGCACATGTATTAGAGATAGTGTAGTTATCATCATCTGTTTTTAAACATCTTATAGATAAATTATTGCCATTTTTTATAATGGGTATTTTTATTGCTTTTTTACAAGTCAAAAAATCACTATTTTATGTTTACTTTTATCGAGATATAATGCATTAGTTTTATTAGATTCTGTTTCTAATTTACACCAATTCTCGATTTCATGACTTGATACAATGTCTTTGATGTTATCTATATCTTTGCACATCATACATATGCGAAGTTGACCATAACCTTCTTCAGCATCTCTAAACGGTACAGAACATTCAGGCAATGCATGTACATTGTTTTTACATAAAAAGCAAATATATGCACCTGTTGCTTGGTCATTATTTTGACATGCAGGGCATGAATTATATGAATATGGATTTAATTCATTAATATCAGGCTCTTTAAGAGGCATAGAAGTCATTGGTGCGTCTTTGGCATGAACAGATCAGGATAATCAAACTCCTATATTAAAAATATGTACAGTCGTGAGCTAAAAGGTTGCAACACATTTTCTTCGATGCTTAGATGGTTCGATGCTTAATTGGTTGGACCTACAGTAAGAACTAATGACGTTCGCCGTTCGATGAGCAAGTCTACATTCTAAAAACCATCAAAGAAAATGTGTTTCACTATACCAGCGTTAGTATCGCCATCTGGAAGGTTACTTTCAAAAAATCAATATGTAGCCAAAAATTTCTATGGTATCATACAGATGAGAATTTTAAACCTTTAAATGCTTATATATATTAAAATTATAAATTAAGCTTAAAATCATTAATGTATAAAATAATGGATAAAAATAAATTTTAAACATTTTTTACAATATAAAGTATATATTTTATTAAAAAATTTTTTTTTTTTTACATATTTGTTTGATAAATTTTGGGCTGCCTTATACATATAATTATTAAAACTTTTGTTAATTTTTCGAGATAAAATATTATTTACAAACATGCATCAAGTTTTAATAAATAGTTCAGCAATTAATGTTAATAATTTTGTTTTAAAATGTGTACAATGAAACATGCATGTTGTTCGCGACTGCACGTTGCCGAGAGAACGTGCGCGAACTTGAGTTTGCCGGGCGAGCTCGAGTGAGCGCGAGTGAGGCGCGTAAGTTAAGTACTGCGCAGCTGGCCGTTGTCCTGCCGCTGAGCGCGACAGCGTTCGAGTGAGCCGAGAGGCGCGACGAGGATCGACCGCGATCAGCTGCTCCGCGAGCGTGCGGGATTTAAATGCGCGAGGCTGGAGATTGAAAGAACGACTCAATAGGTCCACTGCCCAAATTTCGCGAAACACCTTTATTTGTTAAATTGTCTCACTGGCGTTAACAAATTTGTCTGCAGCTTTCATACACAAGTACCGACCAGCGTCGGTCAGTAATATATCAATTTTCAATCTCACGGTTGCGGCGCGATTTTAACTGCGATCGTTCTCGGTCGAATCACTCTGAGAGTCTGGTTGAGCGGCGAGATCTTCGGCAGAGCGACCGATCGACGGGAACAATTCGGGGGAAAGATCTTTCCGCGGGAAATCGTCTAATTGGCTGACTGGTCTAACAAGATGACCGTGGCCAGCGTCTTAGGAGAAGAATCTCAATATTTTGTCACGATCTTCCCGCCGAGTTGTCCCCGCTGTTAGCGCGTGATAGAGAACGGAGCGACCGAACACTCGACTCCGTATACACAAGTAAATAATAACAGCACCGAAGCTGGTCGAGATAATCGATGGTACATAAGAAATACTGAAAGTAACAGCTTGAATTTTGAAACTTAAATCTACAGGACGCAAAAAAAATATACAAGATTGTTTGGTTGGTTTGATCGCGAACATACCGCCCGCCTCGGAACGCTAGTTTCGAAACGCAGGAGAGTGTATTACTCCGAGACAGAGAAAAAGAAAAAAGGGAAACCAAACATAATCGCGGTTAGCGCAGCACGACGAGATGCGTAAACGAAAGCGATAGGCGAGGCGAACGATATGCCTCGCTGACTGAACTCATGGTTCGTCAGGTTCGGAATCTGCCGGATCGATTTCGACCGGCAAAACGCATATTTTAGATAGCGGTCGTTTATACTCAGCGGACGCCGTTTTGATTGTGACGACTCGAGTTAAGCCGTCGGAACCCGGATGACACTGACTCACGCGACCGAGCTCCCATTTGCATGGCGGGAGCAAAGGGTTCCGAAGTAGTACCATTTGCCCGAGTTTAATGCCTGGTAGTTGAATGCGTCGCCACTTTGCTCGCTGCTGTAGAGTATTAATGTAGTCGCTCTGCCACAGCTTCCAGAATCGCTCTTTGAGCTGCTGAACGAGCTGCCAGCGAGTTAAGCGATTTTCATTAACCGACAACAATGATGGCTCTGGGCGCGAGGTGAGAGCGGCACCGATCAAAAAGTGCCCAGGCGTGAGCGGTTCGTAGTCATCGAGCGAGTCCGTGAGCGGAGCCAACGGACGGGAGTTTAAGCACGCCTCAACTCCGCAGAGGAGAGTCGACAACTCCTCAAAAGTAAGAGTGTGCGCTCCTACCACACGGCGGAGGTGGTGTTTTACACTCCGGACGCCTGCCTCCCACAGTCCTCCGAAATGGGGGGCTGCGGGAGGTATAAAATGCCAAGAGATGGAGTCTGAGGCGATTTTATTGAGGAAGGCGGGATCGCGAAGAGCGGCTCGAAATGAGGCGGTCATTTCGCGATCCGCGCCGACGAAGGTAGTCCCATTGTCTGAGTACATAGACTCTGGGAGCCCTCTGCGCGCAACAAATCGGGCGTACGCTCCTAAGAACGCCGGAGTCGAATAGCCGTCGATTAGCTCGAGATGCACGGCGCGTGTCGCCATGCAGATAAAGACTGCAATATAGGCCTTATGCGATGTAACTCCGCGCCCCGACAGAGCGCGAACGGCGATCGGGCCGGCGTAGTCCAATCCGCAATGGAGAAACGCTCGCGCAGGGGGAGAGACGCGGACCGAAGGGAGATTCCCCATGAGCTGTGCGGGCGATACGGCTCGCTCGCGAGCGCACGCGACGCATCGATGAAGGACCGATCGAACCACGCTCCGAGCGCGGACCACCCAGAATTCTCCTCGTAGTATGGAAAGCGTGAGCTGGATTCCGGCATGAAAATAACGCAGGTGTACATTTTGAATAATGAGCCGAACCAGAGGATGAGAAGCTAAGAGAATCGGATGCTTCACGCGAGTCGGAACCGGTGCCTGACCCAACCGCCCGCCAACGCGAATTAATTGCTCCTTGTCGAGAAAGGGATGAAGGGGGAGCAACTCGCTTTTCGTTGAGAGGGGGGCGCGGTTCGTCAGCGCGTTAAGCTCCCGCGGAAATAACTCGGCTTGAAGAGCCTTGAGCCAAAAGGTTTTTGCGCGACTGATTTCCGCCGCGGCCAAGGATGACGGGCTCTCTCTCATATCGACCGGAGGGGGATCGCGTCTACGAATTCGCGAAACGAAACGTAAAATGTACGCCGTTACGCGAAGAAGTTTCGGCCACGACGAGAATCGCGTCGCGAGATCCCACGGCTCGATCGGTCGAGCCAAGAGAACTTGTCGTTTCAGGGTCCGTTCCATGGAGGTCTCCGGATGCTTAACGAGATCCGGCCACTGCGAGCTGGGAAGCTTTAACCAGGGCGGACCGTGCCACCACAAGGGGTGAGACGCGAGCTGCCGCCCCGGGATCCCTCGCGATGCACAATCGGCCGGATTGTCGATTGTAGAGATGTGACGCCACGTCGCAGACGGAAGTCGAGTTTGGATCTCGGAAACGCGGTTGGAAACGAACGTTTTCCACTTAGACGGGTGTTGCGACACCCACGCGAGTACGACCGTGGAATCCGTCCAACAGTGACACGGCACATGCGAGAGTTGAAGCGATTCGATGACGAACTCCATGAGACGGGCAAGCAGAACGGCTGCCGCAAGCTCTAGGCGAGGGACACTCAACGATTTAATCGGGGCGACCCGTGCCTTCGCGACGAGCATCGCTGACGAGACCTCACCGTCCACCGACGCGAGTCGCAGGTAAATGACCGCGGCGTACGCGTAATTAGACGCGTCGGAGAACCCGTGCAACTCGCACGCCGGCGTGGCGGAGCCGCGTCGAGTCCACCGACTTAACTGAAGGCCGTCGAGCTCTAGCAACGAAGATCGAATGGTCTCCCACTGATCCACTAAGTCCGACGAGAGTGGCTCATCCCACTCAACGTGTAATTGCCATAGACGTTGCAGAAAGATTTTAGCTGAAATGGTAACCGGGGTGCTCCACCCTAATGGATCGAACACCTTGGCGATTGTCGAGAGAATCGATCGTTTTGTGATAGCGATCAGCGAGGGACAAGAGACTCGGAATTGAAAGACGTCCGCAGACGGAATCCAACAGATTCCAAGAACCTTTAGGTGCTCGTCCGGTTGCAGATCTCGGCTGCATGCGAGACCGTGATCCGTCTCATCGATGTCGCTGAGGAGAGCGACGGAGTTACTCGACCACTTGCGTAAAGCAAGTCGGCCACGCTCGAGAAGCGAGCATACTTGCTCTCGGATCCGACGGAGCGAGGGAATGTCGTCGGCTCCGAAGAGAACGTCGTCGACGTATATGTTCTCCGTTAGCACGGAGATGGCTAACGGAAAAGCATGACCGTCATCATGAACAAGCTGGCGAAGCACGCGCAACGCCAAGAAGGGAGCCGAGGCGGTTCCATACGTCACCGTCAAGAGTTGATACTCTTGAATACTCTCTGTGTCGCGGTCAACCCAGAGAACACGCTGGTAATCAATGTCACGCGGGTCGACGCTAATTTGACGGTACATTTTTGCGACGTCCGCTGAGTACACGTACCGGAATTGACGCCAGCGAAGGATAACCGCGGCCAAGTCCGTCTGCAATTTCGGTCCGGCCAGCAAAAGATCGTTGAGCGATCTCGCATTCGTGGTAAGGCTGGACGCGTTGAACACGACTCTTAGGTGGGTCGTTGTGCTGCCTTCGCGAATAACCGGGTGGTGCGGAATGTAGACTGTCTGAGAAGATTCTGGGGTAGACGGAGCTCGGCGCATGTGTCCGAGCGCCTCGTATTCGGACATGAACTTCGAATACTCCGTTTCGAGCTCGATGTTCGTCTTGAATCGCCGAATCAGTCGTTTGAGACAGCGCTCAGCCACGTCGCGAGAGCTCCCGATGTCGATGGGAGGACCATGACGAAACGGAAGGCGGACGATATATCGTCCGTCCACGTCGCGCGAATGAGTCGCCACGAAATGGTCCTCGCATCGCTGTTCCTCGGGACTGAGAACGACTCGACGCGGAATTTCTTCTATTTCCCAGAATCTTCTCAGTTCTTTGTCTAGAGAGAGCGACGCGGAATTGGAACACTGCTGTGTCGTGAGTGTTTGACTATTCGGACGCTGAACAGGTGTAGGGCCAGACACCACCCACCCAAAAATCGTGTTCTGAGCGAAGGGTTGCCCGCTAGCACCTCTTCGAATACCGTCGCGAAAGATCTCACCATAGAGGTCGACTCCGATGAGGAGATCGCAGGGATCGGCGCTACAGAGATTCGGATCCGCGAGAGCGAGATCGGCGAGATGAGCGAGATGAACCTGCGAGAGTTGGACCTGAGGAGAGTAACTCGTTACCGACGGGAGAATTGACGCCGCGACAGCGATAACCGGAGCGGTTCGGTTGACGGGCGCAATGAGAATGGAAGCTGCCCATCGGCAAACGCCTGCATCGAGGCCTCCGATCGCTGAGAGTGCGAACGGCAGTTGGGCATGACGCAGTTTTAGAGTTCGCGCGAGACGAGATGTAATAAAAGTGATTTCGGAGCCCTGGTCAAGCAGGGCTCGTACATGAGTACACCGACCGATAGGAGAAGAGACCGTAACGCGAGCCGTCGCGAGAAGCACAGCGGGCCTTGAGGGCAACGCGATGGCCGCACGGAGAGACACGGCACTGCGCGTCTCCGACGGATCCGATGGTCAAGACGGCGTAGACGATGTCGACGCGCTAGCGGCCGTAGCGTTCGCGACCGTCGCGAGAGCAGTGGTCGCGGTAGCAGGCGAGCTCAAATCGACATGGAGCGTCGAATGATGTTTCTGCTGACAGGTCCGACACGAGAATTTGCTCGGACAAGCTGCCAGATCATGTTTTGAGCTGAGACAGTTAATGCAGCGCTTGTTCTGCCTGACGAGCTCCATGCGTTGATGTGAGCTCGCCTGAATGAATTTTGGACATTTGTTAATAAAGTGAGAGGCACGGCAGATCGGACACGACACCGGAGAGGCCGTGGCAGCGTTGACGCTCGAAGACCTTCCGTTTGCTGGACGCGAGGACTTGGCCGGGTTATGCGGAGTGAGTTCCTCCAGCGCTCGAGCTCGCGCCGCGAGAAAGCGATCTAGATCGTCATATGACGGAATGTGGTTGTCGTCACTACTTTTTAGTCTCCACGCCTTACGAGTGGCGTAGTCGAGCTTTTGAACGACGAGACTGCTCAAAATATCGCTCAAGATATCGTCGGAGGTCCGATTTAAACCTTGCAACGACGCGATTGCGCGATTCGCTTTGTCACGCAACTCCGTGAGCTCGAGTGCCGATTCGCGCGGAACGCTAGGCAGATTGCACAGCGCTGAGACATGCACGTCGATAAGGCGCCGTTTATTGTCGTACCGCGAAACTAAAATCTGCCACGCGATGTGAAAGTTATCCGCGGTGATTGGGACAGTTTTGATCGCTTCGAGGGCACGCCCAGAAAGGCTCGACGACAGAAAGTGCATTCGAGCAAATGCAGATACGTCTTTATTATTAATGATTAGGGACGTGAAGCGATCGCGAAAACTCTCCCAATCTTCCGCTTTTCCGGAAAACGGCGGTATATTTATAGGCGGTAGATGCGACAACGACCGATCGACGGTCGAACAACACCGAGACGAATGACTTGCCAATAGTGTGGAGTTCAGTGGAAGAGGCTCCAATTCCTCCAGGCACTCCGTCATGTAGTCCAGAGCTTCTTGGAAGTGGTCCTCATGTCTCTCGAACTCCAGATCCTCGAAGTAGGGGATGTCCTTTCGCTTGTCCGGAGGAAATGCAGTCAGCAACGCGGCGTGGCCTTCCCCGCAGAGCGTCCAGTTGTCCTTTAAGGTGGCGATGCGAGAGCGAATCAATGCTGCCGAGTAATTGTTCTTGCCCACCTTCTTGAAGTTGGTTAGCGCTCGAGCCACCGAATGGAGATTCATCTGATGCTTGGCTGGCACCACGCTCATGGCTCCGACGAAAGAAAGTCGCTGGCGTTACGTTAACGGTTTTACGCGCACAGACACTCGATCCGGCTCGAAGGACCAAAATTATGTTCGCGACTGCACGTTGCCGAGAGAACGTGCGCGAACTTGAGTTTGCCGGGCGAGCTCGAGTGAGCGCGAGTGAGGCGCGTAAGTTAAGTACTGCGCAGCTGGCCGTTGTCCTGCCGCTGAGCGCGACAGCGTTCGAGTGAGCCGAGAGGCGCGACGAGGATCGACCGCGATCAGCTGCTCCGCGAGCGTGCGGGATTTAAATGCGCGAGGCTGGAGATTGAAAGAACGACTCAATAGGTCCACTGCCCAAATTTCGCGAAACACCTTTATTTGTTAAATTGTCTCACTGGCGTTAACAAATTTGTCTGCAGCTTTCATACACAAGTACCGACCAGCGTCGGTCAGTAATATATCAATTTTCAATCTCACGGTTGCGGCGCGATTTTAACTGCGATCGTTCTCGGTCGAATCACTCTGAGAGTCTGGTTGAGCGGCGAGATCTTCGGCAGAGCGACCGATCGACGGGAACAATTCGGGGGAAAGATCTTTCCGCGGGAAATCGTCTAATTGGCTGACTGGTCTAACAAGATGACCGTGGCCAGCGTCTTAGGAGAAGAATCTCAATATTTTGTCACGATCTTCCCGCCGAGTTGTCCCCGCTGTTAGCGCGTGATAGAGAACGGAGCGACCGAACACTCGACTCCGTATACACAAGTAAATAATAACAGCACCGAAGCTGGTCGAGATAATCGATGGTACATAAGAAATACTGAAAGTAACAGCTTGAATTTTGAAACTTAAATCTACAGGACGCAAAAAAAATATACAAGATTGTTTGGTTGGTTTGATCGCGAACACATGTTGAAAAACATTCATCATGTAATATTCTTATTAATTTTTTGGTAACCTAAGTTTCATGGCAGATATTCAAAAATTTTACTTCTGCAACTTCTAAAGCATGTTGAGTATATTGCAATACATACGGACTATGCAAATATTGAATACATGTTTCACATTGTGATATGTTATTATTGCGATCAATTATATTTATAATTTTGTTTATATCAAAAAACAGCTTATATTCCGTAGGAAGAGGTATGGTTACTTCAACACAATCAATTTCATTTGTTGTCTCAATATTTTTTGATTTTTGAATACATTCATTTAAATTCATTAACTTAGTTAATGCCAATGTTTGTCCTGTATCAGTTTCTTTGCAATTTGAACCAATCGAATATTTAGAAGTTATATTGCAGATTAGTAAACTTTTAAATGATCCTGCAAATTGGTCAGGTGTTGGATTTCTGTTAGCGCATCCACTACTTCGAACTTGACTGAAGAAGTTTTCGATAATACCTTGATTTAAGTATTTTAAATTAAACAATTGATAATCCAAATTTTGCAGTATATACCATATATTTTATGCAGCATTGATACTCCATATCCAATTTATATTATAAGACATTTGGGACGATTTTTTCTTAGAATTTGGTGAGTTTCTTTATCAACATATTGCATCTTTTTTAAGGGGGCTTTTACATTTGCCGGCCGAAAAAATAGCCTATTTTTACGAATTTTTAAAAGAAAATCTGTTATATATAGAAATATGTGGTTTTTTTTCATGGAATTATTTAACATTTAAACTATAAAAAAAAATATTTTTTATTTATAAAAAGACGCGTTTTAATGCATCCAAATGGCGATCTAATTAGCGGTTATCAGAAAAATACGCCTCCATGGCGGAAGTGATAGAGCTTCTGCAAATTATCTGAAATCAAAAAACCGACTGTAAGCTGGCGATTCTCGATTTACACCTTCAACCACGTTACTATTCTATTGAACTCGCAGGAGGGACAATCTTCTCAACTCCTGAAAAGAAGGGCAAAATGATAACGAGTCTTGTCATATATAAAACTGAGGCTTTTTATTCTCACGTTAATCTAATAGCGGTCTTCTTACACGTCGGAGTCTCTGAGCCAGAGACTACTACGCCGATTTTTTAGCGGGAAAAGATTGGCGGACCAATGCACGACCGGAAGGGCTCGAGAGCCAATCTCGCTAAGGAACCACGATGGCGCTTCGATAGGGCACTATCAAAGCGTCATTGCCAACTAAGGCGCGAAATTCAAATTATTTATTCCTCTCTTACAGCTCGGTCAGCCTGACAGGCTGTTCGTCCTCGAACATTGAACATAACTCAAATTTTAGCTGTAAACCGCTTGACAATTATCAATTAAACGCAATCTTAAAACAAAATTAAATTCAGGATTTCACAATGCAAATAACAACTTAGACCTATGGACTTGAAAAATCTTAGGCAAAGTTAAATGAGTAATTTAAAATTAAACGCAATCTTATAATTGGAATAAAACGCAATCTTAAAACTAAAATTAAGGGCTATTGTTAATTGGTTAAATATATAAAAATATTATAAATAAGAAGAGAGATTGAGAAATGTCACTCCGGGGTAAGCTTAACCTATCTCCGAAGTCTATCTGGTGACAGAATTGAGTTGTATGGTTTTTGGGTGATTGTGCACCCTGGGATATCTTGCACCACGTATCGGTTTTTGTTTAATATTTTTGTAATTTGATAAAGGCCACGATAAATAGGTTTCAATTTTTTATCTTCTCCCGGTTTGATCAAGGTATCCCGGACGAGAACATAATCATTTACTTGATATTGTGTTGGCTTTTTGTGTCTTTTATCGTATATTATTTTATTGTAAGCCTTATAAGTTATCAGAAGCCTTTTTGGCGATTTCTCTATCTCTTTCTCTTTGCTCCAAAAGCTCTTTTGAAAACAAAGTATTACCTGCTAACTTGTTTAAAAATTTGACTAATGACGAATCTAAATTGTTGCGCTGTTCGTATCCGAGTAACAACTTGGATGGGGAACATTTTGTGGCTGAGTGGTACGTGTTATTGATTACATATTGAATGTCAGCAATTTTGTCTGACCATGACTCCTGGTCATCCACGACTTTCTTTAACGAGCTCTTGAGGAAGCAATTAATACATTCAACAAGCCCATTGGCCCACGGTACGACCACCACTACAAGTCTGTGTTTAATATTGCGGTTTCGTGTAAATTCATTAAATTCAGAGGAGGTAAAGCTAGTGCCGCGATCTGAGACGAGAATGGAAGAGTTGCCGAACATGTTAAAAATGGGAGCTAAACAATTAATAGTCTCTTTCGTGCTCGTAGACCGAACAGGAAAGAGCCATGCGTATCGTGTGAAAGCATCCACGAGTACCAGAATGTGTTTGAAGCCGTTAGAAAACGTTGAAATCGGGCCAAAATGGTCAACGTGTGTAACCGACATAGGTAAATCTGGAGTTTCTTCTAGCTGTAATTTACCATCTCTGCTGTGCATCGAGGTGTTGGACACAAAACACGTTAAACAATTCTCGATATAATTGCTAACCGCTTTCCTCATTGTGGGAAACCAATAAGTACTGACAATTTCTTGAAACGTTTTCTCAGTTCCACAATGCGCATTATTGTCGTGATACGCACGCAAAATATTCGGGATCATGGCTTCCGGTACATATAAACGCAACTCATTATCCGAACATTTCCGGTACAGCAGTCCGTGCACTAATTCGAACTTGTCATGTGGCTGCTGTTCCAACGTATTCGCTATCTCTTGGATCTTTGGATCTGTGAATTGAGGATACTGTAACTCAACCTCAATAGGAAAAGTATCTACCGCAGCAATAGCGCGGCTCAAAGAGTCTACATGAGACATCTTATTACCGTGACATTGTTTAATCGTAAAGTCATAGCTTTGCAAACGAATAGTCCACCGAGCAATTCGGAAATTCAAATTGGTCTTGTTCATTGCGTACACCACCGCGTGACAATCAGTAACGACGGTAAACTTTATGCCATAAAGGTAGATATGAAACCTTTCTATCGCGTGAATTACCGCATTACAAGTTCGAATGAGTGGTATTTGCTTTCTACCGAGTTGGTCGCTTGGCTGAAATACGCTACGGGTACCAAGAACCTATTCTCCTGTCTTTGGAGTAAAATTGCCGCTAACGCAATCGAACTAGCGTCTGTGTGGAGCTCTGTTTCCAAGTGAGGATTGTACAATTGCAAAATAGGTAATGTAATAAGCGCAGTTCATTAAATGATGCAAGCATCGTCAAAGTTGAATTTTGTATCTTTTTTTAACAAAGAATATAAGGGTTTAGCTTTGTCGGCAAAATGTGAAATAAATTTTTGGAAATAACCGATTAATCCGATAAAGCGCTGAATTTTAAGAGCATTTTTTGAAATCGGAAATCTTTCAATTGCTTCAACGTGTCTACGGCTAAGAGTGACACTTTTTTCAGAGATGACGTAACCTAAATACTCTAGCGATTTTTTGAGAAATTGACATTTAGAGTAGTTTACCCCAAAACCGTATTGTTTAAGGAGTAGAAGACATCGAGATAATACAGAAAGATTTTTTTCCACGGTCTGAGACGGTATCAATATGTCGTTTATGTAGACTAAAATCTTACCCTCGCGGATGAGGGGCTGTAGGATAAAGAGTAACCGCTTCTGAAATTTGGCCGAAGCTTCACAATAGCCAAAAGGAAGTTTAACGAACTCAAACTGCCCATCAGGTGTGGCAAAAGAGATAATTTGGTATGATCTGTATGAATCGGAATGGAGTGAAAGCTTTCAAAGAGATCTAAAAGAGTTAAGACATTTATACGGATAGCTAGTTGTGGGAAGCTATCTTCAATAATGGGGAACGGGTATTTCTGTTTCACCACCCTATGGTTTAATGGACGGAGATCTACAGAGGCGCAGCTTACCGTTCCGCTTGCGCACGGGAACGATACGCACACAATAAGGTGAGCAATTTTCTTTGATCACTCCTCGGGTAAGCAAATTGTCTATGATTTCTCTAATTTGTAGCTTTTTGGCGTAAGCAAACTTTCTGGGTGCATACGCATAAATGGAATTATCTTTCAAATTAACTGTAACTGGTTGGAGGTCCTTGACCTCTTCAATCAAGGTATTATGTACCTCTTGTATTATTTGGCGTACTCGCCTATCAATTTTCGGTCCAAAGTCAGTCTTAACTTCGCAAAATGAAATGTGAGAGTCTTCCTCGTCCATTACGTTGGCGGATGCGACTTTATTAAACAGTCTTAAGCAATCTTTCAGTTGCCAATTTGTCGGCTTATAAACTAAAGTTAAATTATTTACTGCGAGGAAATCTCTGCCTAAAACCAAATGAGTGGACCACTCAGGATTATTTAAAACTTGAAAAGTAGAATGCGTAGAGACATTCGGTAACATTGACAAGCAAACGTTCAAATTAACTGAACCAATCACCGGTATGCTAGAGCCATTTAAAGCCCGAAAATTTTTAACCGAAGGTTTTTCAAAGTTTGACGATTGCCCGAAAAGGGTCTTATAAACAGATTCTTGAATAAACGAGACCGGACTTCCGGTATCAATTAACGCTAATAGACTACACTTTTTTCCATTTACCGAAGTGATTTCTATAACCGAATCACCTGTCTGCAGTTGGTAAGGACCCTCTCGAACGCAACCAACCTCGGGCTGGTTTTCCGTGCCGGGCTTCCTTGCCTCACCCTTTTCCTCCGCCGCGAGACTGATTTACTGGTATCTGTTGCAGGAGGCGAGGCGCCTTCTTTCTTCTTTAGTTTCCAACAGTCAGCCTTCGTATGACCCTTGGCCTTGCAATAAAAACACGAGATTTCTGTGGACTTTGTAGACGAATCCTTCTCAGCTGGTGACTTCGGTGTCTGAGTGAAATGCTCCTTGTAACCCTCCTTCTTTGTCGTAGGGGGAAATAATCGCTTTGATTGAGAACCGTTGTAGGCTTTAGTGATGTCATTCATTTTGTCGAACAATTCGTCGACAGTCTGGATACTCAACGAGGCAGCGGTACCCCGAATCGATGCATTATTCACTCCTCGGATAATTAAGTTGACGCAGTCTTTTTGTGATAACTGAAGGGGGTATATCAATTTTAATTTCTTCATTGCGTACTCTTAGAACGTCTCCTTAGGGTAGTTCCACTTTTTTACTTCGACCCTCTGTATGTCGTCGCCGAATGAAGAGCGTCGACGAAAGCGTTTCGTGATAGCTTCCTTGAAATGCATCCAGGAAGTTGTGACGGCACCTAGGTCCATCTCAAACCATTCTCGTGCATCTTTTGTCAACTTGTTTGTAGCAGCCATTGATTTGACGCTTTCATGTACCCCGTGAACCCCACATAGGCCACATATTCCACTCTTCTTAACTATACGTCAAGGTCGTCCTCTTTGGACCCGTTGAAGTTCGGGATCTGAGAGGCTAATAATGTTACCGCATGACCCGGAGCCATCATAGACAACACTGATGTGCTATTGTAATTTATGTCGCCCATTGGAATACCGGCGCCGAAAAATGCCTGTGATGGGCTTGGTGTCTGGCTGAAACTGTTAAACGTTTGAGAAGCACCGACTGACGCACTTGTTCCAGCGTACAAAATATTTGGTACAGCGCTGGGCGCAACCGGCTGAGGAGCGTCA
Organism: Solenopsis invicta; assembly: GCF_016802725.1. NCBI lineage: Eukaryota > Metazoa > Arthropoda > Insecta > Hymenoptera > Formicidae > Solenopsis > Solenopsis invicta. The sequence continues at coordinate 2,133,893 of NC_052675.1, read as the reverse complement.
CATTTTCCCGTCAACCGTGTAATAATCTGTTCGTAACTATTTTGTTTTACCTTAATTTTGTTAACCTGAATGGACAATCCTTGTAAGAGTCGGATTACCTCTGCATTTGATGCTAAATTCCCATCGGCAGCATCCGCCTTTGAAGTCAATCTATCTGTCGACGAGTGCGACGTACTGCTTTGACGCTCTTCTTCGTATTTCACTAACCGTTCAATACAAACAAAGATGTCCTGATTGTTTTGCAAATCACGCTTCTTCATCTCCGCATGCAATTGTTCAAGGGTGAGCCGCTCGAAGTATTCTCGATCCATCTTGTTTTTGCACGAGTCTTCACCATGGCCTGTACAGCGACACACGCTCAAAATGGCGGCAAACGCCACTCGCACATGCAACCTGAATGATTGCCGGTAAAAATTTCAGAAACGACGTGTCCGTCTAGCTGTTCTTTGCCGGTTAGACCTTTCTCGTACAACACAATCGGTATACTCGCGATCCGTCAAACTGTTCGCCGGAGATCCCTGACGCGAGAGTATATCACAAGACCGGAATGGCAAAGTCACCGACTCGCTTACTGGTGTGCTTGTAGAATTCTTTATCCCACTTCTGATTTTTTGTAAGCTGATGGTTCTCGATTTACACCTTCAACCGCGTTACTATTCTATTGAACTCGCAGGAGGGACAGTCTTCTCAACTCCTGGAGGGAAGGGCAAAATGATAACGAGTCTTGTCGTATATAAAACTGAGACTTTTTATTCTCACGTTAATCTAATAGCGGTCTTCTTGCACGTCGGTGTTTCAGAGACTACTACGCCGATTTTTTAGCGGGAAAAAATTGGCGGACCAATCCGCGACCGGGAAGGCTCGGGAGCCAATCTCGCTAGAGAACCACGATGGCGCTTCGATAGGGCACTATCGAAACGTTACTGCCAACTAAGGCGCGAAATTCAAATTATTTATTCCTCTCTTACACAACAATTTTTATTAATTATATGAGTGCCTCCATGGCTGGTACCAAAATGAAGTCAATAAAATAAAATTTATAAAAAATACAACACTGCAAAGAAATGTTTGATTTTTTCCCCAAAAATTTGTTACCCTTTTACTTATAAAAAATCACGTTTGTGTTGTAAAAACTTAATTCTGGTACCAGACATGCGCAAAAGTGTGAGGATCAAGAAAAAATAAAACCCCAGCAGGTTATCTTTATTGGTTTTTTAGTTATCACTTCCGCCAGCTCAAAAAACATGGTTTCGAGAAAAACGCGTTTAAAGTTTTAGTTTGACTTTTTTCATAAATAACTAAAATTTTAAGGTACTTACGGTTATTCTGCAATACCAGGGCCATATAATAAACCCTCTGCTTCGAAAAAAAATCGATTTTTTGAAGCCGACGAATGTAAAAGCCCCCTTAATTTCTTACGAGCTTCTCGCCAAAATTCCAAATGCTTACTGGTAGAAGTTATAATACTACTTAATCCCTAATGTTGACTGCCATTAAATGAATCGAATAGTTCGTTGAAAAATAAAAGAACTTGAGATGTTGTTGCAGCACTATTTGGCAACAGTACTATTTTGCTTGGAGTTTTAACAATTCCTGTTACAATAATAATTATATTAATATATTATTATATAGAAGTCAGCACGGTAAATAGTGCGTAATGGTAAATAAAGTTCTAATAATTTATTTTAAATACATTAAAATAGTAATAAGCTACTAAAAACGTTTTGGCGCTTTTTGAAGAATTTATAGAATTTTATCGCTATTTTATTATATTTGAAATCAATTATTAGAGTTTTATTTAACATGTAGAACTATGTAACATTACATAACACACTGTACATTGACTTACAATCTTTGTTTTCTGTTATTTTAAATTATCAAAAGTTTGTTAAATTTATATTCTTAATTGTAAATTTATGTCATACCTCCACTTAAATTTAAGATAACATCTATAAAACTGCCAACAGTATTACTGAAAATTTCAGTGGCATATTTTACTTACATTTTAGCTATAACACTAGGATCGACGTGTTTTTTTTTTTTCGTTATTTTTGGAAGTTGACGTTGTCTCATTAAAGATTGGTTATCAATCTTATATGTTAACATTAGTATGTTTCCGGGATGCATATTTCATTTCGTCTAGGCTTTCATTATTTGTATCTGTATCTAAGTCTTTTGTTAGAAAGTTATTTCTAACTCCTTTTAACAGATGTACATAATTATAAACTGGTACAATTTCTATATTTTTTATTGTAAAACTGTTTTTTAAATCAAAAAATTGTAATCATTGCTTATAAAATTAAAGAATAACTTTGTTTTTAATATATTGTTCAAAATAAGAAAGGAGTTATATATATTTAATGAACTTACTTATGCATAAGCCTTTTATCATGCGCATTTTGTTACAGTCATTAATTAAATAATTTGTCGGAGCAACATCTGGACCATTTTGATCACATATTGTAACAATAGGTATAAAATCAGCTATTATAAGATTTATCAACCATTCTTTAATGCATCGTACTAATTGTAAAGTTGATGTGCTATTTTTACAAAAGCCATATCCTAATAGCATTTTATTTCCACTTTTTAAACATCTTAAAAAGAATACTATAGAGTGATCCGCTATTTTTGTTGTTCTTTGCGAACCCTAATCTTTAAAGCCAATGATTTTATTGTGCTTCTTATCGTACGATAAAGTAGGTTGTATAGACATTTTTTCCCAAATTAATGCTACGTATCTATCTCTTTCTTCTGTAATATCTTTTCTTATACGTTTCAAATATTTTATAATTAAATGAGTGCAACCAGTTTGTAAAGGAATATCAGAAAGTTGGGAATTTAAGGTTGTAATGGAGGGACAGAGTAAGTATTTATATAAAACCTCATAAGCTGAACGAGATCTTTTGTATATACTGAGGCAAAATGCCTTATCTTTAATACTGTATCGTCTAGTCTATAATATATTTTAACAAGTTAAAAAAGAGCAAAGTAAAATATAATATGATATAATAAAGAAAAAAATATATGTGTATATATACAGGGTGATTTAGGTCACTCGGGAGCTTTTGCAGGTACGTATTCCTCATAAAAAATTGAGTCGCAAATGTTAATAGCAAAATGTTGAGGGGTCAATAGTTTTTAAATGTTGAGCTTTTGAAAGTATCCAACCACAGGGCGTGATGTTGGCGCCGTTAAGGGCGGGGCAACAAAGCGGCTGGTCGGGCGCTTTGATGGGTACAGTTAAACGGCACGGTGCCAAACTTCAAGTATTGTAAAGGTTCCATGAAATCTCTATTAACATCTTGCGTTCAGTTAAATTGACAAAAAGTAATGCCAATTGCAAACTCGTTAAAACATCAATTATCTGAATAAAAAAAAAATGTGTTTTTAAAATACATTTTATGTGTAAATAAATAAATTGATAAATAAAATCAATAATAATTATGTTATCTGATCAAATAATATTAAAAGCTTTCCAAACATTTCCAAAACTTCTTTGTCAAAAGTTTTACCAAAAACAATATTGGAAAAAATTTACATTTGAAATTTGCAAATAACACACTTGACAGCGAAATTAAAAGATTATCTATTTCGACTCCAAAAAATAGGCGTAATTTAAAAGAGTGTAACTTTATCAAAAATAATCGTAAAAAAATGTTAAAAAGAGCATTTTGAAGCTTGAAATCTCTAATTTTGAAATTGATAAGTCATTAAACGATTTACAGATTGTTTACGAAGTTACACGGATTTAAATGGGGATGGGTCAAAACTCTAAATTTTTTACAAATTTTGCAAAACTCTACGACATGAAATAAAAATTGCACGCAAATGTTACAGCATTCAAAAGCGTGAATCTTTATTTTTAATTTGCTTACTTGTTGAGCGTTGTACGATTTTTTTCACTGAGTTATGCAACACTGAACCAAAAATGGCCTTTTTTGCATCAATGTTGAATAATTCAGTGAATAAAAATCGTACAACACTCAACAAGTGCGCAAATTAAAGGTAAAGATTCACGCTTTTGAATGCTGTAAACTGCATTTTTGTGGAATTTTTTCTTCACGCCGTCGAGCTTTGCAAATTTCGTAAAAAATCCGACAAATGTCAAAATCTTGTAAACATTTTGCCAAGTTGCACAGAGTGAAATAAAAGTCACAAACAAATGCAGTTTACAGCATTTAAAAGCATGAATTATTACCTTTAATTTGCGTATTTGTTGACTGAATTTGTAAAAAATTTAGAGATTTGACCCATTCCCATTTAAATCCGCGTAACTTCATAAACAATCTGTAAATTGTTTAATGATATATCAATCTCAAAATTAGAGATTTCAAGGCCCAAAATGCTTTCTTTAACATGTTTTTACGATCATTTTTGACAAAGTTACACTCTCTTGAATTACGCCTATTTTTCAGAGTCGGAATAGATGATCCTTTAATTTTGCTGTCGAGTGTATTATATGCAAATTTCAAATGTAAATTTTTTTCATTATTGTTTTTGATAACACTTTTGACAAAAAAGTTTTGGAAATGTTTGGAAAGCTTTTAATATTTATTATTTGATCAGATAATTAACATTGATTGATAATCATATAATTAATATTGATTTCATTTATCAATTTATTTGTTTACACATAAAATGTATTGTAAAAACACACATTTTTTTATTCAGATAATTGATGTTTTAACGAGTTTGCAATTGATATAACTTTTTGTCAATTAAACTGAACGCAAGATGTTAATAGAGATTTCATGGAATCTTTACAATACTTGAAATTTGGCAAAGTGCCGTTTAACGGTATCCGTCAAAGCGCCCGGCCGGCCGCTTTGTTGCGCCGCCCTTAACGGCGCCAACATCACGCCCTGTAGTTGGATACTTTCAAACGCTCACCGTTTAAAAACTATTGACCCCTCAACATTTTGCTGTTAACATTTTTGACTCAATTTTTCATGAGGAATACGTACGTGCAAAATCTCCCGAGCGACCTGAATCACCCTATGCGTGCGTGCGTGCGTGCGTGCGTACGGGCGGGCGGGCGGACGTGCGTGCGTGCGTACGGGCGTACGGGCGGGCGGGCGGGCGTGCGTGCGTGCGTGCGTGCGTGCGTGCGTGCGTGCGTGCGTGCGGGCGGGCGGGCGGGCGGGCGGGCGTGCATGCGTGCGTGCGTGCGTGCGTGCGTGCGTGCGTGCGTGCGTGTGTAATATAGCCTAAAAAAATGTTTTAATGTAATGCATAATATGATATAATATGAAGTAACATATATACTTATATAAAAAAACACACAACAAATTTTTGTTTAAATAATATGAATATTACATATGAGAAATAATGATAAATATTTAAAAGAAATAATGATAAATATTTAATGTATAAATATAAAGTATAGCTTTTTCTTGTTTTATTATGTTTTATTATATGTATTATTATATGTCTACCACTATGGTGAAAGTATTCGAAAAATTCGGATACAGATTTTGGATAAAAATGGATTCAGGCGGATAGAAAAAACGAGAAAAAAGAAAGATAGAATAAAATCTTAAGAAAGTTTTTTCGGATTGTTACCGGATTATACATTTCAATTAAAACTTGAGAATGGCACGGATTACGGATTGAAACAAACCTTCCCAGATAACAAAAGGTACGCAAAGTGAATTCATACCAAGCGCGCATGTCGTGCGGATTATCCGCACGGTGTGAGCTCACGTTATCCCTACAGATGATATGAGAATCATATCGGTCGTACGCGTGCGGTACTCATGCGTGCGAGTGATATGAGCCTCAAATGCGTTCTCCAAATGAAACTCATATTGCTTTCATGCATATATGCGGCACTCAAAAATTCTAATCATTGCCCATTTTTTTCATGTCCTAATCAGCACACAATATTTAAAAAATGTTTTTAAAAACTTTTACAAAAAAAAAATTTCAAAAACGTTAAAATTAATGGATTCATGCCGCTTTTTACAGTAAACACGTTTGTTTTAATATTGAGGTTTTTTTCTTGAGAATTCCTTTTCCGAAACTTCCACGCGGTCACCCATCCAAGTTGCGACCACGGTGAACGTTGCTTGATCTCTGTGATCGCTGCAAACTGATCCCTCGTGATAATCTGTAAACACTTTATGTTAATACATGTACTCATAGATCAGGTCAATATATGTTACTGAAAAGATGAAATATATATAATTAAAGTACATTATTTATATAAATATATATAATTAAGTTAATTTTTTACTGATTTCCATAGATGTTATTGAAACATTTTGTAAACAAATTTTAAAATCAATAATAATTAAAAAATAAATAGCTTAAATGTTAAATAAATAATAAATAAACATAATTTTATAAAGATAAAAAATAAATAAAATAATTAATATTGTTAAGAATCGTACACTATTTGATCATGTATTATTTATGGATAGTTTTCGTGCACATTGATGATTTGTGATCGCACACGCTCGATCCAAATTAATGTGAAATAAATATTAAATAAACGTTAAATAAACATTAAATAAATATTTTTCCAAATCATTATTTTAAATATTTAATTAATGTTAAATATTTAATATTAAATAAACATTAAATAAACGTTAAATAAATATTAAATAAATTTTTTCTTTAAATCATTATTTTAAATATTTAATTAATGTAAAATAAATATTTAATAAATGTTTAATAAATATTTTTGTTATAATAAATTGTACAATGAAAAATTAATATTAAATATCAAAAAAATATTTAAAAAATATTATTATATATGCTTATTGGGGTACTTGTAATGCATTATATTATATATCAATGTTTTTCTTCTATTTTCATAATTCAAAATTAAAAATTGATAGTAGTAGTAGTAGTAGTAGTAAAAAGTACTTTATTCCTTGCGGAGTACACTGCAGACCTCCGCTCCACTTACATAGTTTCAACATTTTATTCCTCGCATCTCTTACAACGCACGAGAGAGGGAAAGAGAGAGAGAGAGAGAGAGAGAGAGAGAGAGAGAGAAAGAGAGAGAGAGAGAAATTACTCATTCATTCATACCTCCACACTCATTCTCTGGACCTCCGTTTCCGCCGCTTTTTCGTCTCTTCCTTCCACACTCTCATTCATACCAAGCCACCCTCCTCCTTCCCTCATCTCCTCCAGCTTCCTTATCCAAACCTCTGCCTCCCCCCTCTCACCTAAAACCTCTCCTACCATCTCCTGCCATCCCTTTTCCGTCCCCTAATCCGTGTATTCCTCCTATATATGTTCCCACGTTTCCTCTCCCCATCCACATATCTTACACTTTCTTTTCTCTTTCTGTTCCCAGTATCTACCTCCTCTCACCGTCTCCTAACTTAAACCTCGCAATCCTTTTCCATCTTTCCTCCTTTTAATCCCTCTTCAAGTACTCCGGCACTCCCTTCCCCTTCACTCTGTTATACCATCTGTTGAACCTCGAGCTCCTAATTCTTTCCCACTATTCCTTTTCCTGCCGCCTCCTCTCTCTCTCTTGCTACCACCTCTTCCCCCCTTAACATTCCTTCTTCTCTCAACTTTTCTATCTCCTTGATATTCCAGCTCTTTTCTCCATAGAAACCTTTTCTTTCTTTCTCCCATTTTCCCATCACTTTTCCCTCCTTTGCTCTACCTTTTATCTCCTCCCAACACAAACTTGCCTACTCCACCCCTCCCTCCTCTTTACCCCAGTTTCTTTTCATAATTCCATGCCCTCATTCCTGCCCTCCCCCTTAATTTTTTCCTCTGCATCTCCTCCCTTACCATGTACCCCAGTGTGTACCTTTCCACCCCTATTACCTATTTCAAATACCTGTCCTGTATCCTCTCTACCCCTTCCCTTTCTTTCCACCCCCAAATTTCTGCACCATAACTAACCACCGTCCACACCAACCTATCAAATAACCACATCCTTCTAGCCCAGTCCTTTCTGAATTTCCTCTTTTCTATTCCCCATTCCTCTCTCATCACTACCGCTCCTTTTTTGACTCTCTCCTCTATATGCTCTTTCTGTCCCCCATTTGCCATCATCATATACCCCAGATATTTATACCTTTTCACCAGGGTTGGGAAGTAACTAGTTACTTGTAACTAGTTACCGTTACAAGTTACTTTTTTTGGTAACTTACTGGTAACTGCGTTACATTTTTCTTTTGGTAACTGTAACGTAACTTAGTTACATTTTTTCGGTAACTGTAACTAATTTAACAGTTACTTTTACCGTTACTTTCTATATTTAGCTTTGGAGGGAAAAACGCCATCTCCTAGAATCATAAACCAATCACAGAGCCGTATTTGGCATGAAAACGAACTTTAATAACTTTAATGAACACCGGCTTTGATGCCGCGCGCGGTGCGCGCTCGCTACTGCGCTTTTGTTATAACCCGTGGCTGACTTTTCTTCATTGTATATGTTCTGTGCTTTTCTTTCAGTTTTCGTGCTAAAAGAAGTCCTAAAAGTGTTTGTGAAGGTGTGTTACGTGACTTATGTATCGTTTGTGTTACATCGTGCCGTCTTTTCTTATCGGGACCCACTATCCCGTAAAAAGTTTTGCTAAATAGCGTGATTCAAGGAAAGTGGTTATTTGAGGTTATTGACGTATCCGATGTGCGTGCTAGACTTTTCATTGTGAGTAATCGACGGTAATCGAGATCAAACTCGCGCGGATTAACGACCTCTTGTACAATTACTGCAATTACTATTACTGATATGAGTGATATGCTATTCTAGGAGCGGGAAGACGGGCGCTTGTAAGTTTTCGGATTGAGGCGGCTTCTTCGAGTCGCTTTGCGGCCTCGTGGCACGAAACGCTTTCTACGACGTGCGATAATCGAGCTCACCGGATCCGATCGCTCGCCACCTGGCTTTCGACGATTAAAAGAAGAGATCGGCGTTTCCCCAGGGATCGTTGTACGGACTTATGCTTGACGAGCGAGAGGATCATTGAAACTGTTTCATTGGCAAACGATGTTATCGAGCACTTTGAACGGAAATACGAATGCAGGCTGCAAGGAACGGCTTTAAGAACGGATTATTTCGAGCGTTGAGAGCCGCCGTTGAGCTTATCTTCTCTCTCCCTCTCTCCTACGTAATTTCGCTAAAATAATAAGATTAAAAAATTAAATTGAAATACCACAGTATTAATTATTAGAATTAAAAGTCTAAAATATCGGTAAAGCTGCAGTTTTTAAAGATGTTAACTGACAATGAGCCATTTATTAAAATGTTTAGAACAAAGTTGCGACTGATGTAGCGGCATAACCGCAGTTAATTGACGATTAATGACAATAATGACACAAGTTGACACCACAATCATCATTCTATCTTTATCTTTCTTGGTCTTCAATAGGCCTGGCTGTTCTCTTTAGCTGAATTTCTATTCTCTTGCATCGTTCAACCTTCTTCTTTTTCTCTCCACGTTTAAAGTTCAGCTAAGGAGAATTAAGAGAATAGGCCTATTGAGTAACAAAGACAGGACGACACTTATGTCAACTGTTGTCAATAAATGAAAAACAGTCAAGGATTTCTATTCCTAATCCAATCATTTCAATCAAATTTTATCTTTCCGATTTCAGTTGAATATTAATATCCGGCGCAGCTTTTTTGTATCTGTTTCCGGTTTCGTGTTGCGCGTGGTGAGAGAAGCATTTCTCCTCCATCGGTAAGAAGAATTCAGGAATTAAATCTAGAATCTAGTATCTAGATTACGAGTTATACGAGTATTACGACCGCTGCGAGACATTTTGTTAATTTGTTATTTCTTTGAATTAGGAATCACTCCGAGTCAGGACAATCAACGCTTAAAAGTCTGAGAACAATGGCTGACACTGAAGAAGCAGAACAAGCTCAAGCGAGTACGTCTCAATCCGCGAGTGAAACAGATTATGAAACACCATGGCCGGCATATTCCGAAATTTTTAAATTCGAACCGAAGCTGAGCAGTGAAAAAAATTTTTCATTTTTGTGCAAATTATGCTTAACCAAAAAAATTATTCATGCAAATAAAACCTCTACATCCAACTTGAGGAAACACACAAGAGTAAGTGTTATTTATTTATATAATGTATTTTCAATATTAAATATTAATTCTGTGTAGTCATAATCCGAGAACAAAGCTTTTCTCCTTATATTGAAAACGATACTGCACAGATTATATACGATTTTACGATTTGTATAATATATTAATGTTTCTCAATACTAGCTGTTTATTTTTATTTGCAAAACATAATTTTTATATATGTAATGTTAAATGTAATTGTTTTTTTTTTATAATTTTATAACTTTAATGAATTAAGGGGGTAGTACAGTATGGCGGCCGAAAACAAGGGTCAATTTCAGGATTTATTTGTGACAAAGTGTTAGGCCAATCAGGTTCATGATGCATACGATATTGAAGTACATATTTAGGTGCATTTACAGTATTTTTTATATGGAAAGATATTAAGAAATGTAGGAGTTATGAGTCATCTCTTCGCGCGTGCGCTCGACTATACTGTGTACATAGTAGCTCCTGTACAACGTGCCTGAAATGAAAAACGCAAAAAGAGTATTAAATTTAAATGTATTCCCCACAGGTTGACGTTCGAAAATTGTAAAAATGTTAAAAATTGTGAAAGTTATAGCACTTAATTGGCATAAAATAAACTTCTTTTTGTTAAGTACTATAACTCACAATTTGTAACATTTTTACAATTTTCGAACGTCAACCTGTGGGGAATACATTTAAATTTAATACTCTTTTTGCGTTTTTCATTTCAGGCACGTTGTACAGGAGCTACTATGTACACAGTATAGTCGAGCGCACGCGCGAAGAGATGACTCATAACTCCTACATTTCTTAATATCTTTCCATATAAAAAATACTGTAAATGCACCTAAATATGTACTTCAATATCGTATGCATCATGAACCTGATTGGCCTAACACTTTGTCACAAATAAATCCTGAAATTGACCCTTGTTTTCGGCCGCCAGACTATACTACCCCCTTAAGATTGAGCTAATTGAGACATATATAATATATAAAATAAAACCAGATATTAATATAATTAGATAAAAATTTAAACTAGTTATTTTTTTTATTTTTTTAGATTTCCAAGAAATTTAAACAATTCTACCCTATGTTCTACATTGAATCAAATGTGCAACATAGAATAGTAGGTATAAAAAGCATGACATGCAAAAGCATGACTAGATTAACGATCCTTAATTAATGAATTATGAATTAATAATATTAATATAGTTATTTCTGTATTTTCTTTAATATATACAAATATTATAACAAACTTTTTACAAGGTTTAATATCTATTTATCTATTTTGTTATAAATTCTTTTATAATAACTATTTTCCTTCTAAATATGATTCTAAATATGCTTTTTTGCCTTTTTTTACTTATACCTATGATCAAAAAATTTCTTGGTTTATTGGGCTTTTACATAATTTTTAGTAACATTGGATTGTATTATTTTCCACCTTATTATTATACCACCTTACCCTATACATATTACATTATAACATTATCATCTACCTATTACATACAACATCACATAAACATCAAATTATTTTATTCTGATTTCTACAATTCTACTTGTTAATTTAATAGGTAAAACATCCACGTTACTTGAAAAAAATAGATGAAGCCAAATCTAAACTTGCAAATAACAAACGTCAAAAAGAAAATGAAGATATTTCCAATAATAGTGTTACAAAAAGACAATGTGTATTACAAAAATGGGATTCTGGAATATCTGGAATTACTAAAAAAAAATTAGATGGTGCTATATTGCGATTTGTTATTGAAAATATTCAGCCCCTCGCAGTTGTAGAGAGTCCTGCTTTTATTGATTTAGTTAAAATTGGATTGCCTTCATCATTTCGAATAATGTGCAGAAAAACTTTAAGAGAAAAACTTAGTCAATTATATTTGGACATAAAAACTGCTCTTAAAAATGAATTGACCAAAGTAGAAACTATCTCAACTACAGCAGACTTATGGAGTAAAGCAAAGAGGTAGATAGTAGATATTATCTTGATACTTCATTTAATTTCTACATTAATATTTTCTATTAGTATTTTATTTTTTATGAAGGTATATTTTTAATTCTTTAATACGTTATTATTACTTTATTATAATTAAATTAAATCTCTAAATTTTTTATAGAAGTTATTTAGGAATAACAGTGCATTGGATTAATCCAATAACTTTAAAAAGGGAATCAGCTGCACTGGCTTGCCGTCGAATGAAAGGACGGCATACATTTGATGTTTTGGCAAAAGAAATTAATTCCGTGTTCTTGGAATATTATATACAGAATAAAGTATGCTGTGTAACAACAGATAATGGCTCGAACTTTGTTAAAGCATTTCGGTAAATTAATATTATCTTATATGATATTTTATACAATATTTTCTTGATTCATATATATATTAACGCATTAAATTTTTTAATTTATAAATGAAATTTAAAAAATTGTTTTAGAGATTTTGCGAGAGATGAAAATATTGAAAATGATGACGACGAGACTGTTAACGTGGAATTCCATAATTTGAGTAATTTATTAAACACTGATGAAATGCAAGATTTAGACGCAGAAGATTTCATTACTCTTCCACCACACCATAGGTGTGTTAGCCACACACTTAGCCTTGTTGCAGTCAAAGACGCTGAAAAAGCTTTGGAAAGTGCTTTATATAAAAAGAAGTATAGACCAACATTTGCAAAATTAATGAAATTGTGGAACAAGCAGAATCAATCAACTCAAGTAGCTGATAGAATTAAAGATGTTTGTGGCATTTATTTGAAAACCCCCGTTGTTACTAGGTAAAAAGAATTTTTATTACACTTTTTTTGTCTTTATTTTATGTTAATAAATATTTTAATATTTCTTAAAATATATATTGTTTTAACTATTTACACAGACACATTCACACATTACACGCATACACATAGAATATATATAATATAAAAACAAAACTTATTAATTTTTATTATTACAAATAATAGATGGAATTCAACTTTTGATTCTGTATGTCAATTGATGACTCTTTTGAAAGACGGCCCAGAAAAAGTAAATCAATGTTTAGATTTTTGTAACTTGCCAAGACTAACAAACGATGAAATAAAATTTTTAGATGAGTATTGTCAGGTAAATAAATTACATGCATACATGATTTAACAAAATAAATAATTAAACAAAATACATGATATATGTGTATAAACTACAAACGATAAAAAGTGTATTTTTTTATTTTCTTGGACTAGGTAATGGAACCTTTGGCAAAAGCACTTGACATTTTACAAGCCGACATAGGAATGTATATGGGATATTTATTGCCTGTCTTGTATAGTTTACAAGAAAAACTAGACAATCTTACGAACACAAATAAAGTGACACATTGTAATCCATTAATCACAGCCATTCAGGAAGGTTTAAATCAAAGGTAATTTATGAATTGGTTTATAAGTTATAAAGTACAGAAATATACCTACATAAATTTTTTATAATAATACGTATATTTCAACAGAATAGAACTGAGCGCTATTTAAAATAGATACAACAATGTATGATTTTACAAAATTTTTTTCTAAATTATACTAGACATCACGTTAGAAATAGCTATGTAAGTTTTTTATATTTGAAGGTATATATTCAGTATTCGGGTGATTAATACATTTTTATTTTTGGTCCTGCAATGACTAACTCTTGGCTTCTACATAAACAAATATCTATTGTAGTGACAATTTGTTACATGTCAGCCACTAATATAGAAGTTGGAAGTTACAGTTATATTATAGAACTACAAATGTGAAAAGGTCAATTGATTGAAAATTTTTCAACATAAACTTGTATAGTTTAAAGTGATTTGGTTGAAGTATAAGTATCTATATTACTGTACTCATTTTAAAAAGCGCATTACAATTTTCATTCTATTTGAAGTATTCGTATTATTGTAAAAAAAACATTGTACAAATATAAACATTTTAATATATAATATATAATTTTAAATTTTAGATTTTGTACAACATTCGAAAAGAAGGAGTTAATTATCGCTAGTTGTCTACACCCTAAATTTAAATTAAACTGGTTAATTGGAGAAAAGAAAAAAGTAGCTGAAAGCTACTTAGAAGATTTGCTGGGCATACGCTCAAATGAAAATTCTCCAAACTCTGGCAAAAATGATGATTACGATGATTTCTTCACTTTTCATCGGCAATCAACATCAACTTCGGAGTCCGGAGAAGAAGAACTGCAACGATTTCTGAAGTCAAAGAGGACTGATATTGAATCATTAAACGATTTCCCGAAATTAAAAAAACTGTTCATTAAATTTAATACGGCTTTACCAAGCAGTGCATCAGTTGAAAGGATGTTTAGTATCGGTAATTCTGTCTGTCAACCTTCAAGAGGTCGCCTACATGATAATATAATGGAATATCAACTTTTGCTAAAAATAAATAAAGAATATAGATAAAATTTAACGAGTTTATATTTTATAATCCAAATAACCTTATAGTTTAATCCTTGTAGTTTAATACGTTATTGAGATAATCCTAGATCTAAATAGTAGTGTAGTTTTATACATAATACATTTTTGTTAAGAATTTTAAGTTTAAAATTATCATGTTAAAATTAAACTTTTTATTCTGTAATCTTGTTTTAACATTTTAAAAAAGTAACTGAAAAAGTAACTAATCGTTACTTTTTAAGTAACTGTAACGGTAACGAGTTACTTTTGAGAATCAGTAACTAGTAACGGTAACTAGTTACTTTTTTGACTCGGTAACGATAACTGTAACTAGTTATTTTTAAAAAGTAACTTTCCCAACCCTGCTTTTCACTTTCTCTATTTTATTTCCTTTCCATTTCCATATTATCTTTTTCTGTCTCCCTCTCCCTCTTATACACCTCATCACTTTTGTTTTTTCCGCATTTTCTTTAATCTTTTCTGTTCTACATATCCTTCTAATGTTTTTATTAACCCTTTCATCCATGCTTCATTTTGTGCCACCACCGCCACATTATCCGCATACGCCAGGGAATAGATTTTTCTTCCCTTCACTTTTACTCCCCCCCCCCCTTCCCCCTTTTCCAATTCCTCATCCAAATCCGCTAGCAGTAGTGTGAACATGCATGGGCTCAACGGACATCCCTGTCTCACTCCTCTACCAAAAGTTTTCCCCCTCTCTTTTCCCCACCCTTACTCTACTTATTGTCTCCTTCAAAACTTCCTCATACTTCATCACCAGACTCTCTCTCCCTCCCTTCTTCCACATTGTCTGTACCAGTATCTCCCTATCCACCGAGTCAAACGCTGCTTTCATATCCACGAACATAACTACTATTTTGCCTTTCGTTTTCGCTATTTTCTTATTTATTAGATAATTTAACACGTATATGTGGTCTATCGTTCCTACCCCTCTCCTAAACCCCGTTGACTCGGTGGTAATATCCCTTTCTTTTCCACTTCTTCCTTCAATCTCTCCGCCAAAACCGCGTACACTTTATACACCGTTTGCGTAAGCGTAACCCCCCTATAGTCTTCTACCTTTTCCCTCTCCCCTTTTTTCATTATCGGTACCACTATCCCTTCTCTCCATTCTTCCGGCCATCCCTTTTCCTTCTACACTCTATTGCATATTTCCCAAAGCCATTCTCTTATTTCTTTTCCCCCATATTTCCATACTTCATTCATAATCCCATCCCCTCCTACCGCTTTTCTGTCCTTTAATTTTATTATCGCTCTACCAATTTCCTCTCTACTAATCTCTTCTTCTTCCTCTACCCCTCTCCCCATTACTTCCCCTCTTATCCTCCACTCCACTTTCCCCAGTACCTCTCTAAAGTGTTTATCCCACTCCCCATTTCAATCCCTTCCCTGACTCTCTTTCTCTTCCTCCTTCCTTTATTCACTACCTTCCATACATCCTTTTCGGATTTATTCCTTCTATTTCCCTCTCCCATCTTTTCCTCTCCCTTTCCTTCTTCTCCTCACAATGTTCCCTGTACTTCCTCCTTATTTCTTTATATTTTTTCCCTTCTTCTCCTCTCCTCCTCCACCTTTTTAATTACTCCATAACTTCTCTTTTCCTATCCCTACATTCTTCATCCCACAATCCTCTCCGTTTTTTTTCTCTTCCTTCTCTACTTTCTAATACTACTTCTACTTTTCTCTTCATTTTCCTCCAATCCTCCCCTACTCTCTCACCGTCCCTATCCCTTTTCCCAAAGTATTCCTCAAATTTCTCTTTTCCTTTCTTCGTCCAAACCCCCCTTCTTCCTCTCCCGGTCCTCTTTTCCCTCCGCCCTCCTGCTTCCACCTATACCGTTATCGGCTGATGATCGGAGTCCACCCAGTCCTCCACCTTCATCTTTTCCACCTTCCTTCTTTCGCGTCATTTCCGATCACGTAATCTATTATGGTCCCTTCCTTCCCTCCTGTATACGTCTATTCCCCCTTCTCATCCCTCTTTACGCTTCCATTCAATATTGACCATCCCAATTTTCCTATATAACCACATAGCTTCTTTCCCTCTTTATTCACTTTTTCATCCTTCCAGCTCCTCTTTCCTTGTTCTTCCCCTCCCTCTTCATCCTCACCTATTCTTCCCCTTTCTCTCCCCGTCCTAGCATTGAAATCCCCCCCTATTAACACTCTCACCCCTTCCTCTCTATGCTCCATCCACTCTCTCAGCTTCCCCATTTTTTCCTCCAAATCTCTATTCACATATACTCCTATTAACCTCTACCACTCTCCCCCTAAATTTACTTTTACTGCTTGTGATCCCTCCTCTTTTCTTTCCTTATCCTCTTTTTCTCTCCTTATCCCTTCCCTTATCCCCACAATCATTCCTCCCATTGCCCTTCCTTTCTTACTCTTCCTTGCCGCCTCTTGCACTTTCCACGCGTATTCTTTTGGCAGCCATTTTCGAACTCTTTCCCATCCCTTCTTCTGTAACCAATTCTCACTCAGGAATATCACATCCCATTCTTTTAGTCTCATTCTGAAATACTTTTCTTTGTTTTCCATGCCTGCCACATTCCAAAAGCCTATCTTATACTTTTTGCCATCTTCTTTTTTCTTATTCCTCCTTTTTTTCCTATGCTTCTCCTTTTCTGTATTTCCTCCTTTTTCCTCCTTTCCTTCTTTCTCCGTCCACCATCCTACTAAAAATCCTCTTTCTCTTTATCCACCCCTCTTCTTTTCTCTATCCCCTCCTTCCATTCTCTTACTTCTTTTCCGTGCCATTCCCTCAACTCATCCTTAATCTCATCCCATAGCCATAATTTCTCCTCGATCCATATTTTCATATATCCTACTCTTACTTTCCTACCTTCCCTCTTTATCCTTTCCGGTTCCGTCCTTATTCACCACTCTACCCTTCTCTCCTTTTCTGTCAAATCATCTACTATCCACTCTCTTCTTTCCCTCAGCTTCGCTTTTCCTTTCATCACTTCAATTTTCTCTCCTACACTCGCCAATCTTACCCATACCATTTCCTTTCCCTCCTTATCTTTCTTCCCTATACTCCTTATCCCTTCCACTCTCGCTGTCGCCCCGGTCGCTCCCACTATCTCTCCTATCTCTTTTTTTAACCCTTCTATTCTTTTCTAGTTTTGCTTTCATTCCTTTTATGATTATATTTCTCTTCTTCTCTTCCCTTTTCCTCTTTTCGCCCCTCTAACTCTATTCTCTTTATCCTTTCTTCTAATTCCTTCATCTCTCTCTTCCTCCTTCTCTCTATCTGCTTTACCTTTTCCTCCTCCTTCTCTTCCTCATCCCCTTTCTCTTTCTCCTCCCTCCCTCTACCTTTCTCAATCTCTTCCACTCTTTTCTCTAAATTGTCTAATTTTTTCCTCATATCTTCCATCCATTCCCTCATCTCTGCTTTCCCCTCCTTTACCTCTCTTAATTCCGCTTTAATTTCCTCAAAACCCTCCCTTATCTCCCTTAATATCTCACTCAACCCCCCTTCTTCTTGCTTTTCTGGCTGCTTTTCCAGCTGTTTTTCCGGCGATTTCAATACCTTCATACTTTTCTTAAAGATATCTGCCTGTAATGCATCTATCTCCTTCCTTTTCTCTCCTCTCTTAAACGCATCTATCAGCGACAGACTATATACTCAATCCCTTATCCCGTCTGCTTTACTCGGTCTTCCCACCTTCCTCTTCTCCTCCCCTTTCCCCTCCTCTACTTCCCTTTCCCTCTCCTTCCCTCTCTACTTTCCTTCCTCCATCTCGTCTTTTTTCTAACCTGCAACTTTCCGTATTCAAGAGTTTATTTATTTGCAGTCGGGTTAAAAATTTTGAAATATTTATTTATTTTAATAATTTTAAATAAAATGTAAATAATTTTTTTTTTAATTAAGTAATCTATTTTTGCAGAAAATATTTACTAGAAAATATGACTCTTTTTATATTTAAGATGATCACACTTTTTAATCTAAGAAAACAATTTGATCAAGTTTAATAATATTTTTAGCTTATTTGTAAATCATTTTATAAATGTAGCAAACGTAAAAATACAAAATTATGTATTAGGATAATATATCGGTTGCTCAAAAATTACTCCAATTCAAAATTTCCCGCAACTGCACTAACTCTCTCCTGCTATGCTTCTCGCTTCTACCGCCCAATGTCGCTACCCTCCCTCTTTTCTGCTTCCTCTCTATTCTTCATACCTGTTTTCCCGTCTAACCTCTAAATCCCGTCCCACCCTACTATCACTCGTGTCTCCGTATTCCCTTACCCCGGCCCTTTACCCTTATTCGCCCTCCACCAGCCTCTTCCCTTTCCCTTCACCTCTTCGCACTCCACCACGTCTCACCTTATTCCCTTACTCCTGCTTATCAATCGCACTCTCCACACACACACGTCAATCACTCTCGCTACCGGAAACAGAAGTCCCCACTTTTGTTAGTAGAAGATATTAAGTTTCAAACACCATATCCTGTCTTTCCCACAGACTTTTTAATAAATTATTTTTTGCATGCGCATTTATCACGCACTAATACAACATAATAAAGCATGTAAAGGGGGGATTGGTCAGGACAATAGAAAAATGTGGAATATTTTACATCTTTAATTTTTGTGTTTTTTACATGCATATTAAATATTTATAAGATATTTTGTAATGTGTACACGTGTAGAGGTAAGACAAATGTAATAATATTTTTAATATTACATGTAAAGGTAAGTTAGAAATGCTTAATATAAAATTTAACGGTAAGATAAAAATAAGAACATTTAAATAAGACTTATTAAACAAATTTTTTGGTAGCATTGATGGAACTATGGGGAAACAAAATAAAATGTCAATAGCTGAACGGTCGTATTCCAGTTTTATATTGTCTTCTTTCTTCTTTTCTTTCTTTCTGTATTGTACTTACAATTAGAGTAAATAACTGAAGTACGCTCTGGAAAGACAGACGAAAGGTAAAAAGGAAGTAAATATGACTGTAAGTAGATATTAGCAAATTAGTTATATTACGCGTCGATATTATTATTTGAGGTTTTATACGTTTAATTTATACTTATAATTGTAATAATTGTATTAATAGAAATTTTTGAAACAAAATGCGTATCTTCAGATACACATTTCATTTAAAAAATTCAAGTTTTTTTTTAAACGATATGGAAATTTCCAATGTATAAGTGTATTTCATTGCATTTTATGGAGTTTGTATGTATAATTACATATTAATTTTACATTTTGTGCTCAAAAATTTTTTTAACTTTATTTTTCTTTTTCTTGGATCGTATAGAGGTAGGCCAAGTAGCTGAAGTACGATCTAATGAAAGAAACTTAGTCATACACATACGAGGTGTGTTCAAAAAGTATCGCGAATTTTGAATTTTCGCGGGTTACGTATATTCGAATTTCGATCTTTTTGTGGCGTTATGTTGGTACTCATGTCTCTCACTTATGCCGACAAGCTCGGCCATTTTGAATGTTCACTTAATTGTTGACAGCTGCTTTGCTTGCACGTGTTTTGGATCGTCTTCGATTTTTACCTATTCAAAAAAATGGATCAAAGAACCTGTATCAAATTTTGTGTGAAAAACGAAATTAAGTGCGCGGATGCATTCCGAATGTTGACTGTGGCATACGGAGAAGCTACCTTGGACCGAAGCAACGTTTATCGGTGGTACAAAATGTTCTCAGAAGGCCGAGAAGATGTGAACGACGAAGAGCGTGCCGGACGCCCGAGCACTTCAACAACAGACGAAAAAATTAATGAAGTGGAGAAAATGGTATTGGCCAATCGTCGAATCACCGTTAGAGAAGTTGCTGAGGACCTAAACATATCGATTGGCTCGTGCCATTCGATTTTTATCAATGATTTGGGCATGAGACGGGTCGCCACGAAATTCGTACCAAACGCCCCTGCTCACACATCGTTGCTTGTGCGCGACTTTTTGGCCAAAAACAACACACTAATGATGCCGCAGCCACCGTATTCCCCAGATCTGGCCCCCTGTGACTTTTTCTTGTTCCCTAAACTGAAGAGGCCCATGAAAGGACGACGTTACGCTACGCTTGACGAGATAAAGACGGCATCGAAGGAGGAGCTGAACAAGATAAAAAAAAATGATTTTTTGAAGTGCTTCGAAGATTGGAAAAACCGTTGGCACAAGTGTATAATATCTCATGGGGATTACTTTGAAGGGGACAAAATAGATATTCATGAATAAATAAATAATTTTTGAAAAAACACAAAATTCGCGATACTTTTTGAACACACCTCGTATATTAGGAGTATAAATAAGTTTCCGCCGTTTCACAAAAAATGGCGCCACTAGTATGTTATGGTTGAAATTGTCTATTGTAAAACGTTATATCGTAAGGGACATCTAGCAACAACATAACCTTAAAATATTAGCAATTTTGTATCAGCATCGTATATCTTTTTTCGTGCGAAAATGTCGAGTTTGCTGTGAGTGTGTCGAAATTGTCGTGAGTGGTTTCACAAGTTTAAGAACGGTGAATTTGACGTCGAAGACAAAGAACGTAGCGGAAGGCCGAAAGTGTACGAAGACGCGGAATCGGAAACATTATTAGATGAAGATTTATGCCAAACGGAAGAAGCACTTGCACTTACATTAGGAGTGACTCAACCAGCAATTTCACATCATTTAAAATCATTAGGAATGATTCAAAAACAAGGAAACTGGGTTCCATATGAACTGAAGCCGAGAAACGTTGAAAATTTTTCACATGTGAAATGCTGCTTGCCAGGCATAAACGAAAGGGTTTTTTGCATCATATAGTCACTGGTGATGAAAAGTGGATCCACTACAATAACCCAAAGAAGAAGAAATCATGGGGACCACCTGGCCATGCTTCAACATCGATAGCCAAGTCGAACATTCATGGAAAAAAGCTCATGTTGTGTATTTGGTGGGATCAGCTTGGTGTCGTGTATTATGAGTTGCTCAAACCGAATGAAACCATTACTGGGACTCTCTACCGAACACAATTGATGAGATTGAGCCAAGTACTCAAGAAAAAACGTACCCACTACTACTCCAGACACGACAAAGTTATTTTTCTGCATGATAATGCTCGTCCACAGTTGCGGCGCCGGTCAAAACCTACCTGGAAACACTCAATTGGGAAGTTTTACCCCACCCGCCGTATTCACCAGACATTGCTCCTTCTGAATACTACCTGTTTCGATTGATGGCGCATGGTCTGAGTAACACTTCACATCATATGAAGATACAAAAAATTGGGTCCATTTGTGGATAGCTTCAAAAGATGAAGCATTCTTCCGACGCGGTATCCGTATGCTGCCAGAAAGATGGGAAAAAGTAGTGGCTCGCGATGGACAATACTTCGAATAAAACATTAGGTACCGTTCTTTCACAATAAATACCCAACTTTTGATAAAAAACGGCGGAAACTTATTTATACTCCTAATATTATTAATTTAGGCATATGTATTTTAAACTTTTTATTATTTTTTACATTAAAATGAATTAATTTTTTTCCTAATTATTAATTTTAAGTAATAATTATTTAAATGTTACTTGTTATGTTAAATTGTATTTTACACACACGCACGCACGCACGCACACGCACACATGCAAAAAATGTATTTTTAAATACAAAATACTAAAGATATGAATGTATTTTATAAAATATAACTATCTACTTATAAAAAAGAAATATATTTTTTATGTACAAAAGGGTATACTTTTTATTTTTAATACAAAATTTAGCTGCTGTTAAAGTTTACCTTAATTTGTCATAACTAATATTATTAAAAATCTTTTATGTGCATATTTGTTTTCTAAAGCTTAATAAATATCACTTATTTAAGATTTTGCTTTTTTATATACATCAAATATATATTATAATATAATTTTATACTTATTTATAATCTGATAAACCAATTTCTCTAATGTTGCTACGAATTAGAAAGAGAGCATAAATGCAGAGTAGAAGAGTAAGTGAAAGAGAAGTGCAGATGGCGATACTGTATAAAGTGACCGAGCTTGCGCTGTGATTTTGATTTCACTAACATCAAAAGTGCCGACAGAGAGTTGCGCTACTGTATACTGTGGCCGAGCGTCAGCATGGAGGGACGCCATTTTTGCCGGTGCGCGTACGCGCACCAAGCTAACCTCTCGGCGCGATCACGCGGCAGCACCCACGTCGTTCGTAGCGTTCCGTAACATTGCCACTTTAGGCCAGCCAACCGTACGCACGGATTGGTGCATCCAACTACGCGCACACGGATATATAAGCCGGCAGTGGAAACACCGACGTAAGATCTTCCCGGTCCACCGGCTTGTTCTAGTCGAGCATACTCGACGCACTCCCGACTTCCTCAAGGACGAGCATACTTGCCTCCTTCCGTTCTCTCGACGAGAATCCTTGTCGTCCCGAGCAATCGAGAATCCTCGGTTAATCCGCAATCACCTCCTCGGCGAGCATCCTCGCTGTAGCCAATCACAACGAGCATTCTCGTCGAGCCCGTAGGCTAGGCATTCCTGGCTAATCCGCTCCGTTCTCGAGCATACTCGGGGAAGACACACCCGTCGAGTATCCTCGACGTTGACCGGGCAACTCGTAACCGAAATATTGCCAGGGCATCCGCGCCCTGATAATACATATCGTCTCATTTGCACGAGTTGGCTCGGGCGAATTGCGGAATTGCTACCGACGCGCCGACTGATCTGCGTTCGTCGCACTGATCACCGTGTATCGTATAAACTGACAACACGTTCCGCGATCACCCCCGGACACCGTGTCCATATAAATGTCGTGAATACATACATTTAGATAGCCAAAACCTCAAATTATAGTTCCGTCCATTAGTTTTGTTTAGTTAAGTAAGAGCTTGAATTAATTACATTTCCGTTATGTTGAGACAATTATCTAAGTCCGTTAAGTTTGATCCATATAAGCGAACCATGTTAGTCGATTCTATTTATTGTAACTACCCCTTATTTAGTAGATTTCGTTATAGTAACTACCTTTCAATTTATTACGTCTGATCGTTGTAAACAATTATCTTTTTGATTAGTTAGAGAGGCTTTATGTTTCCGTTTATTTTGACTATCTAGAGCCAAGCGTACTTCCGTTCATTTGATTTCGCTCGTTACGAGGCATTTTGTTTACTAGTCAATCATGTCATGTATTCTCTTAAGTTTTAAATACATTTACAATTTTTACTTCTATTAAACTCCGAGTACAATTATTTCACCGAACCCGACAATCCGACGAGCCTATCCACAACCGAATCCTCGATTTCCGATACCGCTCGAAAACCACTAGCGTTACAATGTACAACTTAATCTTAATATATTGTACAAGGAATGTATATATAAATTGTTTTCAAATGTCATGCACTAAACTGAAATGCATTATCTTTTATACTGCTATTATTTACAGTGAAAAAAATGTTAAAGTAGTATGATAAACATAATAAACATAATAAGCATAAAATAAAGATATTTGTTAATTCCGTACAATTAAATTTGATGATATAATTCGGTCTTATCAGCATTCTTATCAATACTTTAACATTCAGTATTTTAAAGATTAATGAATATAATTTAGTATATACAAAATTTTTTTTAAGCAATACTTTATCTGAAAAAATACAAATAAAAAATGGAGTAAACACAATTAGTCAAATATCATTATTTTATTAGTAGAAACTTAATCTTCACTTGAGCCAATATTTTTGTCTCAAGTAAAATCATGGAGTTAAAAGTTTCTTTTGAAGAAATAAATTCACTTGCTTCTTTTAATTTTTTTTATTTTCAATGTTTATTGTTGACAATTATTGAATATGTGTCCAAAGTGTAAATAATTCCGACAATTATATCGTTTTTTTTTGTAATTAAAAAGCATGCATATTGTAGACTAAAACGAATAAAATATTTAAAATATACAGGAAGAACTATAAAAAATAACCGCAAAAATCCTATTACAATTAATAAAAAGTGCGTTGCAAACTTTTGAATACAAATTATAATATAGTTTCATATATGTATTTACTGCAGTGGCATCATAAATTTTTTCCAAATACTTTTCAGATGGTAGCTGGTACAATTAATAAATAATTTTTGTCCAGACAAAATATATCCAAACCATTAAAAATTCAAAATTATGCGAGCAATGCGTGTTAAATTTATTATATTGTAGCTTCCCAATCGACACAGTTATATGTCCACTATATAATAGTTATATATTTTATGATCTCGTTTTATATAACGTGAAAGTTGCTGCAATATTGTAGCTATATTATAATTTCGCCTTTTTTCGAAAGTAACAGTAACGACATATTTATGTTGAAATAAATCACCGTAGGTCATAGCTGTTATATACATGTTACATATTAACTGCGAATGTAACTACGAAGAAATGACATACGATTTATATAACATATATATAAATTAAATATAAATGAGATATAATTATAGTGATAAAAAGGACGTTACGTTTATATTAAAGGAAAATAATCGTTTCAATAAATATACAGTAAAAAAGTTTTATTTTTTAAAACGTACATATGTATTAATAAAATTACAATATAAAATTATAATATTGAGATGTATTATGCAATACGTTAAATGACATAATAATTGACATATAAATGACATATCTAAAATATAAAGATTTGTTAGCACAAATTAGACCAATAATTTTACATTAATAAATGTATTAGAAATCATTATTCCTTTAATGCTGACTTTTTCTTGCAGCTCGTTGTTTTGCAAAACGAAACCATTCTGCAGCAACGTCTTCAAATTCAATTTCTTTTAGTTCGTAAGATAAAGTAACGGCTTGGCTAATTTCTGTAATTATGCGTAAATTATAAACAGCATAATTGTTTTTTTTTCCTTTCCATGAACAAAGTTTAGCACACTCATCAGAAAAAACTTTTCTTAAAATTCTATGAATATTCTCTTTTGCTGTATGCTCTCCAATATTGGTAACAAAATTTGTCTAAAAAAAGAAAAATATTTTTAGAAGTTATTCTTATTATTTAAAATTATAAATTCTATTATTAGAAATTATACTTACATATTGAGAAAGAGCTGAATCGTTGGTTGTGAGAAGTTCTTCTAAGTTAGCAATACTTTGAAGGTCTTTTAATGGTAGTAATGGTAGTAACAGTGGATATTGCATTTTTTCAGGTTGTGTTACATTTTTATGCTCCATTTTATGTAATCTTTCGTCAATACTTTTTAATGTTAGAAGAATCGAAGCATGCATACGATGTATGGAACAATATTGGTCTAAAAAATTGTAGAAAACATCTAATATATAGTTTAAATAATAATATAATTCTTTTTTTATTGTGAAAAATCGAATAATCCCCAATTTTACTAACGACATTTAAATTTTGAATTTTTGAAGAAAATCTGAGTTTCTATTTGAACACAGTTTAAAACTAAATGTTTAATCACCGTTGATGAAATCGGACATAAATTGTATTTTTCAAATAATTCAGTTTATTAAATGACAATAAGTCTATTTTATAAGTATCATATTAATAAATTGGCATTTTGTAATAAAGTAAAAGTAAGGCGCAAAATTTTCTCTATATACGCACATGAAGAGTATGAGTAGTAATCCGCAATTAGTGAAATTCAGTTTCTACAGTATAACAGTGAAGTAGGAGTTATTTCGTCATAAGGCACTTAGCCCCGGATCATGCTCTATTACAAAATTCCGATATAGTTTACATAAAATTTTAAGTACAATATATTGAATTAATCGAATAAAATAGACAATACAAAAATTAAATCATCAAATAAAATAATTGAGAAAGAGAGGAAGAATCACAGTTGAAAATTCAACCAATTATTTTAAAAAATTTAATAACATTCATAAAGTTTAATCGTATATATAGCGTCATTAAAGATCATATAGCTATAAAAAGACGTCAAAGAATTTTGCAGTTTAAAAAGAAATATAATATTTAATGTTTACTGTATAAACAAAATTTAAAATTTATTTTTATTTAAAATAAAAATATATGTGATTACCTTTTATAATAGCAATATCTTGTGCTATTTGCAACTGTTCCTTATTAAGATCCGGTTTATCAACATATGTGATAGATATTGAATTTGACACTGTAATAAAAATATTAATAACTTGATTAATAACAGATAACCTGATATTAGTATTTATTATAAGTATTTATTATGTTATAAAAAATCAAATATTTCAAAACTTAGAAATAAAAGTAAATTTACGAAATATATTAATTCAAACAAAAAATTCATAGTAAACATATATTCTCAATACTATGCAAATTAAAATTTACTATTTAACATTCAACGTGTCAGTTTTGTTATTGAATGAAAAATTGTAATTTGTATATAAGTTAATTGTTACTTGGTGTTTATCGAATAATGACCTATTACTAAATGTAACTTACCTCCGGCTGCTTGTATAACATTTAAATTTGCATCAATAATAATATTATCGTCCGTAATATCATTTAAAGTTAATGTAGGTGGAAGAGTAAAGCAGCTTTTTATAGTTGCTAAAATAATAATAAAAATTAAAATAAGTCGCATCATTATAAAAATAAATAAGAAATACATACGTTTAGCATATTCGTCCTTTTTTTTAGTTTTATTGCTTTTAGTGTTGTCTTTAGTTTCTTCTTTTTTTTTATTTTTGGCGGGGAACTATACTTAGCATTATCGAATTTTGTTCGTTGGCCTTTACCAAGACTTTCGTCATCCGTAGTTTTATACATGGGGTCATCTGCTATTTTTCTTGCCTTTTCCCAAGTATCTGTCAAATAATTTTTGTTTCAATTAATGCACGCTCAATAATTGCATTTTTATTTTCTACTTTTTTCAATTGATAAAAGAGTTATTTTACCGCAATAGGTTTCTATTTCAACCTCGGACAATTCCCATATCGCCTCATCCGGTGATATGCGATTTGATATATAAGACGTAATATTTTTAACTTTTATTGGCCACCAACATAAATTTTTGTCTTTTTCTTTACATAGCCAATTACTTGGGACTTCAGAAAAAGTATCGCTTTCTAAGAAACGCACGACGGCGTATGATTTTTCGTTATTAACCATTTATAATAAAATGTACACGATAGCTGCAGTTGAAAAAAATATAAATAGTTCATTTTATTAAAAATTTTTCTATAAATATTACTTGTTTAGTTATGATAAGTATGTATCATAGGCAATAAAACATGTGTTCCAATATTGCTTTCGATTGGCAGTAGTAAACATTTTGTAATAATTTCTTCTGGTTTGATAATAAAAAAATCAGAAACTTTGTTTGCGGTTATAATTGATATTCCTAATATGTTGGAATTACATGGCAAATGAAAAAAGGCTTTTGGAAAAAGAAATTGTGACACTTTTCTATTGTACATCTCTATTGTACTATTATCTACGTCAATTTCAGTACTAGTTGTATACATATCATGTACAATAACATTACATCCATTCTTTAAAAGACAACAATTATCAGGTTGATGTTTCGATATCATAAAAGTACGATACTGTATAGATTTTATAACAGTTTTATCATTTAGATTCTGATACAATGCAACTGGATATGTTTTTTTTATAAAAATTTTATTTTCATTAATAGAAGTTTCCTCATAAAGTCGATTAATTATTTGATGTAAAGGTTTTCCACTTGCCCGTATTTTTTATTTTATTTTACCTAAATAACTTTCGTATTTAAAGCAACTGAAACTTTCAAGAGAGCCAAAATTTTTTACATCACTAGCCAAATGTATCAAATTATGAACGTTGTATATTACGTTATGATCTCCATATATCTTTTTATACTCAGTAACAAACCATGTTAAAAGTTCATGAGCATACTGATTTAATGTTTGACACCATTTTTCATCACTCAATATTCTGATAGCTACACTAAGAGCCAGAAAATGCATGTACATATGTTTAGGTAATACATTCAGTAAAACAATTGGTCCTGTATAAAGTAAAAATTGACGTAGTTCTGTTCCTTTCCATCGTTCAATTTCAGTCATATGGCGTGGTTTTCTCACAAATTCTTTACAAATAAATTTAGACATAGCAACTAATTTTTCACTAAGTACTGTAAAAGTATTATGTACAAGTCTAACATTTTTAGGCCCTTTATACCAAAACTAAATTAAACGTTTCGTATTGCCTAAATAATTAATTGCCTAATTTAATATATTAAATGGAGACTGTCAAGCGGAAATTGTTTAATCATGTCTATCTTTAATTCTTCTAAACAAGAAGTTCCTGTATGATGATCTGGATACTGTTTATTTCTAAATGATTTATCTGTTCTTAATGTTGATTGTATTTCAGGAAATGTCATTCTGTTTTCAATGAAATTTCCTTCTTAAATACATTTAGAACACCCTTCATAACCAGTATGACCCTTAATTTTACACACATATGACCGAGCAGGAGTATCACAAAGAATAGCATTGATAATAATAGAAATAACTTGTGCGTTAATTCTAATTCCATTTTGTTCTAAATTTTTCATTTCATCAACAAATGGTCTGAGGAAATCATTCGAATTTTCAGGTTTGTTTTTGCCATGGTGAATTCCAATGACAAATGGTTCTGTATGATTAAGTGAATTTACACAAATAGAAGCTAAAATTGGCCAGAAATCACTTTTAGAACTATTAGTTAAAGGTAATCCATCGATATGTACATTAATTAAGATTTTCTCATGAAAAGTACAGAAAATTTGCTTCATTTTAGATTTAATTCCAAGTGCAATTCCAAAATGACTATAAATTCCACTACCCATTGTAGAAATAAGTTTATTAGTTATTCGTGGTGTTTTCATTATGGTACGACAATCAATAGGAATATCAAAACCTTGTTTCCTCCAAATAGCTAAGTTAGCATTTGCAGCAGCTCTATCAATATTAAATTGTAATATCCATTCGCGCAAATCTTTCAATAACTCTTTTGTTTTATTATCAGTTACTTGAGTATTATGTGTATCTAATTCTTTTAAAAAGTTGTCAGAAAAATTACAAGATTCTTCGAAAATACTACAGCCTTTTTTCATTTCATAATTATTGTATAAATTAATATCATTAGTCCCATGTATATATTTCAACTCATTTTCTATTATTTTAGAGTGATATTCTGAGTTACTCTTGCACTCAGAATTATTAGGACCGTATAAATCTAAGTCACATACTGACACATTACTCGAGTCAATATTTTTCATATTGCTTTCAAATAATAATGTTGGTGACGAATGTTGATGACGAGCAATTTCATCATTAATTAATTGCTGCTTTCGTCTTTTGGATAATAAATGTAATGGTTTTGGCATTATTCCTGTAACAAATTCTATGTAGATGACTAATGTTATTATATCTGTATTAAGTTTAATTCTTACGAATAGAAATGTGTCATCATTAGTATTATGTAATAAAAGAAATACAAGAAACCTTATACATAAATGACGTGTTACGTTAAATAAATAAATATATGTATTAAGCAATATATTTATATAAATTTAAATAACAAAAAAAAAATACCA
Organism: Solenopsis invicta; assembly: GCF_016802725.1. Taxonomy (NCBI): domain Eukaryota; kingdom Metazoa; phylum Arthropoda; class Insecta; order Hymenoptera; family Formicidae; genus Solenopsis; species Solenopsis invicta. The sequence continues at coordinate 2,103,859 of NC_052675.1, read as the reverse complement.
AAGATACATGTTGCAAAGACTTAAAAAATTTCTTCAATTGGAATTTTAAGGTTCTTTAATTATCTCTTAAATCTTTTTCATATTTTTGTTTGTGACTATATTACACACAATAAAGGTTATAGGGTACATATACATAATTTTTCATGCAAAGTTGAAAACTAATTTGTTACCTAACATCATTATAATAATGCACAAACGTTATTACTATTTATTAAAACATTTTATATCTTATGTTAATTTTATCATAATAACTAATGTATATTTACCTTATCTAAAATCGTTCTTGGCGACGTCTGTTAGTCTAATTTTTCGAAGAGTATTTTTCTTGTGAGATTGCTTAAAGCTATCCGTTGGTTTTTTACAAAATTATATGAAACTCAAAGTATAAAAATAAGATACGGCACGTGTATACTTTTGTGCGGTAAGAGAGAGGTTAGATCACTTTTATCGTCGATAATTTTGGAAATCCCAGATATAATACTGCAAATAATAATAGCATTCTAATATTGAAGTACAAGATTTTCTTTTTTTACGTTTTAAAATAAATTTGTTATGCATAAATCATAAAACAACTCACCTTATTAAAAATTTTCCACGTGGATAACTGCGCATGGAATAACCAAACGGACAGGAAATAATCCCAGCTTGCGAAATATATCTTCCTTATTAACTTTTGCATACGGAAGGCTAATTCTACATTGGCTACGCTACAGCTCGCGCTCCTCAGTTGTAACCAATCAATGTAAAGCGCGGGAAGTATGCTATTCAGTGCTATTCAGTATTATTGTGTTATTCTACTTTTATCGTTCATTAAACATAAAACAATTAAGAATAGAATAACAATAGCGTTGACAATAGTGTTCTCAAATGCGTCTATGTAAGTCTTAGGCTACAAAAAATTGAACAAACTTAATTGTTTTACTCACATTCGATTATTATACTTGCTTATTTTAGAAATCTTCTACGTTGCAGGTAATCAAAACAAGCTAAAAAATTTATTGTACGACAAATGTAATAGCATCCTATAAAAAGATATTTCAGCGTTGAAATATAAAAAAATTGATTATTAAAGAGATAATTTTTAATAGTTTGCATTTTGAGAGAGAGAGAGAGAGAGAGATCTGCAAATTAAAAAGGTAAAAGAGATTTGCAAGAGTATTTATTAACATATAAACTGTATGAAAATATTAAACGCATTTTTATCGAAACATAATGCAAAATTATTTTCATGATAACTCGTCTTGACTTGTTTTAATCTATTTTTTATGTTTCGTCCCAACTATAATCAAATAAAAATTCCAACTTTTCAATTTTTCCAGTAAAAAAACTTTGAAGTACAAAAGAGTTTTTCAAAACTTGGTAATTATGCAAAATCAATTCCTTAACTTAATTAAAGTTTAAACTAAAATTAGATTTTTAAAAATTATAAAATTTTGTTTACTTATTATTTCTTATGTCTGCATTTTAAATCATAAATTCGGAGAGATTAGCATTATTTGGGTAAATCTATCCTTGTATTACATTTAATAAATAATAAAATTACACAATATAATAAAAAGCAGCTCCCTCTGAATGCGCTCATTGTAATAAAATATAAAACATCTATATAGTTGCAATTATTAAATTCTATATAGTAATAGTATTATCATGTAACTCATTAATTATATAAATTTTATGTTGCTGCAATGTAATGTTGCAATATTGAATATATATTGAAGCATTACATACTTGTTATGTTAATACTATACAGGGTGTTTCAGACCACCCGTACACCCCTTTTCTCTTCGCAGGATTAGGACCAATCAAAAATATGTTCAGACGAAAGTTGTAGGGTTTCAAAAAATCTATTCAATGATCTTATCAGTTTGACCTTGGATGGCGTCGCCAAGGTCAGATCGAAATCACATTAAGTTTTTTAAATGAAACACCCTATTTTTGATTCCAGAATCTAATAGCTGGTGTCAAGACCTTTCCAAAACACTACAAGAAAGTTTATTTTCGTTGACTACTTTCCGAGTTGTGCGGCTTGAAAGTTACACTACCGCCAACACCATGTAAATAACAATATAAAATCACGCGTTACGCAGAAAGCCGTGCAGCCGACACAAAGAAAGTAAACACGCGAGCCGGGCCAACAAAAACAGATCATGAAAAATCGTGAAAGTTAGCTGTCGCGACCGTAGATAGTCACATACATATGTATGTCATAATATTATGTAATTACATTATTACTTTAACGGTAGCACACGAGCAATAACGAGCGCGGCTTTCTGCGTAACGATGTCTAACTCGTGATTTTATACATATTGTTATTTGCATAGGATGTAGTAGAGATGTATTCACCACAACGCTATAGTGACTCAACTCAACACGAGTGACAATAACTCTCTCAAACTTGTCACCTACGTCTTCAATAACCGTCATATCAGTATCAATCGCGCAACAAAAATCCGACCCTCTTTATTAGTCTAGGTTTATTTAGCCATGTCCTATTCCAATGAAGAAGCATATGATATGCTGCTAATTTTAGGTGAGTGTCGAGGTACATTCATTGCAGCGGAAAGATTGTGGCGGGAACGTTATCCTGATCGGACTCCTCACTCGCGAAATGTTTTTTCACGTTTGGCTAAACGAATAAAAATTAAAGGTGTCGTTCAGCCTCAACATAACAAAGGTACACAAATTCGTCGTCCGATTATGGATGAAAGAACAGTGGAAATTCTTGCATCGACAGAATTGAACCCTTATGATTCTTTAAGACGACGAGAACAAGATTCTGGTGTTAGTAAAATCAGTGTTTGGCGCATTCTAAAAAATAACAAATTTCACCCTTACAGAATGTCTGTTCATCAAGCGTTGAATTATAACGATATTAGACAGAGACTTGTATTTTGCAACTTTATAAGACAGCAACCACTTGATTTCCAGTTGAAAATTTTATTTTCTGACGAATGTACACTTAAAAGTGATGGATCTGTTAATACTTGGAACTCTCGTTATTGGGCACAAAATAATCCTCACTGGTTGAGAGAAGTAGATCATCAAACCATTTGGAAAGTCAATGTTTGGTGTGGAATTATTGGAAGTCAAATCATAGGTCCTGTTTTCTTTGACGAAAATCTAAACGGTGATAGATATTCCGCCTTGATAATGACAGATCTTCCTGTCTTACTAGAAAATATTCCTCTGCAATTGCGCCTGAACATGTGGTTCCAACAAGATGCATGTCCGTCTCATACATCGAGAGTTGCTCGTGCGGCATTAAATACTATGTTCCCCGACAAGTGGATAGGCAAATACGGTCCAATCAATTATCCACCCCGATCACCAGATCTCACCGTCCTTAATTATTATTTCTGGGGAAGGATAAAAAACTTGGTCTATCTTGAACGTCCGATTACGAGGGATAATATGATTCGTAGAATAAGTGAAGCAATTCGATCCTTACGTGCCGAGGAAATTCTTCGAGCAACCAATGATTTTCAAAATAGAGTTGATGCTTGCATCGCAGAGAATGGTGCTCACTTTGAACATTTAGTCGCTTAACAAAACATACACTCATTCATTCCCGAACGTGAGAGGCAAGGGGACTCACGTGAATCAAGCACCCCAAACGTGAGAGGCAAGGGGACTCACGTGAATCAAGCAACCCAAACGTGAGAGGCAAGGGGACTCACGTGAATCAAGCACCCCAAACGTGAGAGGCAAGGGGACTCACGTGAATCAAGCACCTCAATGGGATGAAATTCTCGTCACGTCCACGTCGTTCATTCTGGATAATGCTAAGCACGGGAAAATGCATACAGTCAATCTGGACATGATTGATCATCAAACATAATCAATCCAGTTAATAAACAAAAGCAGAGTACATAAAACTTTGACTCCCCTTTTCCTCCCCCATACACATACGCATGCACGTATGCACACACCCACACACAAGATTAAATCCGACTAAGTAACCACCACATGGTACATCTTGAGTAATGCTGATGCTGGCGGTAGTGTAACTTTCAAGCCGCACAACTCGGAAAGTAGTCAACGAAAATAAACATTCTTATAGTGTTTTGGAAAGGTCTTGACACCAGCTATTAGATTCTGGAATCAAAAATAGGGTGTTCCATTTAAAAAACTTAATGTGATTTCGATCTGACCTTGGCGACGCCATCCAAGGTCAAACTGATAAGATCATTGAATAGATCTTTTGAAACCCTACAACTTTTGTCTGAACATATTTTTGATTGGTCCTAATCCTGCGAAGAGAAAAGGGGTGTACGGCTGGTCTGAAACACCCTGTATAACAATTGCACATTTATATTATATAGAAAGAAGCAGTAGATAGAAGTAGCTGTGATGTAAATATTATGAAACATTTGTTATATAAACTGTTACTCTCAAATTATATAGCAGTTACAAATTGTGTCGACTGGGTTGTAGCATCCAAATATACTTTGTACACTCAGTTTCAAATCTAGAATTGTTAAAAATAGATGTATATAATTAACACTTAATATTTAACAATCAAGCCTATGATCAGGGCCGGATTAACGTAATGGCCAACCCGGCTTTTGCCGGGGGCCTCGCAATTAGGGGGGCCTCAAGTTTGTTGAAATATTTTCCAAAAAAAAAGAAAAAAAAACCATTTAACAGCAAATTAGCAAATGAAAACTTTTTTAATTTGTGAAAATTCTCGTAGCGCTCGGTGCTTGACGCTCAGTGATGCGCCGACGATGCCGACAGCGTCGAGCCGTCGAGCGCCGCCGAGCGCCGCCGAGCCGCCGAGCGCCGAGCCGCCGAGCACCGAGCTACGATTTTCATTTCTTGTATGCGCCCCCACCACGCGCTCCGGCAGCAGGCAGCTAGCGTAGCGTCCCGAAATCCGAAATCACTGATAGCTGGTAGCGGCGGCAGCGGCGCGCGGCGCTTCGACTCTATTCGACAAGTCGGCAATAGGCTCCATTCGTCCGCTACTACTTCTTGCGCTCGCTAGAGAAATGTAACTCTAGATCAAGGAACAGCTTAGTATATTTTCTAAGAGATAATTTAGTTTTTTAGCGCTCAGGGTTAATGAAACTTTTAAGTTTTGATTGAGAATAAAGTAATTTATTTCAAACGCTTGTAATAAGAAATACTAAAAAAAGAAAAGCCAGGAAATTAATTAGTGTCTTTTTTGTTCCTTTGTGTCTTTCTATTTCCTTGTCTTTTGCTATTTTTTACGGCACATTTATAGCAAAATGAAACGAAATTTTGAAAGTGGAGCTCAAAAAAGGAAAAAAGTTAAAAAAGAAGAATTATTCATTAAAAATCTGAAAAATATAAATTGGTATTTTCAAACAACAAATACTAGCACTGAAAATAGTACAGATGTCACTACTCTGTCTGTTAATTTAGATTCCTCTGTGTCTAATTCTTCTTCCATTTTACCTGTCGATCCAAATGATAATACTGAAACTATCATTTCTTATTCTGACAATGACAACGGATCTAAAGAACAGAGTACAGATCCACCATTGGAACCACACGTTTTGGAAATCGGTCCATCTACATCTAATACTCCCAACTATATTGAATCAAATTATACTGATGATCGGATAAATGATAATGTACAAAGTGCTATTCCTCATATTTCTGATAGTCAATTAAATGAACCAAGTTCAGATCCAGCTTTATGGGAGCTTTTTCGAGGAAGTCGAAACGCATTACAGGAATACTGGATTAAAAATGGATTTACAAAATGCCAAAATTTCGATATACATGCGGATTATAAGGCGTCAGTTCGAAACTATGAAAGTATTGAAGGAAACAAAAAAATCAATCGACCCAGAAAATTACAAAATTCCTATTTTTACCGGGAACTTCAAAATGGAGAAAAGGTTAAACGCGAGTGGGTTTTATATTCGCCGTCTCAAGGCAAAATTTTTTGCTTTCCTTGTAAATTGTTCAATGAGTCGGATACTTCATTTACAACTGGCTTTAATGATTGGAAACATGGATTAAAATCCATTTCAGATCATGAAAATAGCTCTGAGCATAAAACAAATTTATATACTTATATCAGGCGCACAAAAGTAGTCGGAAGAATAGATACTGAACTACAACTTCAACTTAACGAAGAACGTAATTACTGGATCGAAGTATTCGAAGTTGCTGTAATAAAATTTCTAGCATCAAGAGGTTTGCCTTTTAGAGGTAGCAATGAAATTTTCGGTTCTAACAGAAATGGTAATTACTTAGGAATGTTAGAACTAATAAGCGAATTTGATCCATTTTTGCGCGAACATATAAAAAAGTTTGGAAATAGTGGACGAGGAAAAACTTCTTTTCTTTCCTCAACAATATGTGAAGAATTAATCGAGATTATGGGGAAAAAAGTATTTATGGGAATTATAGCCGAGATACGACAAGCGAAATATTATTCTATTTCAATAGATTCAACGCCTGATGTAAGTCATGTAGATCAGTTGACTTTCATTATCCGATATTGTAAAAACGGTAAATCAGTTGAACGATTCTTAAAGTTTATACTGATTTATGGGCACGACGCAGAGAATCTGTGTGAAGTTGTCATCAAGTTTCTAAATGAAAATGATATATCCATTTCAAATTGCCGAGGCCAGTCGTATGATAATGCCGCAAATATGGCTAGACGATATAATGGATTGCAGGCCAGAATTAATGACATTAATTCTTTAGCATTTTTTATTCCCTGTAGTGCACATTCTCTAAATCTTGTTGGCGTTCAGGCCGCAGAATCAACAGAAGAAGTTTGTAAATATTTTGATTTCGTTCAAAACCTATATACTTTCTTTTCTGCGTCAACGCACCGATGGGCTGTATTAATAAGAGCATTAGCTACTTTAGGTCCAAGACAAAAAGTAGTTAAAAATTTGTCTGATACGCGCTGGTCAGCTCGTGCTGATGCTGTTTTCGCATTAAATAATGGATATAAACCTATCAAAACAGCTTTAGAAACACTCATTACTGCTGAAAATGAATCCGAAGAAACTAAAACCCGAGCTACTGGTTTGAAGAAAAATATGGAAAGATTGGAAACGGTTTTTCTAACTATTTTTTGGAACGATGTATTAATGAGACTTAATAAAACGAATAAGATGTTACAGAAAACAACGTTGACCTTGTCTGTTGCTGTCAAAATGTTGAAATCTTTGATGTTATATATTAGCGAAAAGAGAAATAAATTTGATTGGTACGAAAAGCGTGCAAATGAGATTGCGCCAAATTCTGTTTACAAAGATATTAACGAACGCATCAAAAAACGTAGTACTCGTTTGACTTATTTCGATAATACAGATACACCAGATCCAGATGTGATTCTAGAAGGAAGTGAAAAATTTAAATTTGAAACTTTCTTGCCTGTTATTGACACACTTTTAAATAATTTGACTAAACGCTCTAAAGCTTATGAAAACATTTTTGAAATATTTGGATTTTTAGAAATTTTGACTGATGTAAATGAACAAACGTTGACAAATTCATGTACACATTTTGCTTCTATTTACAATAAGGACGTAAATGAAACAGAATTGATATCAGAATGTTTTCATTTAAGAGTATATTTGAAAAATGAATTAAAAATTAATTCACACTTATTGCAAAAAGAAAAATTTTCTACAGAGAAGGAGGAATTTAAAGATGGGACAAAAGATATAGAAGGTCAGGAAAAAATAAAAAAGCAGGAGGAAGAAATGAGTGAATCGGAAAGAACTACCGATAGAGAAAGTGACAGTGATCAAGAAGCAGATCTTAATGAAGAAAAATCTGAAAATGCCTCAATACAAAAATTAAATTTAAAAAGTTTGTATTACTATTTATATGAAAATCACCTCTTTGAAGCTTTTTCAAATGTAGAAATAGCATTGCGCATTCATCTCTGTATGATGATCAGTAATGCTACAGGGGAGAGATCATTTTCAAAATTGAAATTAATTAAGAATGTTTTAAGAAATACAATGACAGAAAGAAGATTAAACAATTTGAGTATTATTAGCATTGAAAACGAGTTTCTTAAAACATTAAATTTCAATGATGTTATTCAAGATTTCATGAATAAAAAGTTAAGAAGACGTTTGGTACATTAATGTGATTTATTTGAAAATTATATATATATATATATATATATATATATACTAATATTAACACTAAGATATATATTAAAAGAAAGACAAATAAAAATTTTTTATTGTTCATTAAAAAATAAAAAAAAACAAAAATCTCAAAAAAATAATAAAAAAAATCATAAAAATCATAAAAACTATACAATAAAAAATATAAAAACTATAAAAACACAAAAAAAAACAAGAAGAAAAAACTCCATTGACGGGTCTCCACCTTGACGTGGTAATGGAGCTTAGGAATACGATTTCTGACCAAGAGAAACCCAATATTTAATAAAGCCAAATAGCCAGTATTATTGGACATGGTACTAAGGGGCCTCATTACAAGAGATGGCCGGAGGCCCCAAACATGTTTAATCCGGCCCTGCCTATGATGTCGGCTCTACAATAAGTCAGTAGTCGGTAGTCTGAGGTCTTAAGACACAATCGGTGAGTCTAAAACGAATAAAACAATCGGAATCGGTGAGTCGATAGAGTTAACTGTTGACTAATAGCTAACTCGACTCACCGATTTTTGTCGATTCCGACTCTCCAACTCGCTTTCGACTCACCAATTATAGTTAGATTACAGACTATCGACTCATTGTAAACCGGGTATGAAAAACATTCATTTATTATATTATTCCTGTATTTATTATTATTTTCATTGTTTTCAGTCCGTGAGATTCTTATCGATCTTGTAGAAACCTATTAGCTAACAGTTAGCTCTATTGACTTACCGATTCCAATTCTTCGATTTGTTTTAGACTCACCGATTGTGACTTAAAACTTCAGACTACCAACTTGCAAAACTTTGCTACATAACCTACCGACAAAACTTGTCATACTTGTCTCTAGCGAGGACACTACGCCTGTGCGACTGTATCACTAGTTCTAGGAGGCAGAGTTGGCAGACTTGTGGGATTCCCCAGCGAACGCTTTCTTCTCCAACTCGTCGGCCGAATTCGGAAACGGCTCAGATGGCTGTTAGCAATCGCGATAATACCTACAGGGCGTATTCACGTTATTGTTAAGCCTTGTACCTATTATGCTAGAAATCGGTCCGAGTTCTTGAACCAAGAATTGTGTAGCCAATTAACTTGCCGTTTTTGCGTAAAATTTCCGTACATTTTAGGTTTAAAATATTAATAATTTATAAAATAATAATTTAAATAAAATCAATTAATTAATCAGGTAATTATAACAATAAAGATTTTATTAATTTATATGAATTATATTAATGAATTATGTTAACTTTTTAAATTAATTTTTTAATGTAGTTAATTTTTTTTGTTATAATTATTTTTTTGGTAGCCTGACAATTTAATAAGCATTTAGCGTTGTCTAATCAATTATGTCATTATTTATAACAGTAAAGTACATGCTTACATATTGTATGTTTCCATTCAATTACCGGAAATATTTTCTAAATTTTTTCCGTCATATGCCTATAAAAACCGTTTCCACCAGAATGGGACAACGTTTATGGAAATAAGTTTGATACAGCATTTCCACTCGTTTGTACGGTAATCGTTGTTCATATAATGCCTGTAGATTGCCCTAAACAAAATTACTATTCTCCCGGTAACAGCAACATGGTAGCAACTGAAGGCAAACTTATGCCAAGCAACTATTTCTTATCTTGTGCCAAGAATTATTTTGCTATCTGGGAAGTTAAATGTAGCATAATTAACGTGACAAAGAGAGAGAGAGAGAGAGAGAAAGTTTAAATAGGAATGTGTTGTCTGTGTCAGTCATTTGAGTGCAGCAGGCACCTTACGGAAACACCCGCGTGTAACAATGAGTCGCGCCGCCCCTATCTACCACTTGTATCCGATTCACCACTTGGATTGCAAAAGTGCATTTAGTTTCAAAAGATTAATTTAGAAGATCGGAAGACTATGAATCAAAATGATGGCTAAGGGGCATTCAGCCACGGAATACGAATGCTCGAAAAGCTCTTGTTATTAATCTCGATGACGAGATTAATATAAATTGGAATCTGGGATACCGCCCTGATGCAAATCTGATTTCGCATTCTCGCTTGGTGAGTACATAGTTTTACATAGTTTTGTACTATACAGCTTTACAAGTGTTCATTGTCTAATAACAACAAATCCTCAACAAAAGTCAGTAAACGGTTTATTATGATGACAGATTTAGGTTAAGTTTCTCTGTATATCCTACAAAAATATTGTTAAAATTATATTATTGAAATATAAATATGTCTCTGATCTCGTAAATAATTACAACACTCATAAAGTGTAAGATAATGAACAATATTTAATATTGAGATGTACACAATGAGATCTCAATGCGAACTAAATTTCCCGGCCTTATCGGCGGAACCAAGTTCCGATTTTCAGAACAAATATTCTTGCGCAGAGCGACGAGATTGGTAAGGTCGGGCTAGGATTCCCTTTCTCGGAAAATTCGACAAAGCAACTGAATCTGTTTTTTGTGTGTCGAGAAGCCTGTATTTAGAAGCAGCTGAGCGGTAGCTAAGATTTTGCGCGAACGAACGACTCTCTTCATTTTGTCTAGATACGCGTTCTCTCTACCTCCCGCTGAAACAATAACAGTGATTTTATTTTTTCGTCAATTTCTATATTCAACTCAGCTGATTTGTAATCAGAATATTACTATAATGTTTATTTTATAAATATTAGTTGTATCTTGATTGTGTTTGCTTGACTATCAGTCTCTGTATGATTTAAACATTTATAAAAAGATTTTATATATCACTTTTCCTTCAATGCTGTGTATCAAATTTTGACAAGGTTATAGTTCAAAATCTATAAAGTATAATATATATGAATACAATTACAAAATAAAATTACTTGGGCCGAATGTGCATCAACAATTTTATTTTTACCTTTTTGTCCATGTTCTATGTATATTTCACTTTTTGCAGACAGAACGTGTCTTGCTTTTTCAAAACTGACTTTACGTCATAACTTTATTTTTATTGTAATAAATATTTTTGATGATCAAACGTTTAGTTCATGATAACAACACAAGGAAATATACGTAGTTCTAATATTTGTAATATTTTCAATTTTATAAGTTGACTCTTAGAGGTAGTAGCGCATTCACTGACACGTCTTCACTAACATAATGAACTATAACTTATTAAATTACTAATCAAGGTAAGTTTACATTTTAATTTTAATTTATTATAATGAAATAAGGTTTAATAAGTTGTCTACAATGTAAGATAGTAATACACATTAATGTAAAATGAAATCTTAATATTGTAAAAAGTGTTTGCAATACAAAATAAATAATGTATTGTAGTCCCATTAGCTACTTTAATCGTTTTGCGTATCTGTTTAGTAACGATCAGGCCACGAGGCTCTTGTTGCACCGGAAATGCAAGATTGCAGAATTTGCAATCGTGCGAGCAGCGTAAGAAGCATAATTGACGCGAATATGATCATATATGGTCATCGTGAGGGCCTAATATCCCACTATAGCGAAAATACCGAAGCTATAAATTAGGCTGCCTAATTATGGTTAACGGGAGATTCTTATAGCAAAGTACGAGCGGCACGTACGCGCTGCGCGATAAATCAGTCACCCGACACCCTGCAACACGTTCAGCGGCCGAGTGCGCGATAAAACACGTGATCCGTTTATTATGATTCGATTATTTTAAAAAGGGAAATTGTTTATAGTAACGTTTGGGGAATAAAAGTGTTCATAAGAAAGTGAAAGTGTTATTCGCCATCCCACGCGTTCTCCTCCAAGTGTCCTCCTTGTGGGTTCCAACCTTTAAGACGAACCAAATCCCAAATATTTTATCTTGCTGCACTTGGCGGTACAAGAAATGTGACAACGTACTGGGTTAATTAATTGTTTATGGCTTAATGCTTACTGCATTATCAAAGCTGAGCAAAAAGTGTTTTAAATATAAAATACAAAATACTGGAAATCTTTCGATTTGAAATGTACAACTTATATTTTCTATTTCAAAGCAAAATTGCCAATATTTTGTATTTTGTAATTCAAATACTAACATAAATACTAATATTTTGTATTTTGCATTTAAAATACTTTTGTCAGCTCTGCCTATTATAAACCGGGACTTAGACGTCTTGAAGATATCTTAAAAAAATCTAAAAGGTGTCTTCAAGACGTCTCTAAGATATCGTAAAAATGTCTTACAGATACTTTAATGAGGTCTAATAGATATCGTAAAGACGTCTTAAAGGTATTTTCAAGATGTCTTTTAGACATCACAAAATATCAGAAAGATGGGGTTGCGCACGGTTGGACACACCACCATTCATAGCGGTTGATGTCTAGAGTTTTTTCACTGGTCAAGCGCTATGAGTGGTGTCCAATCGTGTTGTGTCCAAAACGGTGTCATTTAAAAAGATGTCTAAAACTGTTGCGTAAGACTTCTAAAAATGTCTAAAAGATATCTTTACAACAATTATTAAGATATCTTGCAAGATATGCAAGACATCTTTTAAATGTCTTTAAGATGTCTTTTTGTCTATAGAAAGTCTTCTTTTTAAATTTATAACGTGGGTTCTTAAAAGAGTACAGATGGACGTGCTTGGTCCTTCTCCTACATCTGCTTATGGAAATAGTTATCTGCAGGTGATAACTGACTGTTTTACTAAATGAGTAAAGGCTTTTTTCAAAAAACGTTAAAACTAAAACTGTTGCGAAAGTTTTATTACGAATCAAATAGTTACGAGATATAGTGTTTCTTTGGAGCTGCATACAGATCAAGAGAGAAATTTTGAGTCTCGAATGTGCTTTGAGTTGACGTAATTGTTAAAGATTAAAAAAATTAGAGCCACTCCTTTGCATCCTCAATCTAATGGACAAGTGAAACATCAACATCATACGTTATTAGATTTCTTAGCAAAATTTGTTTCTTAAAATCAGAAAGATTGGGATCGTTGGATCTTTCTAGGTCTGCTAGCTAGATTTTCTAATCATGAAACTACTGGTTTCACTCCTTCTGAATTATGTCAAGGTCAGAAATTAAGATTAGCTTTAGATCTACGTGACCGTCCTCCTGATTAAGAAAATATTTTTTTGAGTAGAAGTTATTTTTGTAATTTGAGAGAAAAGTGAGTTTCTCTTATAATTTAGCAAGGCAGTGGATGGAATTAAAATCACAGAAGATTAAATGGGAGGGTCCCAGATGCGCACAGACCCGATCGGACACCACCAATCACGTAATCTAACCAACGGAAATACTCTAGGCATCGGCTGCTATAATTGGTGGTGTCCAATTGAGTCTGTGCGCAACTGGGACCTTCCCAATTAAATTATTGTATGACGGTGCGGATAGGCAATTGAATTTTGAGTCAGGTAAAAAAGTTTGATTATTTAATTCTCGTAGGAAACTTGGTAGAGCTCAGAAATTTCAAAAAAATTAGGAATCTTATGAGATTGTTAAAAAGATTAATGTCGTAGTTTATTATATTAGGAAGTCATGAAGACTTAGGAATAAGATTATTTATTTCGATAAGTTGACGACTTTTCATGAAAGATAGTTCTTTGTTTTTGTAAGAATTGGTAATTTTGTCAAGAGCCCATAGGGAGTATTTAGTTTAGGGGTCAAACTATAATTTGAAAAAAATACTCGTTCTAGATATTTTTATTTCATCTTAGTACGTATGACGTACGTCTTATGAAAACTGAAGAGAAGGTGTTCTTTTTGTGGAGGAACGGAAGATTTTAAGCTTATAGGATTGATGCAATTTTTAAAAGAAGTCCGTCTTGCCCCGGTTTTTGAGGTGGGCTTTAGAGCAACTGTCGAGGTGGGGGCTCGTGGAGCCTCTTTGGCGATAAGGATCCTAGGAAAGCTAATCCCTTTCCTTCCTTGTCCAAAGGTGAAGTAACAAGCACACAAGACACAAGATAAAGAGTGCAAACAGAGACCCAAGCGAAAAAATGCCGTTTCGACGTCGAGAGCACGTAGCTTAATAACCCTTAGCAGTAGCTTTGGTAAGAGCAATAAAGCGTGAAGAAATTCGATAGTAGACCTTTCGGAAGCCCGAGTTGGTTGTCGGGACGACAATTTGAAAAAGAGAGGCAGTACGAGGGCAAAGTAAACAGTTCTCGCCCATAGATGGTACTGCTATAAATGAAATTACTGTTTTGTTATTGACACACTTGTTGCAAAGTAAATACCATATATGAATTTGAGAAGACAAATAGTTTCTTTTATACAGCTGTTTAAAGTAAGCGTGTTGTATGTTTTTAATAAAATGAATAAACTTAAATACCATTTCATCATAAAATTCTTCGTTTTGGATGGTTTATCGCCAACAGAAATTCATCCAAAGTTGGTGAAAATGTAAAAGAAGTCTGCACCTTTCTTATCAACAGTAAAAAAAAAATGGGTAGCAAAGTTTAAACATGATCGTACATCGATTGAAAATGATCCATGTGAAGGACGGCCAAAAACTGCAACTACCGAAGAAAATATCGAGAAGATACCCAGTATGGTTTTAGATGATCGACGATTAAAAGTGTATAAAATAGTTAAGGTTGTAAGCATATCAGATGAAAGAGTACGGCACATTTTGCACGAAGAACTCAGTATGAGAAAGCTCTGTGTAAGATGGATGCCGCATTTGTGCGCTTTGGCAATAGGAAAATTAAGGGATTTGAAGTATAAATTGTTGGAACATCTTCCCTATACGTCAGATTTGGTTCCCTCTGACTTTCATCTGTTCTCAAATCTTAAGAAATTTGTGGTTGAAAAACGTTTGGTTCAAATGAAGAGGTGATAGCAGTGGTAAATGAATATTTTGAAGATCTTCCAGAATTGCACTTGAGGGATGGAATCCAGTTATTGGAGAAACGTTGGACAAAGTGTATTGAACTAAAAAGAGACTATATTGAAAAATAAATGCATTTTTTTAAATAAAAAAACTCATTTTTTCATTGCTAGGTCAAGAACTTTTCACCTTGCCCTCGTATTACGCCAATGATCAATAAAATCTTTGAGGATTTCATGGTCATTCTGGTATTTTCCAGATGACAAAGATCGATTTAAGACAAAGAAAAATTGCTTATTGGCGATGCGTCGTTATTATGTTTCTGTCTTGGTTTTGACGCTCAAATGTGTCCACTTTTGTATTTTTTTCTATAATAAAGTTCCTGTTCTTGGTTCATTTTCGAGAGTGATTAAAACTGTTTGTGAGCGCGCCACGAATATCGCTAACCGAGTACACGGCGCGTGTGTTACATTTCAAATGTTACAATATATATAATAGACTGTATCGTTTAAAGAAGTTTGTAAAAAAATGTGAATATTAAGATTTTGAAGAAAACTTATTAAGAGATAAAATAGTCGTGGGCATATTAAACAATAACTTAAAAAGGAAACTTATATTTAAAACAGAATTAACATTAAAAGAGGCTATTCAACTTTGCATATTACACAAAGCCACAAGTAAACGATTGAAATCTATGCAAAATAAAACTGAACAAATAGGTACAATAAATACTTACAAGTAAACAAAAAATAGCCAACAAATCTAAAAAGTTATGCAGAGAAAGGTTATGTCCGGCACTAGGAAAAATTGGCCAATATCATAAAGGGCGCAATCACCCAGCAAATATTTTGTACGCAAAAGGATATCAAATTGCGGCGGGTCCCGATAGCACACAAACCACTCACAATGGCAGATGCCTAGAGATTTTCCGTAGGTTGGGTTAGATAAGTCAAGATGATTGGTTGATGGACTATTGGGATGTGCGTTATCGGAACCCTCCCATCAAATTGGCACCAAATTCCAATGAAAATTTGTACCAAAACGGTATCCTACTGTGTCCGCAATACGATCCCAAGTAAAAATTTTATATACAATTATATATGACCATATCTAAATCATCATATATGATCATGTAGGAAATTTGTTTTTATATGACCATGCATGAACATATATGATCATATATGATATAAAAAATTTATTTATAAATATTCACTTTAATTGTCAAAAACTGTTTTCTTAATGTTATAATAAATCTTAAATAAAATATAAATGTTACTTAAAGTAAAAAAAAATCAGGAATCTTTCTCAAGAATTTTTTTCGGAAACTTTTAAGCGGTTTCCTATCCAAGTCATGACCTCGCCGAACATTGCTTGACCTGTAAGACCGCTGTGAACTGATGCCTGATGATAATTTGTGATACTTTATGTTAACATATGTATATCGAGTCAATATATGGGGAGGGTTCCGATAGCCCACCAACCAATCATCTTGACTTATCTAACCCAACCTACGGAAAATCTCTAGGCATCTGCCATTGTGAGTGGTTTGTGTGCTATCGGGATGTGCGCTATCGGGACCCGCCGCAATATATGTTATTGAAAAGATGAAACATATAATTAAAGCATTTTATTTATATAAATATATATAAAATTATACTTTTCTACGATTACGATTTGAATGGGTAACAGCTTGAAAATTTCCGGAAAAAATTTTGAAAAAGATTCTAGATTCTCTTACATTAAAAATATTTATGTTGTTTATTTTATTTAATGTTAAGAAACGGTTTTTACAATATTAAAATAAATACTTATAAATAAATATTTTTTCGTAAAAGAGTTGTCAAGTCAGCAAAAGCAACAAGTCGCGAGCAGACTTAAAAAATTTTGTAAATTAGATGAACACTTTTAAAATATCTAAATGTAAACGTACTTTGTATTTGCGACAAAAGACGCATGAAACATTATGCTTGCGCAATAATAGCGCGCTTCTCAATTGATATCCAAATCGGAATATTCTATGGACGTCCATAAATTGACCATTAATAGACGTCCAAAATCGGACATACGATAGACGTCCATTTCATGTCCATGGATGTGCAGACATAAAATAAACTTAAAACGGATGTCCATAGGATGTTCTGTGCTATCTGGGATATAATTATATATAAAATCAGATATGATTGACCTACCTAACTATAAAATCATATATAATCATACATATTTATATAAAAATTATATGTGATTATATATAGCTTCATATTTAAAACCTACTATTATACATGATTATATGGGATTGAATATGGAGTCATATATTTACTCATGTGGACAAATGTTACTTTATATCAGATTATGCTTGACAATATACATGATAAGATATAATCATATATAAATAATATATAATAATTTATTATATTGAGAGTATAAATTAATTCGGTCCGTTTTTTGTGGTCAAAAATGCATTTATTTCAGAATAAATTGAATGAACAGATTAATCAAAGTATTGTCCATCACTGGCTACTACTTTGTCCCACCTCTCAGGCAATTTTCGAATTTCATCTCGAAATGTATATATAACTATACATGAAAAATTTTTACTCGGAATGTCTAATGTAAACCAAATTTAAAAAACATATCATTAAATAAAAACCAATTCTAGAACAAATTTGATAATAACAATATGATGACAAAATGACATCAAATATAGACCAAATCTGTTGACAAATGAGTTGACAAAATGATGCCAAACACAAACCAAATCTGTTATCAAACGTGCTAACAGAATAATACCAAATACGGATCAAAATCATGTTTCCGAGAACAACAAAGAATTTCTTTTTTTTTTAACTAATTATATTATTCTTATAGCTTAATTTGTATTCACTGTTTCTCATATAACATTTTAATTCACTAATTACAATCACGCATTATATTACAAATTTTTGAAAACGCATGTCGGCGTCGGCGGGATTCGAACCGAAAATTTCAGAATAACAACCTAACACGCTAACACTGAATTAATTGTACACTTGTGATATTGTTAAAAAAAAGTTATATTTGAAGTAAAACTGATTTAAACCGGAAGAAACTTGTGTCTTGAATATCGCGCAAAAACTCACACTAACCCTTAGATAATTTAGCTTTACAAGAGGAGGACCAGCTAACTCACCCTAGGATTTCGACCCCAATTTTTTTAATTATTCCAGAGATGAAAAAAAGATACGTGTCCCGGTGTTTGATTGAATAGGTCTAAATTTCGGAAGGGTGACACCTGTTTGGACCCGTAACGATTGGACATTGCACGTTTAAACCCATAATATTGGACACGTAACGATTGGACACCGCACAATTGGACACCGCACGATTGGACACCGTACGATTGGAAACCGCATGATTGAGAATACATAACGATTGAAAAACGCACGCACGCACGCACAAGGGGGTAGGCCTACAGTGTTTAGTCGCGCAGTGTCCAATCGTCACGTGTTTACTATTAGGTGTCAAACTGTTACGTATCTAAACGGGATACGCCCGTTTCAAAGCAGGCCGGCATAACCTAACCTAACCTAACCTTTTTTTTTGGTACCGAAGAAGAGGAAAATCTTCACAGAGCCTTCCTACGACGAGCGATAGCAGGCCAAACCGATCGGTGGGTCGGACCGTCAGGACGGGTCCTGCCGGGACCGTTTCCCACCGAACAGCCGTACTGACCGCCTTCACCCGACGAAGGGAGGAAGACGCCCGGGGCCCGTACTCCAGGGTATGAAGGATTCAATGTGAGTACATCGCTAAGATACTACTCACATCGCCTACCTCCTAAAAACCTCTCCTTATGCGTATCCTAGCTGACCGATCGGGCGCCCCCGGCCAACAATACGTTATTACTTCAGTGGGCGCCCGCGTTCTTATAGTAATATTATTCCTCGCATAAGAACGGGCAGTCCTAACTAACTGTGGAAGCAATGTCCTCAGAACTATTTGTAACATCGTTACTTACAGAGAGAATAGGAGGATTATTATTATTATTAAGTCTCGGCAACATGGAAGGAAGGAATGTGAGAGTCCAGGACTTTCACAGGGTTCATCCTCACGCCGTTGCTAGTCCACAAGTCATCTGTTTAGCAGTGGTCACACTAGCCTGCAGCTTCCAGACGAGGCAATCGCTGTTGATCCTGATGAAATCCCAACCATAGGGTGGAGTCGAGAACATATTTTCTCCAGTAACGTGGGACACCGAATCAGCCCCTTTAATACTACATTTTCAGACTCCAGTTTGCACTCCAGTGCGACGAGTTCGAAGTCTAGCTCGAGGTGGTCTACGGCGTCGCGGGGGAATTCCTGCCATTCGTTGCCTCGTTCTTTCAGCTTCTTCTTTTTTCCTTATTACTTTTTCGCAATAATCAGTAAAGATTTTCCATTTGGATGGCACTTTCAGGCTTTCTACAAATATTTTTTCTAGAGTAAAATTCTGTCCAAAAGCATCAACAAGTTTAGTCCGCTCCTCCGTCCAGCTGTCACATTCAAGCAGCGTATGATCCGCCGTATCTATTTCTTGTTCGCAGTGCGAACACACTGGAGAACCTGATTTCCGAATGTTATAAAAATACACGTTGAAGCAGCCGTGCCCAGTAACCATTTGGGTGGTTCTAAAAGACATTGCTAGTTCCTTTCCTTTGGTCATCCAATCGTTCAGTAAGGGTACTAGACACTTTCTGACTCGAGCTCCAGGTAGCCTATCGCTGTTTTCTGCTAGGATATCCCTCCACAGCTGAATTGACGCCGATCTCTGCATATTCCTTATGCCAATACGCATTCTAGGGGTCAGCTCGATGTCCTCTTCCTTGAGTCTACTCTCCGCATTGTAGATTCTAGCGTTCTCGTTAGCTAGAATGTCTAGCGGAATTTGATTTGCCAAAATAGCCGACGCCTCGTGCGAAACGGTACGATATGCAAATATCACTCTAAGGGCCACGTGTCTATTAACCCTTCTCATTTTCTCTTTAATTTGTTTGTTATTGGCTATGCAGGCCCAAATTGGTGACGCGTATAGAACTACAGAATTAATTATATTGGCGTATAAGCGTCTTTTCCTCTCTCCTGAACCACGAAGATTTGGCATAAGACGCATCAGCGCTGAAGCCATTCTCTCTGCCTTGGGTATTATTGTTGCAAAGTGCTCACCGTAGGACCAATTCCTATTTATAACCAGGCCCAGATACCTCATACTATGTCCTATGGGAATCAAGTATCTGTTTATAATTACCGATAGATCATTAGGTACTTTCTTTCTTTTGCGTGTGAACAGCACCGCCTCAGATTTATCGGGTGAGACCTGCAGCCCCAAGTCTCTGATTTTGTCACACAAGTATGCTAAGGCAACCTCTGCTCGACCTATAGCCCGCTCCGACGTCTCAAGTACCGCAATCAGTAGAGTGTCGTCTGCATAACATAGGGCCGTGCAGAAATCTGGGAGCTCTACATCCAAAACGGCGTTGTATCGTATATTCCAAAGAAGCGGACCCAAAACCGAACCTTGCGGGACCCCACATGACATGATATATTTTTTAACTTTGTTATCGCTATTGATATAAGTTAAGTTCCAATTTGTAAGGTAACTACTCACCGCCCTATACAGGTAGTGGGGAATCCCTTTGTCCCTTAAAGCCTCCAGGATTTTATCCCATGGCAGGGAATTGAAAGCATTTTTAATGTCAAGGCTTACCGCAACCGAGAATCCTTCCACCTCGACCCCCTCCGTAATCAACTCCCGAGCCTGTTCAATTGCATTAATGGTTGATCTCCCGCGGCGGAAGCCATATTGTAAGTCTGAGAGACCACCGTCGTTATCCTCCAGATGGGCATTAATTCTATCAGCTATTATTCTCTCGTATATCTTTCCGGCCTCCGCCAGCAGACATATCGGCCGGTAGGATGACGGGATACCATCTGGTTTGTTACCTTTCTTTAAAAGTATTAGCCGGGCTTCCTTCTATTTGTTCGGGAAATAGCCCTCTTCAAAACATTTATTAAAGCAGTGAAATCATATAGGTAGAAGAAGGTCTTGTGTTACCTTAACAATTTCACCCATGATGCCATCCGGTCCTGGCGCTTTTCCATTATTAATTTTCTCGATTGCTCTTATAACTTCTTCCTTAGTGACAGGCACATCCGTTTCATCCCAGTCACTCGGAATCACTTCCCTGTTACTTAAAGGATGTGTGGGGAAGAGTGTATCCACAATATTATCCGTTGAATTAGCAGGTAGTGTCTCGCAGGGGGAAATTCCCGAGCCTCTTAATTTTTTAGTGACAATCCTATAGGGTCTCCCCCAAGGATCTTCTTCGAGGGAGGCCAACAGCTCATCCCAGGCGTCCGATTTAGCGAAAGCTATTGCCAGTCTTAGTAATTTCCTGGCCTTTCTGACTTTATCATCTAATTCCTTTTGAACCTCAGGGTTGATCTTACCTTTGACCCTAAAGGCTTTTCTTCTTGCGGTATTGCAGTTACGCCTCTTCTCCGCAATGTCCTCATTCCACCAATAGCACGACGAGCGGTGGCCGGAACGAGCACGCGGCGCTGCTGCATTAGCTGCTTCAACCAAAATAGAGTTTATGTGTTCAACCCACTGTTCAGCTGTTCTACCCTATTCCGTCTCAGGCCAGGTTCTAATAGCCACAGCCGCCAATAGGAGGTCTTTATCCAAACGCTTGGCACACCAACGGGGAAAAACTGTATTTACGAGCTTCCGCCGTATGTTTCTTGCCGTATTCTTAGTTTTGATATTAATATAGATATAAAAGTGGTCCGAGTGCGGATCTTCCTCGTAATCAATTTTCCAGCCTAACACTAGACCAAACATCTTCCTATTGGCCCATGATAGGTCGACCGTTGAAAGGCCACGAGGATGGTATGTCGTGGGCGACTGTTCGATGTTTAACAGGATTAGGCCCAGGTCTGCAGCCCACTCCGTCAATGCGATACCCCGCGAATTTTGTGATAGACCCCATTGATAGGACCTAGCGTTAAAATCCCCCAGTATTAGACAAGGTTCTTTCTTATACTTCCGGTAAGTGGAACTAAGAGCTTCCAACAAGTCGTTAAATTTGAACAGCGGTTTATTGGGAGAGAAGTAGCAGCCAATAATGACCATCCCCTCCCATCTAACCGCCACAAAGTTCTTCCCTGCATCCAGATTTTGACAGGCCATGGTCTGCTTTGATCCCTGCCAGGTTAATGCCACCGATGGTGGGTTATCTGTCGATGAATACCATCTCGAGTCCTCCTCAGGGACTCTAAACGGTTCTGAGACCACTGCAAGGGAGAACTCGCCATCCTCTATTTTTTTAAGAAGCAAGTCCTAAGCTGCACCGCTGCGATTGGCATTGACCTGCGTTATCAGCGTCATCACAGCTCGCTTTCATTACTGGAAGTCCTCCGTGCTTCCTTTCCGCTCGCCTCAAAAACTGGAGATGTTTCCATGCATCCCCCAATGTCATCATGGATCTCGTTTTTCTCCTGCGATGTGTCCATTTGCACCCCAACTGCTTCCGGATCCACCCATACTTCGACATTGACCGTCTCCACTTCTTTAGGGCTGCTAGTCCTGATCCCTTTCATTATTCTACCAGTGGGTGTAGAAAAGTTCTCCGGGCCCATTTCCTTTACCCTTTGTTCCAAGGGCTGGGGTAACTCCTCAGTTGGGGATTTATAGCCGTCCCCATGTGTTTCGCTTTTCTCAGCGTTACATTCCTGAGTGGCCTTGATTATCCCAGAACCTCCTGGTTCATCGTCTACATCCGAACCTAGTATTCTTGCCGAAGGAGGCATGCGTTTTTTCCTGGACGGTTTAATAATGTCGCGGCCGATCTGCTCCATAGGTCCTTCTTTACCAATAGTATTACCATTTTTCTCGTTCTCGGTACGAGGTCTAAATGTAGGAGGAGTTCTTCTTTCCGGATTTTTCCCGAACAGGGTTTTAGGGGGGACTGGTTTACAGACATCACCTCTCCCCGGCGCGTGTCCATGTGCCAGACCCCTTTCCTCACACACGGGACTGGATGATTTGTTCTTACAGTTGATTCTTTTATGAGTGTCGCTGCCACAATTGAAACAGTTGCCTGTTCTGTCAACCGCTGACGGACATCGTTCCCTCGTATGCCCCAGTGCAATACAGCGATAGCACTGGAATGAGCGCCGTTCTAACAAGGTTACACCGGCTGAGGACCAGCCCAGGCCAAGCTTGCCAGTTTCAGCTACCCCAACCGCTGCCTCCAATGGGCATCTCGCCCAAGCTGAGTAAAATCCGCTCCTCATGGGTCTGATTGGACCTACCCTAACATCGGAGTAGGGGCATCCCCTTTTGCGGATATCGCCATTCCAATCTCGTAACACGTGACCGAGTCATCAAAACCTACTACCGGGATGTCCCCGGTGGCATAACCTAACCTAACCTAATCCTTCTTTTATAGTTAGGGAATGCGTTACCGCATTTCTGTGGAAGAAGAGAGTATGGGGTATGTGAGGCATACATAAAATAACTTGCTTTTATACAATGATTTCTCGTTAATTGCATTAATTATAATTAATATTAAAAGCATATTGATTGTTTGAAACAAACTTTACATTCAGGTGTAATTATCCATTAAACTACTTTTAATATCAACTTCAATAAATGTTATTTAAAGGCATAGTTTGTTATTTCGACAAAACTTTCCCCCAATGGTTCGGAAAAGGTTCAATAACTCCGTGGTCTGCTCAATCTCCGGATTACAATCCATGCGATGTTTTTTTTTGGGAAGCAATAAAAGAAAAAAATATTTATGCACACCAACATCGAGACAGTGACGTGATGACGGAATTAGTATTCCGTACTATTGAAAGAATGGACAATGATCAAATTCAAAAAACTACGCAAAATGTATAAAAAAGAGCAAGAATGTGTATCGAAATAAAAGGAGTACACTTCGAACATTTATTGTAACTATAATGAAATAAACAATTAATTCACACTAAATTGATAAATTATTACAAAAACGCCAAAACGCCGTTTATTTTAGTTGTGCATTTTAGGATGTTTTAGATTTTTTTAAGCGAGGAGAGAGAGAGAGAGAGAAAGAGAGAATGTGTGCGTGCGTGCGTGCGTGTGTGTGCATGTGTACAGCCATTTCGCTGCTCATCGTTGTTCTCCCGCCGCGTAATTTGTCATCTCCGCTCCGCCCGCGCGCCCATCTATTGTCCATTCCTGCTTTTCTTGTATAGATGGACGATGATACGTTAACTTTAACATCGTATGACATCTCAGATAAAAAAATGACTCAGAACTTTTTGACTTGGATTCATGTCCTCTATCCCATGATATACTTCAGGTGCGATAGTTTTGTTACACCCTGTATAATAGAGAAGAAGAGGATATTATTGTTACTGTCGACACATTGGCTATTCCTATCAGGTTCGTCAAACTTCCGTGCTATTTTCTTGCTTAGTGTTTAGAACGCCATTGTTGCGATCGAAAAATGTAATACAATAGTGGGCCCACTACGAAGCGTATCGACGACGTCAAAACGATAACCGCGTACGGTTGACCTACCGACGACTTGCATTCAAAAACGGCAAAGCTGATTGGTTTTCCCTCAGCTTCAGATTTTCGTATATACAGGGTGATTCAAAATAACCTATTGGTCCCGAAGCTGGCATATTCGTAATCGAATTCTGAGACGATTTTTCCTTTTGCAAAAATTTGTTCGGAGCTTAGTTTTCAAGTTACAATAAGAATTAGTTAGCGTATAACGAGTCGGATACAAGTGGTAGACAGGGGCGGCGCAACTTACTGTTACACGCGGGTGTTTCAGTGGGGCACCTCCTGCGCTCAAATCACTGACAAAAGTACATGGACAGCACATTTCTATTTAAACTCTCTCTCTCTCTCTCTCTCTCTCTCTCTGTCACTTTAATTATGCTACATTTAACTTGTCAAATTTTGATCTGTCATCCGGCCGTCAAACATCGGGATGATCGTGAAATCTTCAAGTTTACATTATTATAATAAATGTACATACGCCCGCGAATAATAAAATTTAATGCAAATAAGATTACTTAAATGTCCACTTGCAAGTTAAAAGTAGCACGTTTAAAGAAGAGAAGAAAGGGGAGGGAGAGAGAGAGAGAGCAGGGGGGTTTGAACAAGTTTAAGCACGTTTATTCACGCACCATCCCATACGGCGATCAGCTTATTGTCCTATTTAAACTTCCTCTCTTTCTCTCTCTCTCTTTTTCTCTCTCTTTCTCTCTCACTTTAATTATGCTACATTTAATTTGTCAAATATCGATCTCTGTCATCCGGCCGTCAAATATCGGGATAATCGTAAAATCTTCAGGTTTACATTATTATAATGAATGTACATACGCCCGCGAATAATAAAATTTAATGCGAATTAGATTACTTAAATGTGCACTTGCAAGTTAAAAGTAGCATTTTTAAAACGCACAAGAAGGAAAGAAAGGGGCGAGAGAGAGAGAGAGCGTGAGCGACGGGGGGAGGAGGGGGCTTCAAACAAGTTTAAGCACGTTTACTCACGCACACGGCGATCAGCTTATTGTTTCTACGATGCGACAGTTCAATTTAAATTTGTCCTTTATCCAGACTATCCCTCGAAGTTGTTTTACCACATTTCACCACATTTATACTATTTACTTGGCACTTGATCGATAAACGCGGAACGTACCGATCGATCGACTTTATTAATTTCTATTAATCACTACTCTAATCACTACAATCATTCGATGCGTTAAAATTACTCGAAGAAACACGTGTCTACGTTACGATCACACAACACGTGTTCGCTCGACGATATCAAGCAGTCGACTGGATGTTATTGGTTATGTCGTCGAGCGATTGGTTAAAGCCATAAGTCAAAACGCGGCAATTTAAAATGAAAATATTGGTTAATACGATTTACATCAATACAATTTATCAGAAAAATGTTGCAAATGCATGTTTATCATTATTTGTTAAAAATTGTATGATCCATAAGTGACTCTTTATCTAGATAATTGTTATTTATTCAAAATATTCAAGAAATGATTGTATCAAAATCACTTTCTTCTAAATATTTTTTTGTTTTTTATTTTTTATTATTTGCAAAAACTGAAAATATTCCTCGAAATAAAATATTTGGTTGCCCTGAAAAGGGCTGATTATCCATTGCTGCAAGGAGATTTCAAGAATTATATTCTTGAAGTTTTCTTCATAATAAATGTTCGAAGTGGCCACCGTCCATTGTAATGCAGGCTCTCATGCGTCGTAATAAATTTATTTGCATCTTCTCCAGAATGTCATTGTCGATACTCTAAATAGCATGATGCAGCTTGTCATTTAAATCCTCGACGTCTTCGGGAAGCTTTCTGTAAATAATTTCTTTACAGTATCCCCACAGGAAAAAATCCAACGGATTGAGGTCCGGGGATCTTGCGGGCCAACGTATTGGGCCGTAACGGCCCATCCAACGGCCAGGAAATTGTGCATTTAAGTAATTTGTTACTATTCTGGCATTATGTGGTCCAGCGCCACCTTGTTGGAATATAATTTTATTCCTGTTTGCTAATGGAATTTCTTCTAAAAAGTCTGGAATATTTTCAGATAAAAACTCTAGGTACGACGCGCCATTTAAAATGTCGGGCAGAATTACTGGACCCAATATGTTTGTGCCCATGATTCCTGCCCATATGTTTAATTTCCATCGTGTTTGGAAATTTCTGGCTCGAGTTACTCGAGGATTCTCGTCACTCCACATATGCATATTGTGAGAGTTAAAAATTCCTTCTCGTGTAAACAGCGATTCGTCGCTGAATATCACACGAGAAGGAAATTCAGGATCCTCATCTACTCTACTTAAAAAATTTTCACAAAATGTTGTTCTTTGTAGATAATCCTCCTCTCGTAATTCTTGCACGCGAGTATAATGATAAGCGTGCAATTTTTCTTCTTTCAGAATTCTTTGAACTGTAGAGTAAGGTAGATCGTGTTCCCGAGCAATGACCCGAACACTTGTTTCAGGCTCTTGTTCGACAGCACGAAGGACTCTCTCTACACTTCGCAAATTCCTTTCGTTGCGATGTCTACAATCATTTTTTTTTGGTAAGACACTTCCGGTCTCGAACAACCGTTGAGATGCTCCAATTATAATGACCGCCGTCGGATGCCTTGCTCCCCCCGACGGGGGAGGTGCGGTGGGAGGAATCCACCTCCCGCGAAGACCGTTAAATACGATGCAGCGATCGGTGCTCTCATCAATCCTTCGATCGTTAGATCCATCGTCAGGACGATACACGATATGACAGCATACACGAACGAAGAATACTACGATATGCTGATGGCACTTGGTGAATGCCAAGGCCAACCCTACGTTGCTGCAAGGAGATATCAAGAATTATATCCGAATAGAGCAAGGCATCCGACGGCGGTCATTATAATTGGAGCATCTCAACGGTTGTTCGAGACCGGAAGTGTCTTACCAAAAAAAAATGATTGTAGACATCGCAACGAAAGGAATTTGCGAAGTGTAGAGAGAGTCCTTCGTGCTGTCGAACAAGAGCCTGAAACAAGTGTTCGGGTCATTGCTCGGGAACACGATCTACCTTACTCTACAGTTCAAAGAATTCTGAAAGAAGAAAAATTGCACGCTTATCATTATACTCGCGTGCAAGAATTACGAGAGGAGGATTATCTACAAAGAACAACATTTTGTGAAAATTTTTTAAGAAGAGTAGATGAGGATCCTGAATTTCCTTCTCGTGTGATATTCAGCGACGAATCGCTGTTTACACGAGAAGGAATTTTTAACTCTCACAATATGCATATGTGGAGTGACGAGAATCCTCGAGTAACTCGAGCCAGAAATTTCCAAACACGATGGAAATTAAACATATGGGCAGGAATCATGGGCACAAACATATTGGGTCCAGTAATTCTGCCCGACATTTTAAATGGCGCGTCGTACCTAGAGTTTTTATCTGAAAATATTCCAGACTTTTTAGAAGAAATTCCATTAGCAAACAGGAATAAAATTATATTCCAACAAGGTGGCGCTGGACCACATAATGCCAGAATAGTAACAAATTACTTAAATGCACAATTTCCTGGCCGTTGGATGGGCCGTTACGGCCCAATACGTTGGCCCGCAAGATCCCCGGACCTCAATCCGTTGGATTTTTTCCTGTGGGGATACTGTAAAGAAATTATTTACAGAAAGCTTCCCGAAGACGTCGAGGATTTAAATGACAAGCTGCATCATGCTATTTAGAGTATCGACAATGACATTCTGGAGAAGATGCAAATAAATTTATTACGACGCATGAGAGCCTGCATTACAATGGACGGTGGCCACTTCGAACATTTATTATGAAGAAAACTTCAAGAATATAATTCTTGAAATCTCCTTGCAGCAATGGATAATCAGCCCTTTTCAGGGCAACCAAATATTTTATTTCGAGGAATATTTTCAGTTTTTGCAAATAATAAAAAATAAAAAACAAAAAAATATTTAGAAGAAAGTGATTTTGATACAATCATTTCTTGAATATTTTGAATAAATAACAATTATCTAGATAAAGAGTCACTTATGGATCATACAATTTTTAACAAATAATGATAAACATGCATTTGCAACATTTTTCTGATAAATTGTATTGATGTAAATCGTATTAACCAATATTTTCATTTTAAATTGCCGCGTTTTGACTTATGGCTTTAACCAATCGCTCGACGACATAACCAATAACATCCAGTCGACTGCTTGATATCGTCGAGCGAACACGTGTTGTGTGATCGTAACGTAGACACGTGTTTCTTCGAGTAATTTTAACGCATCGAATGATTGTAGTGATTAGAGTAGTGATTAATAGAAATTAATAAAGTCGATCGATCGGTACGTTCCGCGTTTATCGATCAAGTGCCAAGTAAATAGTATAAATGTGGTGAAATGTGGTAAAACAACTTCGAGGGATAGTCTGGATAAAGGACAAATTTAAATTGAACTGTCGCATCGTAGAAACAATAAGCTGATCGCCGTGTGCGTGAGTAAACGTGCTTAAACTTGTTTGAAGCCCCCTCCTCCCCCCGTCGCTCACGCTCTCTCTCTCTCTCGCCCCTTTCTTTCCTTCTTGTGCGTTTTAAAAATGCTACTTTTAACTTGCAAGTGCACATTTAAGTAATCTAATTCGCATTAAATTTTATTATTCGCGGGCGTATGTACATTCATTATAATAATGTAAACCTGAAGATTTTACGATTATCCCGATATTTGACGGCCGGATGACAGAGATCGATATTTGACAAATTAAATGTAGCATAATTAAAGTGAGAGAGAAAGAGAGAGAAAAAGAGAGAGAGAGAAAGAGAGGAAGTTTAAATAGGACAATAAGCTGATCGCCGTATGGGATGGTGCGTGAATAAACGTGCTTAAACTTGTTCAAACCCCCCTGCTCTCTCTCTCTCTCCCTCCCCTTTCTTCTCTTCTTTAAACGTGCTACTTTTAACTTGCAAGTGGACATTTAAGTAATCTTATTTGCATTAAATTTTATTATTCGCGGGCGTATGTACATTTATTATAATAATGTAAACTTTGTAACGCTGGTGGTTTTCGTGCGGGTGCGGGAGGTGTCGGAACACGGTGGCGGATAAGCTCGCCGGATTGGTCGGGTTCGGTAGAATAATCGCACTCGGTATTTAGCTGACAAACATATGAGATCTTTATTTGAATATAGTATTTACAAGTAGCCTCAATCGCAGATTGGGTCTAACGCCTCGCGACAAGTGGACCCAGCCTTAGCGGGGGCGCGATTGGCTCGTGGTGGTCGCGGCGACCAATTGCCGCTGCGCGGTCGGAATCGCGAGCGGTGGTAACGATGAGCGCGCGGTGACGCGTGGGCTAACGAGCGCGCTAGGCGAGAGCCAAGACGGAAGTTCGAAACAAAAATCAATAACCGCGAGAGTACAGCTGAGTCGGTACAGTGTCAAAAGATAACTCGAACTTAGAATGAAACATAATAAGAACTGAAGTACTAGAACTACGAAATCATAAGAATACAAGTAACTATAACTTAAAGTAAATCGCGTGGTTTGAAACGGACTCGGTGTCCGGGGTGGTCGGGGAGCCGCGGAACGCGGGATCGGAGCGACGGCGACGATTCCGCGTCTCGCCCGAGCCGCCTCGTGCAAAAAAGAGGCGAAGTTCTTGTCAGGACGCGGATGCCCTGACGAGTTTTTGGTTACGAGAGACTCTTCCCTGCGGGAGAGGACGGATGGGATTGGCTAGGGATACCCAGCCTGCGGACTCGACGAGGATGCTCGTCGTGGGCGGTGATTCGCCGAGGATACTCGGCTACGGAGCACGGCGAGGATGCTCGCCGTGATTGGCTGTGTACGGTGTTCGGTATGACAGGATTAGCCGAGGATACTCGGCTACGGCGAGGATGCTCGCCGTGATTGGTGGTGTACGGTATTCGGTATGACAGGATTAGCCGAGGATACTCGGCTAGCCGGAACGACGAGGATGCTCGTCGAGGGGAGTCAGGATGAGGCGAGTATTCTCGTCCTCTTGGGAGTCGGAGTGCGGTCGAGGATACTCGACCTGTCGGATTCGGCGGACCGGGAAGATCTCTCTCGGCGTTCCCACTGCCGGCTTATATATCCGAACGCACGGTTGGGCGGACCAATCCGTGCGTTCGGTCGGCTGGCCCGGAGTGGGAGCGTTGCCGAACGCCACGGGCGGCGCGCGTGCTGCCGCGTGATCGCGACGGCAGGTTAGCTCGGGGCGCGCACGTGGCGTTCTGCCGGTGAATTGCTCGGGTGGACGGAGCGGAGTGGCCGTGCGCGCGAGGTGGAGGGGCGTTTTGTTACATCACCCCTCCCCTCTGCGAGTGGCGAACTTTGGCCACTACGCCGGGAATTCCCGCACGTAGTGGCACTGGCCATCACGACCAAACCGGAGCGTGAAGCGGCGGTTGGCGAGGCGAACTTTATACACCCGCGAAACCGTGGCCGCGTAGTAAGGGACGTACACGGTTAGGTCGTCGGTGATCCGCACTGGTAGAGGCGGTCGGTCCGGGCGGGCGCCGGTCTTGGTCGTGGGTGTCGTCTCCGGTACTCGGGGGGCCTTCGTGGCTGCCGGTAAGGCTGACGTCGGAGCGGTGGGTTCGCTTGCGGCGGTCTGCGTGGCGACAGTTGCGGCGACTGCTGGTCCCGGCGTTGGGGAGGTCTTTTCCGGCGGCGTCGAGGTGGTGCTTTTATGAAGCAGGCTGGTTTCCTCCGCGTGGTCCTGAGGCGCGGTGGCGGTGATAGCCCCGTTGTCGTCATCCAGGTCCGACAACGGGTCTCCGAACAGCGCCGTTAGCTGGCGGCGCGTTTGCTCTTGCCGTGCTCTTTTATTTGGTCGGCCGGCTCGTCGTGGTACTAGCGGCGGTTCGGCCAGTAGTGCGGCGAGTTTCCGCGCGTTGGTTGCCGAAGAACGCTGTACCCGTACGCCGACCACCGGGTGTCTGGTCGCCCGGCTCGTCGAAGGCGCAGGGGTGCGCTTGGCGGGTTTTGCCCTTTGCACCAGATCTGGCGGCGGCGCGCGGATGGCGGTGACCGGCCTGGCACGCCTTGGGACGGGCGGTGACGTTCCCGGAAGGACGGGCAAGCTTTGCTGACAGGCGGAGCGGTGTCGTGCCTCGAGAGACCCTGGCGCGATGTTGCGTGTCGAGCGTTCCGGTGTCCCGGTGGCGGTCGG
Source organism: Solenopsis invicta (assembly GCF_016802725.1). Taxonomy (NCBI): domain Eukaryota; kingdom Metazoa; phylum Arthropoda; class Insecta; order Hymenoptera; family Formicidae; genus Solenopsis; species Solenopsis invicta. Next base: position 2,072,233 of record NC_052675.1, on the reverse strand, counting down.
ACTTGGTCGTCGGTGTGGTGGTGACGGGAACAGCTTCGGTAGGTTTGGCGTGGTGTGCATCATCCTCTGCCAGAGGATCTCGAATTCGGCGTCGTTGGCCGGAGCGGTAAGAATTGCGTCTAGCTCGGAGTCCATAGCGGATTCGGTCTTTCTGCAGGTTTCTGGTTGCGGTGATCCCCTTTATATATCGTGCTGGCTTGGGGGAGGTAGCTCCTTCCCTTCCGGCAGTCATGCCGTCCGGGCGTGATCGGCACGAGCCCTGTGGCTGGGCAGGCCGTCGTTCGCTCCTGCATCATCATCGTCGGCGTCGTCTGCCCCGGATTCGTCGGTCCCGCCATCGTCTGTCATGGCGTCTACGCTCCGTGTCGTCTGCGGTCCTGCGTCGGCTGCTTCCGCTGTTGGCTGCTTCCTCACGGTCCGTCCCCGCGTGGTCTGTTCCTCGGGTCTGTTCGTGCCGCTGACCCGGCTTAAGGTCTTGCACATGTATGTGGCGATGCCACTTACCGTGCTTGTCCCGTAGGTCGACGACGACCGGCGAATGGATCTTCCGGACCTCCAGCGGTCCGATGTACTTGGGGGCTAATTTTGAGTTAAAGGCCTTGCCCTTGTTCGAGAGGGGGTGGTCCCTCTTCCAGACGATGTCTCCTATGGCGGGTTTCCATGCCCGTCTCCTCAAATTATAATACCTCTCTTGACGGTTGAAGGCTCGGGCGAGGTTCGTTCGGACCACCTCGTATGCTTCCTGGAGTCGTCGCTGGTTGGTGGCTGGAGCGGCTGTCGGCGCGTGTCTTTCGTCTGGGTCTCGTGGTGGCGTCTCAAGTTCCCGCCCGCAGTTCAGATAGGCGGGCGTGTAGCCGGTGGCGTCGTGGACGGCGGTATTATATGCAAATTGCAGCGCCGGGATGTGCTGATCCCAGCGGCGGTGATCCCGGCCGACGAATTGTGCGATCATTGTTTTGACCGTCTTATTGGTCCGCTCGACGGGATTGCAGTGAGGAGCGTGTACTGGAGCCGTCCGGTGGCGGATGCCCAGGTCGCGCAGTCGTTCGCGCACGTGCCCTGCCATGAACTGCGTCCCGTTGTCGGAGATCAGGGTCTCGGGGCAACCGTGGCGGTAGACGACGCGGTCCGTAATGTTCTGGGCGATGGCGGTAGCGGTTGCTCGTCGCAGCGGCACCAATTCCACCCACTTGGTGAAACGGTCTTGTAATACCAGTAGCCAAGCGGCTCCGTTGGTGGACCGCGGGAGAGGTCCTACTAGGTCGGTGGTGACCTGTTCCCAAGGCGCTTCCACGTGGGTTGCGTGCATTAGTCCGGCCGGTCGGACCTGGGCACTCTTGTGCGCCTGGCAATTGGCGCACGCCCGTACGTGACGCGCGATATCGGCGAACATCCCCGGCCAATAGTAACACTGCGCGGCTCGGGCAATGGTTTTAGCAATGCCGAGGTGCCCGGCGGCCGGGTTGTCGTGTACCCGTGCCAGTACGGCCCCTCGTTCGTCGCGAGGTATGCATCGCTTCCATTGTGTCTCGGCGGGTTCGTCCTTAAAGTTGGTCGAATGGAGTATGCGGCGATATAATCGACCGTTACGGATTTCATAGTCCGCGAAGTCCCTCGGCCGCGCCCGTACGCGGAGAATCTGGCGGCGGTACCACGGGCACGCGGGGTGCGCTTGGTTACTGTACACGGCCGGTAACCTGGATAGCGCGTCGGCGACCCGGTTCAGCTTTCCCGCGCGGTACCGGACGTCGAACGTGTACTGTTGGAGCTCGAGTGCCCATCGGCCGAGTCGGCCGGTAGGGGAATCCAGGCGGCGTAGCCACTGGAGGGCCTGGTGGTCGGTGACGACCGTAAACTCGTACCCTTCCAGGTAACCACGCATATGCCGGATGCCCCACACCACGGCCAGGCACTCGAGCTCGGTGGCACTGTAATTTTTCTCCGCGCCGTTGAGTGACCGGCTGGCGTATGCGATGACGCGTTCCCCCCCGTCGAAGTGCTGCGAGAGGACGGCGCCAAGACCGTACGTGCTAGCGTCCGTCTGGAGGACGAACCGGCGCGAGAAATCTGGACACGCGAGGGTGGGTGCGGAGGTAAGCGCGTGCTTGAGCTCGCGAAAAGCGGCCTCTTCGTCGGGTCCCCACGTCCATCGGGCGTTCTTTCGCGTGAGGCGGGTGAGCGGCGCGGCGGTTTCGGAAAAGCTAGGTGTGAAGCGGCGGTACCATGACGCGAGCCCCACGAATTGTCGGACTTGTCGTACGTTTGTCGGGGTTGGCCACTGTGCGACGGCGCGAACCTTGTCGGGATCGGTGCGGATTCCCTGGCCATCCACGATGTGGCCCAAGTATTTAAGTTCGTTGAGACAGAACTGGCACTTTTCCGGATTTAACCGGAGCTTGGCTTGGCGTAGTCGCCGAAAAACTTCCCGCAGGTGCTGCAGATGGTCGGAGAACGTTGCGCTGGTCACGATAATGTCGTCTAGATAGACGAACACGTGAGGTTCCAATTCGGGGCCCAGTATTCGGTCGAGCAAACGTTGGAACGTCGCCGGAGCCGAATGCAGTCCGAAAGGCATGACGGTGAACTGCATTAGGCCCCGGCCCGGAACGGTGAAGGCGGTGATTGGCCGGCTATCGGGCGTGAGCGGAATCTGCCAATAACCTTGCTGTAGGTCGAGCGTAGTGAGGTATCGGCCCCCGCGCAGCTTGTCTAGTGTGGCGGGGATTTGCGGTAGCGGGTACGCATCCCGCTCGGTGACTTCGTTTACCTTCCGAAAGTCAATACAAAAACGGTGTTTCCCGTCCTTTTTCCTCACTATAACCACCGGGGAGCTCCATGCGCTGGTTGATGGCTCGATAATACCGGCTTCTTCCATTTTGCGGACCTCCTCATCGATGATGCTTTGCATCGCCGGGTTGCGCGGTCGGTACCGTTGTTTGATCGGTACGTCTGTTTTCAGCCGGATCTGGTGGCTGGCCTGGTCGGTCGGTCCTCGTACCTCCTCGAACTTGGCCAACTCCATGGCCAGGAAGGCTTGGAGCTCCCGCTCCTCTTGTGCGGTTCGTTTTACCATGCCCGGGGTCACTGAGTACGCCGCGGGTGGCGTTTTTCGGAGCTGGAGAGGTGGCGGGGGTATAGCGATCTGTAGTCGGGCCCACAGGTCGGTTCCTATGAGCATCGGGCTGTCTAAGGACGGAAGGATCTGGAAGGTGTGTTCGAGTTGACGGCCGGCGATTCGGAGGCGGAGTTTGACGCGGCCTGGCGTGGTGGCAGTGGTGCCGTCGGCTAGGTGGATTGCCTCCTCCTGTTCCTGCGGCCATATCCGCATCTCTTTGGCGTACCCGGCGACCTGTCGGTTGATGATGGATACTTCGGCCCCGGTGTCCAGTAAAGCGGAAATCCGGTGTTGTCCCAGGCGGACCGGTATATGGGGTCGTGGTGTGTACTTTATGTGGACTCGGGCCGAGGAGTGGTTGCGTCCCCGGCCGTTGCGGCGTTTCCCGCCCGAGGATGACAGTCCTTCGTGAGAACGCCGTCCTTCCCGCACTGCGAGCAAAATTTGCGTGCGGGTCTCCTGCATTCGAAACGGCTGTGTCCGCGCTGTTTACAGCGCCAGCAGGCGGTTGCGCGGTCGTAGGGCGGGGTGTCGGCGGGTGTAGCGGTGTTGACTTTCTTCCTCTCGGCACGGGTCTCGCTCTCCCGGGCTCTGGAGATATCTTCAAATTCGGCGGCTTGGTCGGCCAGGTCGGCGAGGTCCGTAGCGTCGTTCATGCGTACGTACAATTTGTACTCTGCCCGCAGGTTTTCGTACAGGCGGTCTACCTTTTCTGCCTGGGTAAAACCCCCGGCGCGCCGCATCATCGTAAGCAGGGCGGTCGCGTACTTGGCGTAAGCTTCGTTGGGTTGTTGTCGGCGTTCTTGTATTTCGCGCATCAGTTTAGCTTGATACCGTCGCGGTAGGTAATGCCGTCGTAGGGCGCTGGTGAAGTCGGTCCACGTTTCCCAGGATTCTCGCTCATTTCGATACCATGCCAGAGCATCCCCCTTTAATAACTCTGGGAGTCCGGCCTTCATCTGGTTGTCGGTGTATTGGTATTCTTCCTGTAGTTCGGTTACGCGCTCTAAGAATGACAGAGGGTCGCGACCGTCGAAGTGGCAACCCCATTTGCGTATTTGATTCATAGTCTTACTATGCGAGTGGGACTCGTTTCCGGTGACCGGTGGGGACGGGCTCGCGGTTTCCGGCGCGGGTGCGCCGGCGGACTGGTTCGGATTGGTCATCGTAAGGAAGTGACGGGTTACGCGGTATCGTAACTCGTCAAGTGTACCGGTTGCCTCTATTTGATACGTTTGAGCTAACAACTCGAGCTGGTCTCGCGGTAGCTGTTCGGTCCACTCGGCGAGAGGCATTTATCTCCGGGTGCGATTATCTGTTTCAAAACGGTCCCTGTTCGGGCGCCATGTAACGCTGGTGGTTTTCGTGCGGGTGCGGGAGGTGTCGGAACACGGTGGCGGATAAGCTCGCCGGATTGGTCGGGTTCGGTATAATAATCGCACTCGGTATTTAGCTGACAAACATCTGAGATCTTTATTTGAATATAGTATTTACAAGTAGCCTCAATCGCAGATTGGGTCTAACGCCTCGCGACAAGTGGACCCAGCCTTAGCGGGGGCGCGATTGGCTCGTGGTGGTCGCGGCGACCAATTGCCGCTGCGCGGTCGGAATCGCGAGCGGTGGTAACGATGAGCGCGCGGTGACGCGTGGGCTAACGAGCGCGCTAGGCGAGAGCCAAGACGGAAGTTCGAAACAAAAATCAATAACCGCGAGAGTACAGCTGAGTCGGTACAGTGTCAAAAGATAACTCGAACTTAGAATGAAACATAATAAGAACTGAAGTACTAGAACTACGAAATCATAAGAATACAAGTAACTATAACTTAAAGTAAATCGCGTGGTTTGAAACGGACTCGGTGTCCGGGGTGGTCGGGGAGCCGCGGAACGCGGGATCGGAGCGACGGCGACGATTCCGCGTCTCGCCCGAGCCGCCTCGTGCAAAAAGAGGCGAAGTTCTTGTCAGGACGCGGATGCCCTGACGAGTTTTTGGTTACGAGAGACTCTTCCCTGCGGGAGAGGACGGATGGGATTGGCTAGGGATACCCAGCCTGCGGACTCGACGAGGATGCTCGTCGTGGGCGGTGATTCGCCGAGGATACTCGGCTACGGAGCACGGCGAGGATGCTCGCCGTGATTGGCTGTGTACGGTGTTCGGTATGACAGGATTAGCCGAGGATACTCGGCTACGGCGAGGATGCTCGCCGTGATTGGTGGTGTACGGTATTCGGTATGACAGGATTAGCCGAGGATACTCGGCTAGCCGGAACGACGAGGATGCTCGTCGAGGGGAGTCAGGATGAGGCGAGTATTCTCGTCCTCTTGGGAGTCGGAGTGCGGTCGAGGATACTCGACCTGTCGGATTCGGCGGACCGGGAAGATCTCTCTCGGCGTTCCCACTGCCGGCTTATATATCCGAACGCACGGTTGGGCGGACCAATCCGTGCGTTCGGTCGGCTGGCCCTGAGTGGGAGCGTTGCCGAACGCCACGGGTGGCGCACGTGCTGCCGCGTGATCGCGACGGCAGGTTAGCTCGGGGCGCGCACGTGGCGTTCTGCCGGTGAATTGCTCGGGTGGACGGAGCGGAGTGGCCGTGCGCGCGAGGTGGAGGGGCGTTTTGTTACAACTTGAAGATTTCACGATCATCCCGATGTTTGACGGCCGGATGACAGATCAAAATTTGACAAGTTAAATGTAGCATAATTAAAGTGACAGAGAGAGAGAGAGAGAGAGAGAGAGAGAGAGAGAGTTTAAATAGAAATGTGCTGTCCATGTACTTTTGTCAGTGATTTGAGCGCAGGAGGTGCCCCACTGAAACACCCGCGTGTAACAGTAAGTTGCGCCGCCCCTGTCTACCACTTGTATCCGACTCGTTATACGCTAACTAATTCTTATTGTAACTTGAAAACTAAGCTCCGAACAAATTTTTGCAAAAGGAAAAATCGTCTCAGAATTCGATTACGAATATGCCAGCTTCGGGACCAATAGGTTATTTTGAATCACCCTGTATAGCGGCCGCCTGCCAAGGTCAGGTCAGAGCGAAAAAGGGTTTTCGAGAGTCGAAGCTCTCAAAGGCCTATAGTTACCGAGCCGAGTCTCGTGCGTTAATTATATTATTAGAGACCGAGATCTCTTTCCTCATTATACGATAAGTTCGTGCGACGAGGCCGAGACCTCTTTGTAATACATTAAAGATAATAAATATTTTTAACCAAACGAAATCAGTGTATGGAGTGAACTTCCATATAACACGAAACATTTTGGTGCCTCCTGTGAGGTGAGGAAGTGCGTCTGAAACCGTGGACCATCACCCAGTCAAACAGACATCGACAAGCATCGGATCCCACCCGCTGCACTCAAACCAGAGAAATTTATACCAAAAGGACGGGTCGCATCGGCAACCAACGATCAACGGCGAGTAACAGGCGAGTACATTTCACGTAGTCGATCAAGCAATATTTTCCTCCCTCCTATATTATCATGGCCGATCGCATTAAATTTATCATACAAAAACGAACATCATTAAAGTCGCAAATCACCGGCTTAGCAAATTTAATAGAATGTGAACGCTACGACCGAGACGCGTTAAAACTGCGCATGGCCTGCGTGACCGAGCTGTATCACGCATTCGAAGATTTTAATGACGAACTCGGGTTATTAGATTCAAAGGATAGTCACACAGACGAATTCGCGAATGTGCAGGAAAGATACTACTCACTAGCGGCCGCAGCCGCAAAAATAATCAATCCAAACGCGTCTACGTCTACCGCGATCGCCGGACCGTCGATCATTGCCACTCCGCAGGACAATACAGAAAACGCGATAATTACAAAACGAGCAAGGAAACATCGGACGGTCTAAGCAAACTCGCGGACGACGCGCAGCAGCATGTCGCGTCCTTATCTGCGTTGGGTGTTAGCATAGGTTCGGAAGTACTCGTAAATTTGATAGAGAGTAAACTGCCTAAAAACATAGCCGAAAAATGGGAGGAGACGCTTATTAGAGACAAATTCCCAGAAATCGACGATCTGTACGAATTTATTTACCGAAGCGCGGTACGTGTGTCTAAACGTGCGCGAACAGACACAAACAAGCGAGACGATAACAGGGATTCGGTTCCAGCTAAAAGGGCACGAACTACCGCTAAGATATTTATGACTGGTGCAATAAAGAATTGTGTAGCCTGCAAAACTAAGAGCCATCCGTTGTTTAAATGCGAAGAATTTAGGCAGCTCGAGGTTCCCAAACGCATCGAACTAATAAAAAGCGCAAAACTGTCCTACAATTGCCTCCGGTCGCATCGAAGCAAAATTTGCAATTATTCTAATTGCACTATCTGTCAGAAGCGCCATAATTCTTTATTGCATCTCGATAAACGCCCGGCTGAGATAATCAAATCAAGCGCGACGAACTCAAAGGCAGAAAACATCAAATGACTAGGAATGGATACCAACGTCGCTACCTGCTTAGCGGCTATTTCCCCCGCCATCGCACCACAGTTAATGACGACCGCCAAGGTATTCGTACGAAACGGAGAATCCAACTTAATACCGTGTCGCGCGCTATTAGATGCATGTGCCACCGCAAATTTTATTACGGAAGACTTCGCGAAAATATTAAGTCTGCCTATAGCTTCATGCGCGATACCTATCGGCGCAATTAATGCCATGAATACGGTATCTAAGGGCGTCGTTCGAATCACTATACAATCAACGCACAACGAATCCAGCAAAAATTTAACGTGTCTGTTAGTTCCAACAATAGCAGATTGGGTACCATCCGAGGTTTTTCCGCGAGAAACCATTACAATTCCAGCTAATATCAAATTAGCCGATCCCGAATTTCATTTACCGCGTCCGATCAATTTATTGATAGGTTCCGGCGCGACATTATCACTATTCTCAATCGGACAAATCGATCTTTCTCATAACGGTTGCGATTTGTATCTGCAAAAGACACGACTCGGATGGATCGTTGCGGGAGGAAGTCCAGCGCAGAATCATTCGAAAATCGCGACGTGCGCATTAACGAATTTAGAGCAGCAGATTGCAAAATTCTGGACAGTAGAAGAAGTAGCTAACAATACGCAAAGGTCAATTGAGGAACTCAAGTGCGAATCACATTTCATTAAAAACATTACACGTAGCAATGACGGTCGTTATGCGGTAAAGCTTCCGTTTCGCGAAGGCAATAATCAACTCGGCAATTCAAAAAAGATTGCGCTCAAACGTTTATATTCACTCGAGTGGAAACTCGACACGAAACCGGAATTAAAATCAGCGTATACGCAGGTTATGCAAGAATATCTAGACTTAAATCAAATGTCTCCGATAAACGAACTATCCGACGACGGATTTTATATGCCACATCACGCGGTGATCAAAGCATCAAACAATACAACAAAGGTTCGTGTAGTCTTTGATGCGTCAGCAAAAACAGATAACGGAAGATCATTGAATGACATATTAATGGTAGGGCCTACGATTCAAGACACCATATTCGCACACTTACTAAGATTCCGCACGTACAAATATGTTCTTACGGCGGATATCGAGAAAATGTATCGACAGGTAATACTGCACGAGGACGATAGGAAGTACCAGCGTATATTATGGCGCCAAAATCAGCAAATTAAAACCTTTCAGCTCAATACGCTCACGTTCGGCATATCCTCGTCACCTTATCTCGCAATACGCACGATTCAAAAACTCGCAGATGACGAACGTCACGTATATCCGGCCGCTGCCGAGGTGCTCAAAACACATTTATACGTTGACGATCTGCTCACCGGCACACAGAGTGTTGAAGAAGCTCGCGCATTACGGGACGAAGTAATCGCATTATTAGCGCGAGGCGGTTTCAATATTCGACAGTGGGCATCCAACGAAAAATGTATCATCGACGATCTAGAATCCGACGCCATAAACGCGAACCTCGTACTCGATAAGAATAATCCGTTAAAAATATTAGGCATATCATGGCACGCCGAAAGGGATGAATTGCATTACTCGGTTCGTTCAATCAATCAAACAGGAAAGGTTACAAAGCGAATTATGATATCAGAAATAGCTAAAATATTCGATCCGTTAGGTATCTTAGGTCCAGTCATATTATTTGCTAAAAGACTCATGCAAGAGTTATGGCAATGCAAATTAGACTGGGACGAATCAGTTCCGCCAAACATATATACTATGTGGATGAATTTCACCACACAATTAAGTCTCATTAACGAATTGTCCATAGATCGCGTAGTATTAACGCCAGGATCTATCGAAATGCAAATTCATGGTTTCTGTGACGCAAGCAATCTCGGTTACAGAACCTGTTTATACATACGTACGCGAGATACACACGATAACGTACGTTGTCGCCTCTTATGCGCTAAATCGCGAGTCGCGCCATTAAAACCAATGACCATTCCTCGGCTTGAATTGTGTGGAGCGCTCGTATTAGCCAAATTATACCATGAAGTAAAAAACGCAATAAATATACCATGCAATAACGTAATCTTATGGAGTGATTCATCGGTCGCGTTGCATTGGATAAAAACATCACTTCATCTCTTAAAACCATATGTGACTCATCGCGTTGTCGAAATTCAAGAACTAACTAATTCTATAGTTTGGAGACATGTCAACTAGAAAGATAACCCGGCCGACGCTCTTTCAAGGGGACAATTACCTAGCGCCTTTCTAAACAATCAGATATGGTTCTCAGGACCGTCGTGGCTGACAAAAAAGGAGAGCGAATGGCCCCAGGGAACAATAGAATTAAAAGAGATACCCGAACTGAGAAAAAATGTTTGTCTAACGACCGAGTCCAATGAGTTTCGTCTATTCGAAAAATACTCCTCATATAGGAAAATGTTAAGAATTACAGCCCTCTGTTCACGTTTCCTACCAGGAAATACATACCGAGGATCTTTGTGCACAAAAGAAATAGACGAGGCGGAAACACGTTCAAACTCCCTGCTTCTCAAACGTGTTAGACGAATTAGCAAACAAACGCGCGATAAAGAAAATCAGAATTGCCGCCTTAAATCCATTCATCGATGACAGCGGAGTGATTCGAGTCGGCGGACGGCTCAGAGACTCAAAATTAACATTTTCTCAAAAACACCCGATTCTACTTCCTAAGCGACATTTCCTCACCGATTTGATTATTAGAAACATACACGAGACTTACTATCATACCGGCATTCAAATGACTCTGCACATTATTCGGCAAAAATTTTGGCCACTCGATGGTCGAAATCAGGTGCGTAAAATCATACGTTTCTGCATACGCTGTTTCCGATTCAATAACGACTCAGTTAAATACAAAATGGGCAATTTACCCAAAGACCGAGTAAATAACACATTTCCTTTTTTTTAATACCGGAATCGATTTTTGCGGACCGTTCTACATAAAGGAGAAAAAACATAGAAATCGAAATCGGACCAAGGTATACGTTTGCGAATTTGTGTGTATGGCAATAAAGGCGGTGCACTTAGAAATAGTGAGCGATCTCACGACCGAAGGTTTTCTTGCAGCATTGCGGCGTTTTATGGCCAGAAGAGGTATCCCGACACGTGTTCATTCCGACAATGGAACGAACTTTGTCGGCGCTAATAATCATCTGAGAGAATTATATATACTCCTAAACTCCGACAAATACAAAAAGTGAATCGGTTCTCGACAGAACATCACATTACGTGGCACTTTATTCCACCAATCGCACCGCACTACGGCGGATTATGAGAATCCACAGTAAAAATATTCAAACATCATTTCAAACGCGTCGTCGGAGATTCATTATTTACCTTTGAGGAATTAAATACTTTCGTTATAGAAGTCGAAGGAATTCTTAATTCCAGACCCATTGCCTCACTTTCGTCTGATCCCAACGATCCTTTAGCGTTAACACCTGCTCATTGCTTGATCGGCAGACCGTTAATTAATGTACCAGAGCCTGATTACTCGCATGTCCCTACCAATCACTTATCTGCTTGGCAGCACATAACCAAGGTACGCCAGGATTTCTGGGCCCGTTGGAGCTTGGAGTACCTGAACGAGCTTCAAATTCGTCGCAAGTGGGTCCAAGACGGAGAGGAACTCCACATCGGTATGATCGTACTGGTCAAAGACAAAGGACTTCCATGTTCACAATGGGCGCTTGGCAAGATCACCGCAACACATCCCGGAGCAGACGGAATCATACGAACCGTTACTATTAAGACTGCGACGGAGGATCTGAAACGATCCGTCAAACATATATGTCCGCTCCCAATCGAACCGTAACATTATACAAACATGCGCCGTTTAACGTACGATATAGTTGATTGGTACCCTCTCAACGGGGAGAGTATGTTGCGATCGAAAAATGTAATACAATAGTGGGCCCACTACGAAGCGTATCGACGACGTCAAAACGATAACCGGTACGGTTGACCTACCGACGACTTGCATTCAAAAACGGCAAAGCTGATTGGTTTTCCCTCAGCTTCAGATTTTCGTATATATAGCGGCCGCCTGTCGAGGTCAGGTCAGAGCGAAAAAGGGTTTTCGAGAGTCGAAGCTCTCAAAGGCCTATAGTTACCGAGCCGAGTCTCGTGCGTTAATTATATTATTAGAGACCGAGATCTCTTTCCTCATTATACGATAAGTTCGTGCGACGAGGCCGAGACCTCTTTGTAATACATTAAAGATAATAAATATTTTTAACCATAACGAAATCAGTGTATGGAGTGAACTTCCATATAACACGAAACAGCCATCTATAAGATGACCCTCACTAAATTTAGAACTAAGTAGCAATATGGCGTTATGGGTTGGTAAAAATGTATGCTTTTTATTCTTATATTATTTTATATTTGTTATTAAAATTAAATTTAAAAACGTTAAATTAGTTTTAAACATTATATTTTATACATGTATATACATATTATATGTATATGTATATATATATATATATATATATGTATATAACTGTAATATTTTAAAATAACAGATCAAACATGCAGCAAAGAATAGACAGCAGTAGATCTAAAATTTTATGCCTCAATTAGCCTCAATATGTTTCTGTAACATAAATATAAATTTAATTACTTATTTTTTGTGTATTAATAACTAATAATGATAACATTAATATAATGCTCAATAACTTACTTGATTTTTGAATTTGTATTTATATCTTTATTTCTACAGGTTTTGTATTGCTACATTTCCTTCTATATTTATTCGACATTCGTTTTGCAATGTTATATATAAAATTATTGGAATGCACATCAATTTTTTGGCTGAGGATGTTATCAATAAATTTGCACCATGCTTTAGTGAATTCTTCAGCAGTTACTTTTAATAACATTTCTTTAAAATGTGTGCATTGCAAAGAATAATTAAAAAAACATTGATCTTTTAAAATTTTAGTTGTTTTTTCAAATATTTGGACTTCATGGCATATATGTACAAATTGTAATTCCAAAATTTCAATAGCTTGTCTTATACATATCAAGTAGAGTCTATGCATTCATAAGGTAATTCATACATTTGTCACATTGTGCAATAATTTTATTACGTTTAAGTATATTAAAAATTTTTCTTTCGTTTATTATCTTCTCGCTTGTATCAGTATCAGGTATAGTTGGCTCAGCACATTCAATATTATTTATTTTCTCGACATCGTCGATTTCTTTGTTTGCCTCACTTAAATTTATTAAATGGGAAAAAGCCTAGTACCGTTATAAGCTAGTACCGTTCCCTCTTTGTCTTCTTCACAATTAGCTCCAATCGAATGTTTTAAAGTTAAATTACTAATTAATAATGTTTTAAATGCACCTTCAAATTGTTCGCAACTTGGATTTCTATTCGCACATCCGTTGCTTCTTATTTGATTAAAGAAGTTCTCAATGACATCTTGATTTAAAAATTTTAAATTTAACGATTCAAAAGTAGCTTTCTGGAGTTTATTTCATATTTCTTGCGCAGCTATCATGGTCCATACCCAATTTTTTAAACATTTAGGTTGATTTGTTTTAGGAATCTTCCGGGTCTCTTTGTCAACATAACGCATCTTTCTTAATTTATTACATGCTTCTTGCTAAAATGAAATGTGTCCACTGGAGGTAGTTATTACGCTACTTAACCCTTGTCCTTTTTTTCCATTGAAGGAATCAAATAGATCGTTGAAAAATCGAATTATTTCTGAAGTTGTGAATGCATTTTTTGATAATATCATTTCACCTTGTTGTGTCTGAACAACTCCTGAAATAAAAATGTAATAAGAATTAAAGAAAAATTAAAAAAAAGTTATTGTTAAATACTTTATTTTAAAATATCGTATATTACTTCACCTCCACTTAAATTTAGAATAATATCCATAAAGTTGGAAACAGGGCGAGTAAAAATTTGGGATGCATATTTTACTCTCATTTTTGGTATTTGTTTTGGAATAACATGTCTATCTGTAATTTTTTCCATTTGTCGATATTTCATGAAAGAATTTGTATCAATTTCATACGTAGTTTTTATATGATCCCAAGACGCGTATTTTTGTTCTTTAGATGTAACATCTGTATCTAAATCTTTTACTATTAGATTATTTCTGACTCCTTTCAGCAAATGTACGTAATCAAAAATAGGTATTATTTCATTGTTTTTGATGATAAAAGTATTCTCTAAAATAATATGAAAATGTTGCAATTGGTTCTTATTATATTAGGAAAAAATTATTAATGAAGTAAAACTAAAAATAAAAAATTATATAAAATCAAATAAATAACAATAAAAAAAGATAAAATATACTGATAAAAATACACAGTTAAACAATTTGTGCTAAATATAACAGATATTGCTTGCCTTAAATGGTCTACACAAATTTTTGTTTATTCAATACGGATATGCTAAAAAGTGACATCAATATTGTATTAATATTTCAATACGGAAATAAATACAAACTTTATCATAATGTGAAATAAATTTTGTGTAAAATTAACACATTCATCTGTTATGCATTTAACAAAAATTTTAACCGAAATCTTTTTTAGCACAATTGTGTACAGTGTAAACATTATTAAATTATTTGCTATCCTTACTTGTACGTAAATTTTTTTTATGCGAATTTTATTTGTTTCATCTATGAGACTATTAATTGTTGCGATATTTATACCACCTTGATCGCATATAGTGGCCACAGGTATTAATCCAGATGCAGAAATATTTACTAAATATATACCTAACCTAACCTAACCATTCTTTGACACATCGTATTAACTGAAACGTTTTCGTGGTACTTTCACAAAAACCATAGCCTAAAGGCATTTTATTTCCTGATTTTAAACATCGTAGATAAAAAGTTATTGCATGATCAGCAATTTTTCTAGTTCTTTTCATGCCCCCATCCTCAAAGCCTACAATTTTATTTTGTCTTCTATTGTAAGATAAAGTGGGTTGCAATAAAATTTCATCCCAAATAAGAGCAACATATTTTTCTCTGCTATCTTTCATATCTTTAACAATTTGTCTTAGGTATTTAATGATTAAATGGGTACAGCCAGCTTGTAAAGGAATATTCAGTAGAAGCGAATTTAAAGTTGTAATGGATGGACAACATAAATATTTGAATAGGTAGGTATAAGATGCACGCGATCTTTTATATAAATTAATACAAAATATTTTTTCATCGTCGGTATACCTTCGAGCCTATTTGAAAAAAATTGTTAATATATTTTACAATTTGTTTATATATAAAATATTACATATATATACATTAAGAATATTTATTGCATATGTATTGTACATATAAATAATGTATATAATATATATATAATGTATACAATCTATATATAATGTAATATGTAGATTGCTAAACAAATATCCACAATTTTTATATTTTAAATTATTTTTTGCAGATTTATATATACACAAAATTCGGATTAATTTTTTATGAACTATATGTATAAAATAAAAAAATGTGTATAATATAATCAATTGTGCATATTTTTTATAATATATTTGAATCAATATATATAATTGTGCATATAAAGTATATAATATATATGATGAATTAGTATATATATATACCGGGTGTCCCAGACCACCCGTCCCACCCGATTTTTTCGTAAACGCGACATTTTAAAGAAAAATGTTTCAGACAAAAGTTGTAGGGTTTTAAAAGATCTATTTACTGATTTTATCAGTTTAACCTTGGATGGCGTCGCCAAGGTCAGATCAAAATAACATTAACTTTTTTAAATAGGACACCTCATTTTTGGTTCCAGAATCTAATAGCTGGTGTCAAGACCTTTCCAAAACACTATAAGAAAGTTTATTTTTGTTGAGTACTTTCCGAGTTGTGAGGCTTGAAAGTTACGGTGTACTGTAACCTTCAAGCGTCATAACTCGGAAAGTCCTTAACCAAAATAAACTTATTTATAGTGTTTTGGAAAGCTCTCAAAATCGACTACAAGAAAATGCAATGAAAAATATAAGCAGAGGACACCGACTTCGCCCATGGTATCACGTCGAATAATGCTTTCTCTCTCGACCCAGCGTCGAGCGAGGAGGATGCACTATCGTAAAGCCCCCCACCACTTTCCGCCCGCACCCCGATTGTCGCCGCGCAGCCTAGACACACGTACGAGCGCGGCTCCGCGTGTATGCGGCAGCCGAGCGCTAGCGTCGAGAGACACCATTTCTGCCGGTGCGTGTACCTATAGTCCTACGCGTAGAGTTTTGAAGATACCTAATTACCGAGATCTCTAACATTCGGTACAGCTCTATGATGCCGTTTATTCTTGATTTATTAATATTAATCTTCATTTAATGTTGATTATTGTAGCAATAAAGTAATTTTCACGAAAAAGCACCCTTACATACCACTCCTAAAAGTCATTGCTTAGAATTCATAATATTACGCAACTCGTCACCAATTCACGTTTTCTAATAAGCAACCCGGTCGTAAGCGTAATTTGTAGTTATGCCTTACCCGAACGAAGAAGCTGCGTTAATGATGTCAGTTTTGGGTAGAGCTGGAAGTTTTCGAGCAGCTGAAATAATGTGGCGAAATGAATATCCCGATCATACACCACATTCGCGCAAAGTTTTCAGTCGCTTACAACGTCGAATAATTGTAAAAGGTATTGTTCAGCCGGATCATAATAAGGGAAGGCAAATTCATCGATCAGTTCGTTCAGTAAGAGCACCTGATGTAATTGCAACTGCCTTTGTAACCCCGAATGATTCTTTAAAGCGACGAGCAAGAGATAGTGGAATAGTCGAAGCACGATCAGTCGAATTTTTCGTGAAAATTCATTCCATCCATATCGAATGTCACTTCACCAGGCCATGACATTGAACGATCATAGACAAAGACTGATATTCTGTAATTGGATTACTCAACAATTACCTAATTTCCATAGAAATATTTTATTTTCTGATGAGTGCACCTTTAAAAGTGACGGCGAAATAAACACACATAATTTTCGTTATTGGGCACAAGAGAATCCACATTGGTATCGAGAAATGGATCATCAACGTATCTGGAAAGTCAATGTTTGGTGCGGAATTGTTGATACGCATATCGTGGGACCATTTTTCTTTCAAGAGAATTTAAACCGTTTTTTATACGCCGATTTACTCGAAAACGAACTTCCACGTTTACTTGAAGATATTCCACTCCAATTACGTCTAAATATGTGGTTTCAACAGGATGGATGTCACGCCCACACGTCTGTCATTGCTCGTCATCAACTGAACCGCATATTTCGCGGCCGATGGATAGGTAAACATGGTCCACATAATTGGCCACCACGATCACCGGACCTTACAATTTTAGATTATTATTTGTGGGGACGAATAAAAGACCTTGTATACCGCGAACGACCTACGACTGCAGAAGATATGAAAAACAGAATTCGACAAGTCATTCAGTCTCTAGATACTGACGAAATTCGTCGGGCGACGGATGATTTCCAAAGTAGGGTAACAGCCTGTATAAATGCACGTGGTGGACATTTTGAACATCGAGACTGAACAACATGCGTATGCACAAAGGTGACGGCAAGGGGAACCACCTTATGAAAGCACCCCGACAAAGGTGACGGCGAGGGGAACCACCTTAAAAAAGCACCCCGACAAAGGTGACGGCAAGGGGAACCACCTTATGAAAGCACCCCGATAAAGGTGACGGCAAGGGGAACCACCTTAAAAAAGCACCCCGACAAAGGTGACGGCAAGGGGAACCACCTTATGAAAGCACCCCGACAAAGGTGACGGCAAGGGGAACCACCTTATGAAAGCACCCCGACAAAGGTGACGGCAAGGGGAACCACCTTATGAAAGCACCCCGACAAAGGTGACGGCGAGGGGAACCACCTTAAAAAAGCACCCCGATAAGGTGTAAGTACGATCTTGTTACCTACACGTGGTACACCTTAGGTAACGCTAATACCTACAGGCGGCACCGATTATTTCGTTTTTACATTTTAAAAATGTTACTTTGACTTATACCTTTATGCCCAAGATCGATCTCAAGGTCGAATTCAAAATCATCATCAGGTTGATCCCTCGAAATCATGCAAATTTTGTCTGAGCCATTTTTTTGTACAAGCACATCCCTACGTTTTAAAAGGGTGGGACGGGTGGTCTGAAACAGGTATATTTTTCATTGCATTTTCTTGTAGTCGATTTCGAGAGCTTTCCAAAACACTATAAATAAGTTTATTTTGGTTAAGGACTTTCCGAGTTATGACGCTTGAAGGTAACAGTACACCGTAACTTTCAAGCCTCACAACTCGGAAAGTACTCAACAAAAATAAACTTTCTTATAGTGTTTTGGAAAGGTCTTGACACCAGCTATTAGATTCTGGAACCAAAAATGAGGTGTCCTATTTAAAAAAGTTAATGTTATTTTGATCTGACCTTGGCGACGCCATCCAAGGTCAAACTGATAAAATCAGTAAATAGATCTTTTAAAACCCTACAACTTTTTTCTGAAACATTTTTCTTTAAAATGTCGCGTTTACGAAAAAATCGGGTGGGACGGGTGGTCTGGGACACCCGGTATATATATATAATAAAAAAAAATAATAAATATAAAATAAAAAGATCCAAAAGATATAAAATGATTACAAATTATTAAGCAAAGTAAATTATTATAATTGTATGTGCGTGCGTGCGTGCGTGTGTATAAACGTTAATTTTACTGAAAAGTATGTAAATATTTGGAAGAGTAGGAGCATTATTTAGATGTAGGAACGGTATTTGGACAATTAATATTAAATACCTGAGAAAGTACATCATTGTTTCTCAAAATCATGTTAATGAATTTTTCTCATATCGCCGATGTTAAATTTGTACTATCCAAAGAAATTGATCTTGTATTATTCCTTTCTCTATATTCTTTTACAAGACGCTTTAGATATCTGTTTCTACGTCTTAATTTAACCCTTATACAAGGATTTAGCTCTGGGACTAAGATTAGCAACATGTGTAATATTATGCAAATTTGGTCTTCTTTGTACCCTTTTCTTCAAAATTGAAGCTGGGTCTTTATCTTTATCTTTTAGTAATGTGTTATTGTCATCATAAATTACAGCTTCATTGTCCGATTTTCTTTGTAGATGTAATTTCTTCAAATATTTCATTTTGCATTTCAAGTTGATTTATATTGATTTGCATAAACAAATCCTGATGCTGCATAAATAAAATATCATACTGTTTCATTTTTTTTTTCGATATGTGTAATTCGACTGGAACACGCATTTTCAGGATGTGCAAGTTGCGGAGTTTGATTATGCTGTTCTGTAACATTTTCATTTTCTTGTTGTGATTGTACATTCTGCAAATTATTGTCTATTGTATCAATACAATTTTCGATAATAGGTATTGCTGAAAGTTGCGGTGCTTGATTATGCTGTTCTATATTTTCGTTTTCTTGCAATTGTTTATGTTGTGATTGTACATGCTGCAAATTATTGTCTATTATATTAATAGGATTTTTGATAATAGGTATTGCTGTTTTTAACAAGGTACGTTTATATAGCGAACAGCTATAATCTTTTTCCGAGAAATGCTCATGACACACTCTATATTTGTGCAAATCTTGAAGACAGTAATTCTTCAACTCATGCAATTTTAAACTTTCTACCCATTGAGAACATCTTTCTATATTTTTTGAAAATTTATGCGATGGCACATTGACTCCTGACTTGCAGTCAGGAACGCAACAAGCTTTGACCATTTTCTAAAAAAATTTTATAATAAAGATTATAAAAATAAATAAGATTATAGGGATTGTATTAATAAAAATTTAGCGATTCTTATTATTATTTGTATTATTGTGACTAAAATTATATTACCTGCAATTTCGGTGCGTGGAAGCTTGATTTATTTTTTAATTTTTTATTTCACTCATGTGACAGATGCTAGCAGACACCATATTGAAAATTTGGTTATTTAGTTCTAATTTCTCAAGGGTCCTCTTTTAGATGGCGCTGAAATACTATACTAAATTTTCTCATAAGAGTTTATTGAGTCTGATTCCTATTATCTCCGACATTAGGTGACGTATTCTAATAATTGCTTATGGAATTATTTATTTAATAGCCCGCCGTTTTTTAGTAATGCTAATACGTTAATGCATAATAACTGACAATTGTTTTAAGGCATTTTTACTTTTGAGCACTTCTAAATTTTTTCAAGGTACACCTTTAACCTTTAATTACTTATACTTCCTCATTATTCTTAAACTTGACACTATCACACGAATGTACATACACTTGACAATGAGTGTTTTTTTGTTATTTACCTTTTTATTTGGCTACATACATTTCAAGTTATATAAAATTAAAACAATAACATGGAATTTCATTAATATGGCTTTTTAAGGAGGTTCATCTGGTACGTAGTACGTCAAGCGAGAAACACGTTCAACTTTGACTTGACTAGCGCAGTATGCTGACTAGATTTGGCAACGTCGCGTACACATGAGAACGCACACTCACACGCGTATACATAAAGCTTTTATTTATATTTATAAATGCAATAGTTGTCGCATAATATTATAAAACAATGAGTGAAAATCTGAAAAAGAAATTTTTCTGGAAAGGAAAACGTGTGACCGAAAAAGTATACAATTCAAGAATACGGTTACAAAACGTCGGTAAAAATTTGAGAAATATTTATGGCTGTTGAAATAAGGTATCTGATAACCTCAAAGAATGTGAAACTGGCGAAAGCGAATTCGGCCAACTTGAGGGAAGGCGTATCGTAGATTTGAAAACCCTCGCAAAAGAATTGTTTTGCAAAAAATGTGATGCGATGGTTTCTCTGCTCGATACTGTGGAAGAAACACGAGTCGGGTTGGCTTCGATGTTTTCTGTCAAATGTCGGAGTTGCATGACAATCATACGAGTTGCTACAGATAAAAAGCATGCGACATCAAAAGAAAATAAGCAGGGTAGGCAGATTGTCCACTACGATGTCAATACCAGAGGAGCAATGGGTAATTTAATTTGTCTAATAAATATTCAAACCAATATTATGTAGCAGTGTAAATGTTTTTTCTATGCATTTCAGGGACTTTGAACGCAGGCATAGGTAATACACATCTGAATAAATTATTGGCTTCTTTAAACATTCCTTTATATCATCCGAATACTTACAAAACACATGAGAAAGAAGTAGGTTGTGTTGTTGAGAAGATGGCTCAGGACAGCTGCATAAGAGCAACTGTTATGGAAAGAGAACTTACAATTAAAAATATCGATAAGATTAAAGAACTATTGTAAGCAATCTATTGTGATGCAGTACATTTTCATTTTTTTCTTCGATATAACTATATACATTTTTAGTTTTTTTCATTTCAAGATCAATTTTTATACACTTAATTTTTATTCTTTTTATTTAATCACTATATTTATATTTGGCCTGTTACATGTACAAAATGTACATGTAAGTTGTGTGCACTATGAGATCAATTTATATACTCACAAACTATTTTCTATTAACTTTTAACGTTTATACATGTTTATACATAATATATATATATATATATATATATATATATATATATATATATGCGTTTCTCGATCAAGAGTTGCAATAATCAATTGCCATACATTAGAGTTTCAATCTTTGTTATATCTGATATCTACATGTACAGTATAAGTCATTTTTCGACGAATTTTGTGAATTGATAACTACTGTTATAATGTTGTATTATAAAAAATAACATTACTTTTTCTACCTATTTATACGTGTATGTACAACTTATGTATCATGGTGTATAAAAATTTATAACAAATAATGTTAATCTGAAAGAATTTCTTATTTCCCTCAATCACCATTATTTCGTTTCCCTTTCAGACCGGTTCATTTAAAATCCAATTTTATCTTTCCTACTTTACCTGGTGTATATGAAATAAATACACCTATTTCATTAGAGAATACAGTGAGAATTGCTGCTTCATTTGATATGGGATGGTCAACTAGAGGTACTGGACGTAATTATGACAGCCTCACTGGTTCAGCTGCACTCATTGGATTATTTACCCAAAAAGTTCTTTCTTATACTTCGCTAAATCGCAAATGTCGAATGTGTGATCGTGGACATGACCCCGAAGATCATGATTGCAGACGCAATTTCAAGGGTAGTGCAAAAGCTATGGAACCCAAAGCCGCTGTACAACTAGCTACAGACAATAAAATTTTTCAGGCATGTCATGTTGAATTGGGTATCGTAATTAGTGACAATGATAGTAGCTCCATTTCAGCTATGCGTGCAGCTAGTTGTCATGAAATTATAAAACATGCTGATAAAAACCATACAAGTAAAGGTGTGACAAATGAACTCTATAAATTAAAAAAAAATCACAAAGAACTCACTGGAGTTGCAATAAAACATATTCAACGATGTTTTGCATACTGTATGGCTCAGAATGTAGGCGATGCTGCGGGAATGGCTAAGGCTATAAAAAACATACCATATCATTGTTTCAATCAACATGCTAATTGCGGAACTTGGTGCGGTTATCATAAAAATCCGGAAACTTACAAACATTCCTCTATAGGCGAAGGTTTTCATAATGAAAATCTGTTTGAAGCATTGAAATGTTTGTTTGATGTACTCGCGAGTAAAACTGAGAGGTTTGTAGCCGGAGTTTCTAGTAATGCCAACGAAAGCTTAAATTCAATTATAGCTAGCAAAGCACCGAAGTCCCGCTTTTATGGGACGTCAACGTCGTGCGATTATAGACTAGCTTGTGCAATTAATAAAAAAAATGATGGAGAGGAGTACGTAGCCCAATTAGCACAAAAATTATCTTTATCCCCCGGAAAACATACTACAAAATACGGAAATACAATAGCCTCAAATGCTCGCAAAAGATATTTAAGATCATCAACTCGAGATTTTAAAAAAAGGCGCATTTTACTTAAAAAAATGAAGACTCAGTTACGACATAGAAAAGAATTTTCAGAAGGCCCTGAAACATATCAATCAGATATGGCACTCTTAAACTCTGATATACCTACTATAGTTGAAATACCTAATAATCTTTCACTTCCTATTATAGTTTTCTTTGATTTGGAAACTGGGGGTTTTTCTAAGACAGCAGATATTTTGCAAATCGCCGCTAAACACGAGACATCAACTTTTTCCATTTATATTAACTCAACTCAAAAAATTGACGAGAGAGCAAGCCAGGTTACCGGCTTACGAATCGTCGCAGGGCAGTTACAATATCGTAATAATTCAGTTACATCATTTTCCTTATCTGAGGCCATGTAACAATTCTATAAGTTTTTGAGTGGTTTTCACAAAAAATGTATTTTAGTTGCGCATAACTGCAAATTTGATTATCCAAGATTATTGGCAGCTATTCAGAAAACTTTTCTGATTGATCATTTTAAAACTGTGTTACATGGTTTTTGTGATACGTTGCCGATTATAAAAAAATGTACAGGACTAACAGGAAAGGGTGAAAATAAATTAGAGCAATTAGCAAGTAATTTACAAATATCAACTACCGATGCGCATAACGCTATTAATGATGTTATAATTCTAGAACAAATAATAATCAAATTGGGCATTCCAAATCAGAACATACTAGAAAGCACTTTAACCTGGAACCAGGCAATTGAAAAAAAAGCTTTCCATGATAATTTACCCAATGCTCTAAAGAAATTGAGTGTATTAAGCACTTGCACTTCACTTGCTACGAGAAAAAAATTAATTGCTGCCAATATTTCGTATGATTTAATATTAGATTCTTTTAAGCAACATAAATTAATAGGATTGCTCAATCTTTTTGGCGAGGATGAAAATGGGATTGTGCGAGTTACAAAATCCAGGTCGGTGATACAAAAAATATCTGAATTTTTGGAAAAAATGTCCGATTAATAAGTTAGTTGTTCCAAATTTTACTATAAGTTTTATTGTTGTAATATATTATTGTTCATAATAAATTATTGTTTCAAATTTCTACGTTATGGGTTTTCTCAAATATTCTTTTTCAAACTTTCACATTTTAAATAGCGCGCGCTTTGGTAAGACGTTCCGATGTTGCCGCTCATCGAGTAATAGAAGATAACCTACGCGTGAACGAGATTTTTGCAAAAAATATCTACTCATTTCTTATTTCTCAGATATCCAATCGATCTACTCTCTTCGCACAAATTTTTCTTACATATTTTTTTGTTATTACCATTAATTTTTACAAAAACTGTCTGTTAATTCTTTACGAATTTTGTGGAAGAAGGCTCGAAAAGTGTCATTTTCCATAAGACACAATATAAAATTGCACTAAATATTTTTATTAATATCTCATCACTGAGGTACCCAAAGGACTCAAAAATTTGTGAGATATATTTTTATACACATCTTAACTTGTATTTAATTTTTTTTCAAAATCCATCTGTTAATTACTAACCAGATGAACCTCCTTAAGCAAAATTGTTATATCGAAATATTTCTTCGATAAATCGATTGTCATTCTAGAGAGCGGTGTCTAGAAACATTAAAGATATTATTTTATGCTTGTTGTTTCATGTTAAACAGGAATAAAATGGTATTTCTAACTAAATTTTTATTGATATTTCTAATATTTCTGAACGCAGGAAAATTTTAAATCAGGAAATTCTAAACAATAAAAATTAAAAATAATAATTTTGTAGCAAGATATTGTGTTTCTTTTAAACTAAACTAATTTTTTTAAATTATTTTTATAGATAGATTTTTATAGATTTTTTAAAATTATTTTTATAGATCTATATTACAACCACTTTTTTTCTGCCACCAATTATGCAGGGCATTAGATCTTTATAAATCACGCCCTAAATAATAAATATCTCGTTACGTTGAGCCTAGAATCTGTCAAACAACACTTTGACGAATGTAATCGTTCAAGTTTCAATAGAAAATATTTATTATAAATAAAATTATTTAATAAAATGAAAATGGGTGCCATATTACCCTCTTCTCCTCTACTTGCTAATGTCATAATAATTAATATTTTTTATTTGGACAGGGATAGCAAGTAACCCAGGAAGAAATGATAGATCGGATTGACGTCAAATTTACATCATTTTGACGGTCGAAATGAGATCAAATTTCACGTCAACATCGATGTTAAAATGTTCAAATTTCGATGCCATTTCGATGTCAGTATCAACGTGTATAAAACATTTAATAAATGATATTAACATCCTTTTGATATTATATCTCAACAAGAAATAACTACATCGAATCATATCGAAATGATTTCAACATCAAATTGATGTCAATTTGACATCGATTCCATTATCATTTCCCAGAAATCGTTTAATGGACTGGAAGGATGGAAAAAATCATGCCAAAAGTTAAAACATTTGATTAAAAGATACAATATGACGAAAATGTGCAAATAAAACCGATTAAAAAAAAGTAATTCAAACTGATTGGAATTTCTGAACCGAAAATACGGTATTAAGATTGATTAAAAATAAGATTGAAACCCAGATAGATTTATTAAAACAGAATACATTAATGTAAACGTAATAAATGTTTAATTTACAGAAAAAGTATTTCTTGTATTTTTTTGTTAAAAAGAATTAAAAAAAGATTAAATTATATTAAACATTTAATTTATGTACAAGATTAAATAACAATATAAATTGTTATTAATATGTAAAAATATAAAATTTTATGTTGAACAGTATTCCACACACACGTCACGTATAAAAAGCACGAGAGCGAGTATTCGTTTCAAAGTTACTATAACCAGCTTCTAAAAGTTTCACTGAAGTATGAGCTCGGGAGTCAGCCGCGGTGGCGCCTAGATATAAAGCCTGTGGCCGCATTCGACTTACGAGAAGATCCACCGCGACGTGGCCGCCTAGCGGTGGCGCCAGTACTCACTTATTAAATTTATTATTTCAATTCGAAATTACAGGATTTCATAAATCATGATTAAATTAAATTTTAATGTGATGTAAGACGTTGACAATTCTTGTGTGCCATTGTTAAATAAAGAGATATTTTGATGACAACACTATAAATTACATTAACAAATTTGTAAAATTGTCCGAAGGTTGTGCTTTTTTTGGCAGTTAATAAACAATTGTCAAGAAAAAAAATAGTTTTCGAACAATTTTACAAATTAGTTAAAATGATTTACAATGTTATTTTATCAAAATAGCTTTTCATTTAAAAATAGCACGTAAGAATTTTCAGCGTCTCAGCGTATCATTTCTCGCTACTAATGTTAGTATTTCTAAATGTAGTCGCTGTGAGTACTTAAAATTCTTAATACAACTGATTAAAAATTTTTTAAAATTGTTATATTACACTTAAACAATTTATAAAATTAGAAAAATAAAATCTAATAATAATTAGAAAAATAAAATATAATATATAATATATATCTATAGATTTTGAAAAATTAATATAGATAATAGATGTTGACGTATAAGTGTCAAATAGATTACATTACATTTTTATTTAAAACAATGCAAATAATACTTTTGAACATTAACTTTTAATTTAACTTAATTTAATTTCTTAATGCAATTTTTAATTACTTTATTTTTTATTTATTTTGAAATTTTATTAAACTTACAATTTTTTATCGGTATTACTGTGTAACTCAACGAGAAATAACTTATCGAATCAATATCGAAATGATTCGACATCAAATTGATGTCAATTCGACATCGATTCCATTATTATTTTATTATAGCTTTTGCAGCGCCTCTTTTCTCTATGTACCCAATAACGGAAAGCTAAACATCTAAATAATTTAAAGCATGTTACTATGTAAATAAGTTTTTTTTATACATACAATTAAATATAATAATAATTATTTAATTTTCTGTTTTATACATATTTAAATTTTAAATTTCAATTACCAGTAAAAAATTTTTATGTAAAAGATATATATAATCAGGCTTGGGTAGTAACTAGTTAAAAAGTTAAAAGTTAAGGAAAAAGTTAAAAAGTTAATAACTTTTAACTTAATTTAATTAATATTAAATGTATTAATTTTTAATTTTAACTAGTTATTTTTAAACATTAACAAATAATACTTTTAAAAATTAATTTTTAACTTGACTTAATTTAATCTTTTTTAATTTAATTTTTTATTTTTTTATTTTTTTATTCAATTTTTAAATTTTATTAAACTTAAATTTTTTTATCGGTATTATTTAATTAAACCTATCAAAGATTGTAAATGTTGTTGATGTCTGATTGACGTCGATACGATCGACGTCAAATTGTTGGAAAACATCGAAGTCAAATTGACTTTTCCTCGTTACGTAACAAGTCAACTAACAAGTTACTTATGGCAATGAATATTGCATAATGACAACAAGTGATTTGTTAAAAGTGACTGTTCTCCAACTTTAGCGTTATTGTTACCATAATAAAAAAAGTCTAACGTTATTACCAAATTGTTATTAAAAAAAATAAAGTAACGATAAAGTAACGAAAAGGTAACGACTTGCCATCATTGTATTTAAATATACAATCTATGAGAAATATATGCGACAAATATTAAAAAAACATAAAATTTGTAATTATGTTAATTTAAGCAACTTATTTCCCGAATTACTTTATACAACTTTTTTTTAGATCCTGAATTACACACACACACACACACACACACACACACACACACACACACACACACACACACAATATTTAACTTATAGTTAATTTCATATATTTTATATTTTAATAAATCTCTTGTATAGCATTTAAGCACGAGTTTAATTGATAATATGTATAAAATTAATTGATGTTTAATATAATTTGATTAAAAAAATGTGCATGTGTATACAAATATTTAAACTAAACAAAAAATTATAGCAATTTTTATTTTTAAATTTTTAAAATATTGCTGCAACATTGTTAATTTCATGTTGCATATTTATATTTTACTAATGTTTTTGCAATATGCAATGTTGCTACAAGCTTTTGTGCTGTATGGGATTATATTCGGACATATTTAATTAAAATAAGGATATTAATTTTAAATATTTAAAACTAAGAATAAAAGTAATTTAACATTGTTTAACGCTAAACAACAAGATTGTTTAAAAAATAATATAAAAACGTATTTAAATTTTACCGCGAGACACCATGTTAGTTTTATTTTACCCTCAGCTCTACCAGAGTGCGCTAAGCGCACTATTTTTTTATTTCGTGAATAATATAGGGACATTGTATGAGTCTCTCCATAAGAGTCTTGATTCTTGACTGAACGATCTTGTCAATGTGTCGGTTATCAGCCGGTGCAGCCCAGTGTAGACAGTCTGCTGTGGAAGCTGGCTGGAAGCGTTACGTTACGCCACACCGTTTCACTCCACGCCACGCCGTGCCACGCAACATTACGACGCGACGCGCTGACGATAGGCGTCGACGACGCCTTTGCTGCTATTTTTCTATTTCCTCTGTTTCTCGTCGAGTTCGCACCGGTCGACACGCTACGTCAAGTATCGCTTCGAAAATTTATACGTTTTGTCGTGGATCTCGGTGTGCTACGCGTCTTTGCAACGTCACGTATACGAAGGAAAGAAAGAAAAAGAGGACCAGAGAAAGAAGAATTCTCGTTGGAAATCCGACTCGCGCGAAAGTCGCACAGAAACATACCGACCACGAAGCGCGACCCTCGGCCTCCGCTACCGCTGTCGTTTTCGTCTCGCAAAAGGTAGGTAGTACGTGTGACACATCGCAACGTTGCAGTTGCGCGTTACGACCGGCGCCTATGACTCCGGTATTTTGATATCGCAAAACTGCGATACGCAACGCGAAAAGATACTAGAAGACAGATAGTGATTCTTTGAAAGAATCACTATTTATTAGGAACTCTAGAAGACTCTCCTCAAGAGTGAAACAAATTACAAATCAATACAACAATAAGCATTTTAATACAGTTAATGAAACTAACAAAACATGCTATATATGAAAAAAAAGAGAAGCAGAGGAAAAGAAAATTTATTAAATGTATGCAGAATAATATTTCAATATGATTTTATTTTGATAAGTGTTAAATGAAATTCGCCAAAAAGGAGGCGAATCGTGACAGTTTCAATTTCACATCGTGATTGAAACTTTATGAAATTAAGTTTTGTTAAGAGAGAGAGAAACAAAGAGATCTTTTTGTGATGAGTTAGTCCATTTATAAAAAAAAAGTTCAAAATTTTTAGTGGGGTTTTTTCTTTAAGAAAAAAAATATATTTATTTTTAGTTCTTTCATTGAATAAAAAAATAATGTATGGCCTCAAAAGAAGGCCATCTTCATGTTCTTGAAATATAAAATTTCATCAAAATAACACAAGTAGTTTTCAAAATTTTTGGAAAAAACGAATTTTTTTTTTAACTTTAATATTCTGTATCTTTAAAACAATTTATTTCAGAAATGGGCTGTGCTCGATTTGGCGCTCACAACGTTCTAAGCATTATTTCATTCTTGTTTATCAGATATTTAAATAAATAACACTTAAACAGATATTTAAACAAATAACACTTATAAGCACTGTGAACACCAAGTCAAACGCATAGTCATATGAAGTTTTTATATTGAATTAATGTAAGACTCTATCAAATTATTTATAATATTTAAAGACTACTTTTTACATATATTTATTTATTTATTTGCTTAGAGTAGACAATTTTCAAAAGAACACGCTTGCTAGATTTTGAGTCGTTGGCGTTGTCGAAATACAGCGACACATTTACAATTCTTCTGATTTAAGTAATGCTTGAAACGTGTTTGTGTATTCTTTACACACGAACAAGTTAAAAATATTTCTTTTATTCGTAGAGCACCATCGAGTATCCGAAATACATCGACCACATAGAAATATCTGTGGTTCGATATTTGTGATACGATAAGATAGTATACCGTGAAGGGCAACCTATTTTGTATGTAAAAACCAAATTTATAAAAAAATAACCGTTTCTCTTCAAATAAATGTTCCATCTCATCAACGTGCGAGAACGTATTTATAAAAAAATACGCGTGTTATGTTTTTATTTATTCAATATATTCAAAGTTTATTAGAATCAGAAGAAGCCTTCCCATATGGTACAGAACATTGCAGCAATATTGTTGCAATGTTGCAAGTGCAGAGATGTTGTAGAAACATTGCGATGTTGAATGTTGAAGTGTGAATTTTTTTTAATATTGAATATGTTAATTTTTCTATATTAGACATTAGATATTGCTGCAAGGTCTATTAATATTGTATCAATATTTCACAATGTTGCTGCAATATTCAAAATCTTGCGATTTAATATTGCTGAAATGTTGATACAGTATTAGTGTGCTGTATGGGCTTAGTTGTGTTCCCTGGTAAGTGGTAAAAGTATTTTAATTCACCTAGATTAAAGGTTTATTTCTAGGAAATGTGATTTTTTAATACATAAAATCCTGTATAGTAAAAAATGTTATTCTTTGATTAATATAGTAGTTATTTTTAGAAATGTAGATTAACTTTAAGTTCAGTTTAAATTAGTTTTTAAATGTGATTTCACGAATTGCTTGAACCGGCTATTTCAAGCGATATATTTGGTGCTCTTATTTTAGCGACAAAAATTTTGTAGTCCGAATTGTTCTAATTACAATAGAATCTCTGACACAGTCTAATTTACAATTTTCCATATTAAGCATCGAAACTTTTCAAAAATGTGTCAGAAATATTTTACTTAAAAAAGTCAAACATTTTAAAAAAGTTTTAAAATATGTCTGCAACGTTTCAGAGATATCTCTGAAATAACAAAATACCCGATTCTTGAAATCCTGCAGAAATATTGCTGCAATGTTTCAGCGACGTTGCAGCAACGCTAAAATGTCCGCTTTAGAAATATTGTTATGTAATGTTGTAGCAACATTGCAATATAATGTTTATGCAATATTGTGTTCTGCGCATAATGGAGGACTACTTGCAACAATATTGCAGTAAAACATTGTAACAGTACAAAAATGGAGGAATACTTGCAGCAATATTGTAGCAACATTGCTATATTGTTGGAACCCGTGTGGAAATTCTTCCTAGGCTGTAATTGAGGCCAGGTTAACTTTTCTTATTTTGTTTGAGGCCCAAGGTTGGACACTTATTTTGGCCCAACTTTGGATTGACATGCTTTCTTATCTAGAGCTTGTATTGGTTTTCAAACTTGGGCCAATACGAAAATTTTAGCCTGGGCTTTTTTTTAGTTAAAATTTCTTTTCTTTTTTAGTTTTTTTAACAGATCGTATTATTCTTGTAGCTTAATCCGTATTTATTGTTTTGCATATAAGATTCTAATTCACTAATTAAAATTGCGCATTATTTTACATTTTTTGAAAACGCATAGGCAATTTGAACTTAAGATTTCGGAATAATAACCTAATACGTTAACACTGAGCTAATCGTACACTTGTGATATCGTTAATAAAAAGTTGTATTTGAAATAAAACTGATTTGAACACGAAGAAACTTGCGTGTTGAATATCGCGCGAACACTTTCACTAACTTTTGATTATTTAGCTTTAGATATTTTAAAAATAAGCTATATAAATTATATAAATAATTAAAACCTTTTCTTGCCCATGGCCTAGTAAAGATAGTAAAAAAATAATAATTGGAAATACTACCGGAGCATGAAAAAACATTATTGACGTAAAAAACACGTTGCAAAAATCAATTTTGCAATTAATTGTTATAAACAAATTATTAAAAATTGACTATAGAGGAAAACTGATCACGCCAACTGATTCAATGAGAAAAATAAATTATAAATAATAAAAATTAATACTATTATATATATATATATAAAATAATATTTATTTTTATTATTTAAAATTTATTTTTCTGCTTTTCCAAAATGTATGTACTGCTTTTATATATATATATATACACACACATACATAAGATGTTCGATAATGGTTGTCCCCATGTTTTACCCTAGAAGCATGATTTACCGACGGATATATATTTCTAACATATTATTATATTAGAAATTACAAATACGTTCTTCTATAGTAAAACGTGGGGACAATTATTATCGAACATCCTGTATAAGCAGTACATTTTGGGAAAGTAGAAAAATAAATTTTAAATAATAAAAATAAAGATTATTTTTTTAATTTTAGATTCTTTTTCAACAATTTAGAAACTTTACACCTTTATTTTATTTAATTTTTTAATAATAAAATAATTATAATATAGAAATAATTTTAAATTGTTATATTTTTTTTTAATTCTATATTATGTATGTTGTATAAAATATATTATTATTATAAAATATATTGTTATAAAATATTATACTTTTTTTCAACACATATTATTTTAAAAATATTTTTTTAACGTGAATGACATATTATTGCATCTCTTCATTGGCTGCATCAATCTCATTTATTTGGCAACCGCAGTGGATTTTTCTAAACAAGAAAAAGGTACATGTTTTAGCATCATATTTAGTAGCTGAATATATATAATATTTCATAATTTGTGATATAACCGAGAAGAGAGTAATTCTACATGAAAACATAAATCAAAAACGTAATAAATTTTTTTCATTGAGATTTATTTTCAGGCTACGTTTGTTTTCAATTTATAAGGTGATAAAATTCATTATGTATGAATATCATGTTTTATTGTATATTCTCGATTACTCAATATAATAAACACAAACACGAACAGAGCTAGTTCTACAGTAAATAATAATATTCGTTTTGTTAGGTTGTATACAAATACCTGGCGATTATTTAAAATCGATTTTCCCGAAAACAAAGCCTTATACGAAAAAACTGTATTCTACATTTTCAATTAATTTTTTTATGTAAAACTACTGCTTTTCCGGTTGTACTATCAGTTATGAAACATCTTGAATATTATGTACATATACAAGGATGGAAAGTAACTCGTTATTTGTAAAGAAGTTACAATTAGAGTTACTTTTTTTTGGTTTATATAGCTTTTATGTGTACACATAGAGGAGAAGAGAGTAATATGGCACCTATTACCATTTTATTAAATAATTTTGTTTATAATTAATATTTTCTATTGAAACTTGAACGATTACATTTGTCAAAGTGTTGTTTAACAGATTCTAGACTCAAAGTAACGAAATATTTATTATTTAAGACGTGATTTATAAAAATCTAATGCACTGCATAATCGGTGGAAGAAAAAAAAGTGTTGTAATATGGCTAATTATAAAAATAATTTAAAAAATTGGTTTAGTTTGAAAGAAATATAGTACCTTGTTATAAAATTATATATTTTTAATTTTCCATTGTTTAGAATTTTCCTGAAACTGTTCAGAAACTTTAGAAATACCATTAAAAATTTCATAAAAAATATCATTTTATTCCTGTTTAACATTAAACAACAAGCGTAAAATGATGTCTCTAATATATCTAAACACCACTCTTTAGAATGACATTCGAAAAAATATTTTGATATAAAAATTTTGCTTAAAAAACCATATTTTACAATATTCCACATTATATGTTTTAACTTGTATAACTCAAAATGTATACGGCCAAATATGAAGTTAAATAACAGAAAAACACTCGAGTGTATGTACCTTCGTGTGATAATACACTCAAGTTTTAGAATAATGAGGAAGTGCATGTAATTAAAGGTTAAATGTGTACCTTGAAAAAGTTTAGAAGTGCTCAAAAGTAAAAATGCCTTATATGAGTTTTCAGTCATTATGCATTGGTATATTAGCATCATTAAAAAACGGCGGGCTACTAAACGAACAATTCCATAAGCAATTGTTAGAATATGTCACCTAATAACGGAAATAATAGGAGTAGCCATATTGTCGATAGTAGCCATAATACCCTCTTCTCCTCTAAGTAATTAATATAGATATGTACCATGCAACTCATACAATTAAAGATACTCTACATGGGTGCTCTTCAGCAAATGATAAATAGACACAGGAGTAATTTTATATTTGTTTCTCACTAAATTTCAAGCAATAGCGTCTCTAAATTTGACACCATGTTCCAATATAAATAAAATTAAGTAGAAACGTTAGAAATGTTTAGTATTTAAATTATTAGTACTTTAAAATACAAAAAAAATTACAAGAAAAAACAGAAAAGTTACTGAAAAGTTACTTCTTGTTACTTTTTGAATAACTATAACTATAACAAGTAACTGTAACGAGTTATTTTTTAACGTCAGTAACTTATAACGGTAACTAGTTAATTTTTGGAAAAAGGGAACTGTAACTATAACTAGTTATTTTTTACAAAGTAACTTTCCCAACCCTATATATATATATATATATATATATATATATATATATATATATATATATATATATACACATATACATATGTATATATACGTATATACATATATCAAGTCTTATACATATTTTCTCTCTCGATGAGCTTTAGTCTGTGCTAGCCATTTTGCTATACATTTTGAAATCTGCTCCTCAGTCACATTCTTGTAATGGATACGAACAGTTTCTATTGTAAATGTAAATAAAATAGTTTTAGTTTAAGATGACAAATAGCAAAGAAGAACTTAAGTCACAATAATAAAAACTTACTAATTATGATTTTGCACAGCATTATCCTGGAAGATTTTTTTTTCATTCCAGCCAAGTTATATATTTTTGCCAATGGATTAGCTATTAATTTTTTAAGCATATTAAAAGTGCAAGAATGCATATCAACACCTCCTAGGGTTTTCAACATGTGTACCTAACAAAAAATAAATAATTTAAGAAATGTTAGAAGTGTTCTTTTCGGTATCAATTACTTATATAAGTTTTAAAATTAAATTGAGTTAAGAAATAACCGTGCTATCAAAATATTTTTTATCCTTCAGCTTCTCTTCTAGAGCATCAAGTGCTAATTCGTTGCATATAGGCAACTCTTTCTCTTCAGCATTGAAAACAGTCTCGCGTCTATCACAAATTGAACCACATTGTTCTTTATGAATCTCCATTCAATTTTCTACTGTATAATTTATGCAAAGTAACATTGAATTTACGAAGAGTTTGTTTTTGAAAATCTGCACAAGAAGAAACAAATTTTAAATTTTTTGAATGCAAACATACAGGAAAGTAATATAAACAAAGACTAATCATAATATTGGCAACTAAGTGATTGCGGATTTTGTCAATAGATGGCCTTAGCACATTCTTTTGTTTTGTCGACGTATTTAAAGCACCTAATCTATATTGTTTTTTTATTGTTTGGATGTCGCCTTTAATTTAGTAAAAAAATTGTATCGATTAGTTATTTAGTTTCGTTCTTATCCTAATTTAAAAATGGAAGAACAAAACGCACATTTCATACATATTTTATTGTATTATTTCCGAAAAGGCAAGAACGCATCGCAAGCACACAAGATGTTATGTGCCGTATATGAAAATAAAACCTTGAAAGAAAGGCAGAGTCAAAATTGGTTTGCCAAATTTAAATTTTTGTGATTTTTTGCTGAAAAATGCGCAACGATCTGGCCGTCCAGTTGAAGTTGATGAGACCTACATCAAGACCATTATCGATTCAGATCGTCATAGCACAACACGTGAGATTGCAGAGAAGCTCAATGTATCGCATACATACATTCAAAAAAAGTTAAAACAGCTTGGCTATTGTCAAGAAACTTGATTTACGGATCCCCCATGCTTAAGGAAATTTATTTGACGCAACGCATTAGCATCTACGATTCGCTTCTGAAACGTAACAAAATTGATCCATTTCTGAAACGATTGATAACAACATTAATCGGAAAAAATTGTGGGTGATGCAAGATTAATTAGTTCAGACGAAAGCAAAAGCTGAGATTCACCAAGAAAAGATTATTTTGTCAGTGGTGATTATAAAGGAATTTTGCACTTTGAACTTTTACTAAAAAACCAAACGATTAATTCAAACGTGTACGTTCAACAACTCGACAAATTAAGCGATGCAGTTCAAGAAGAGTGGCCAGAATTGGCAAATCGTAAGGGTGTTGTTTTCCATCATGATTATGCAAAGCCCCACACATCTTGATCACTCGTCAAAAATTATTGGAATTAGGTTGGGATGTGTTGTCACATCCACCATATAGCCCCGACCTTGCGCCTTCAGATTACCATTTATTTCGTTCCATGCAGAACTCCTTAAATGGTAAAATTTTTAATGACGCTGATGATGTAAAATCACATTTAATTCAGTTTTTTGCTGGCAAAAATTAGAAGTTTTATGAACATGGAATTATGACACTGCCTGAAAGATGGCAAAAGGTCATTGACAAAAACGGACAATACCTAATTGAATAAAGTTATATTTTTAAGCAAAAATGTTGAATTTTCCTTCTTATTTAAAATTTGCAATCACTTAGTTGCCAACCTAATAATAATGATTTTATGTTAAAGCAACGGTTGGTTTTAAATATTTTTATGCTCCTTTAACATATTAGCCACTTCTTAAGAGATATTTGTCTTAAAAAATATTATAAATGATAAAACACAAATTACAAATATCTACTCAGATAGCACACAGCATTAAAAAAAAATTCAGGTTTATATAACCAATATGAGTTTATTTTGAAATGCAAAAAGAATTCTTTTCCGGATTTTTTCTTTTTTTTTCAGAAAAAGAATTCTTTTTACATTTCAAAATGAATTCAGTATTGGTGACATAAACCTGAATTTTTTTAATCTTTTTGAATTTTCTGTGCTATCTGCGTAGCCTTTAATTCAGGGTCCAAATAGAAATATCACTTGTATCATGATGAAAATTTTTGTTCCAAATTACCATTATCAGATGGTGTTGTCGTCATTGTATTGATTATGTTGTCGTCAGAAGATGCCTTAGAATAAAACGATAAACTCTTAGGATTATTGCTCTTTTGAAATTTAGTATGTTGAAATTTTTGTTCCAAAGTTTAGTTTTCTGCTTTTGAAATAGTTTCATTTATTGTTGACAATGTAGGCAAAGGTAGTATTTCTTTACAGCTTTTTCTTTTTATTTGCACATGAAACTTATTTATGATCAGAATCTGAATCCGAATCAGAGGACGTGAAATTTTTTTTCTTTGCTCGTTCACGTTTAGATATTTTTTTTTCATTGTTATTTTTTCTAGCACTATCAACATCGGAGAATTGTTTGGTGACGTTGATAGTTGCTAAAGATTCAATTTTCTCATGCCGTCTGTATATGTACCTAAAATAATGTAATAACCAATAAATTCCAATAAATGTACTTAATAATTGTACTGAAAGTTCTTTGTGAGAAGTCAATTAAAAAATAAGTTAATTTTATTCGTAAAAAAAATTATTAGAATTTTAGTGAAATTTCTTATTTTTATAATTGTTCTTATTTTCTCATTTCAATAGATAATGAAATATTAATAGTAAACAAAAATATAAAACTTTTAAGGTAAATCTCACTTTTTAGAGTGTGATTTTATTCCAAAAAATTTAAAGATCCATTCTGACTCTAAATCCACTAAAAAAATCAATCTGTTCAAGCGCATGCGCTTGCGTACGTGTGTACCATTAAAAAATAGAAAAACTATCGAACACATGATTGAAATTTAATACAAAAATTTTAATGTGGAATTAGCAGGTGTGAAAAACTAAAACAAGATACTATAATGGATTCTTTAAAAAATATGCTCATATGAAACTTCTCAACTGTTTAGATAAAAATTTCTTCTGCAAAACTTGTAATTTGATATGAAATTGCATATTATCTTTAAACTAATTCTGCGACAAATCGATTCTTACAAAGTGTCACATTAAGTTATTAAATACAAAAAAAACATTTTTAGAGTCTAATCAATATACAGTATTCTATAAGAAATCTTCCAAAAATCAAATGTTACAAGTGTCACAGCTAATTTGATTTTTGAAATACAAACTCAATAATTGATATAAAGTTTAAAAGACTTATAGAAATAAATTTTCATAAAACATCAATTTTAGCGAAGTTTTTTATTTGTATTATGGGGAAAAAGTAGAGAAAAAAAAGGGTGTTATAGCTACCGTGGACTTTATGGCTATCGCTGTTTTTTATTATTTAATTTTTTACTTAGCTGTACATACTTTGAGTTATGTAAAGTTAAACAATAACATGGAATTTTGTTAATACGGTTTTTAAGGAAGCTTTTTATTTTGGAATATTTCTTCAATAAATCAAGTGTTACTCTGAAGGACGGAGTTCAGATACGTTAGAGATATTACGTTATGTTTGTTATTTAATATTAAACAGAGATAAAATAATATTTTTAATAATATTATTAAAATCTCTGAACACAGGAAACTTCTAAATAATGAAAAATTAAACATATATTATTTTGTAACAAATTACTGTGTATTTTTTTTTAAAACAAAACCGATTTTTGGAAAATTATTTTTAAGCTAACCGTATTAACACCACTTTTTTTCTTTTATGGATTATATATCACATTTTTATAAATCACGTCCTAAGTAATAAATATTTCATTACTTTGAGTCTACAATTTGTTAAACAACACTATGACAAATAATTGTTCAAGTTTTAATATAAAATATCGATTATAAACAAAGTTAGTCAATAAAATGAAAATGGATGCCATATTATTCTCTTTTCCTATACATATAAACGTAGTTGCTATAAACATTATATGAATATTACTTTAAAAATATAGAAAGTACATTGATCAGTTAAACTGTGAACTCAAATATAATACCTGTTGCTCCAAAAAGTTGTTTTCCAAAAACTATTTTATATGACGTCTATGTTAAAGGATTTGGATCTTTTCTTTTAAAAATAGTTTGAGTGATCTTTGTTTTGTATAATTTGGTCAATAACATTTTCTATTTTCATCATAAATCCATGATGTGGGAGTAAGTTGGATCCTGTCCTTAAATTCAATAATTGAAAATCTTCCCATCGTTGGATTCCGTCCTCGAATTCAGCAATTGAAAATTTTCCCGTTATACGATTGTATTATGTAACAAAAATAAAAAATATTATGAAATAAATTTAACTATGTTATAGATACTAAAGTACAATAAAGTACAATTTTTACCATATTTATGTTATGTCATATGGTATATAGTATCGAAAAAATAAACAATTTCTTTTTGTATCACATTAACCATAATTTTCCTGCTATTTCCGATATACGATATGCATGTAACGTCTTTTGTCACGGTTGTGATATTGAGTATATGCGATGCTATTGGAGACGAATATACGTCTTCTATTGGTATTAAATTTGCTCCAATTATGTAAACGTTGTTATCATCATTTTTGATAATGTTAGAAATTATTATTGCCATTTTTTAAAATACATACGTTATTCCTTTTATCTTTACGGTGAATCGTATATAAATCATTGAAACATTGTTCATAATGTACTTTTACTTTAATTTCATCAGAGAGTGATCTATCAAAATGCATGTTCTTAAATGAAAATTCATAACCTTTCAAATGCTGTTTACTTGTTGATTCGTAGCTAGATTTTCTTCATATCTTCGTGCTAACTGCTGAAGAGGTTTGTTATTTTTTCTTAGATGTTTTTTTATAGTGGACATTTAATTTTCGAAACAAAATACGCTAAACATATCCAACGGCCCAAATTTTTTAACATGTACGCACAAGTACAACAAATTATACACGTTATAAGTAAAGTATTCTTGCCGTAAATAATAGAAAACGATGTAACAAAATGTTCTAATAACTTTTGCGCATAATCTATATATTGTGTAATCAAGGTATAATTGACAAGAATCGTAATTGCTACATATAATGTAAGAAAATGGATATACATATCATTTGGTTGTAACGGTGCGTGGCTTCGGTGTTACGGTGCGGGAATTTCGGGATCGGTCCGAATAAGGCTCGTCGGTTGGTCAGGTGTTTAAAATGATTATTCCCAGTGTTTAAGGTGAAAAGAAAAAGAAAATGATTTATTCATTAAATGAATTGCAGTCGTTGACAAAATAATCAAGCGTAATTTGGGTTACAAATAAAAAAAGGTTGATACGCTAACAATAATAGAGAAAGAGAACAGTTTGCAGGTCGCGGAGAATACACAAGAATGACTCGTACTTAGACGGAAAATAATAACGCGCAATCAAAATAATTGATAATAATAACTCGCATATTGACTGAAAGGAACATATTTAAATACAGAATAATTCGCGGTTGACTAAAGCATTACTGATAGGATATATGTGTTACGCTATGGTGGATTACGCGGACTATTGGTCCGTACGGTTGGGGGAATCGCGGAACGTGGCGCGATTGATAAGCGCGATCGCGTGGGCGCGTGCGTGCGGAAAGTCGCGAGCGCGGTCCGCCGCCGGTCTGTTCGTTTCCGCGATTTGCCCGAGCGCGCCCCGTGCAAAAGGGCGTTCGATGGACAAGGCGTGGATGCCCTGCCGATTAATGGATTACAAATACGACCCGGCGTTCAGTGGCATCGAAGGTACTCGAGGATGAGACGATTGGTCGAGAATGCTCGGCCGGTGATAGCGACGAGAATACTCGTCGAGGATCTCGGAGTTGACTGGTCGAGAATACTCGGCCGAGGAGCGACGAGAACGCTCGTCGAGGAACTTGGGAAGCAACGAGAATGCTCGTCTTCTGGGAGCGATCGAGAATGCTCGGTTGCCTTCTGGACAGGTCGGAGAACCGGAGGGATCTGAACTCTGCGTTCCCACTGCCGGCTTATATATCCGAACGCGTGGTTGGATGCGCCAATCCGCGCACTCGGCCGGTCAAACCGTCCACATAACAAAACTTGATCCCAGGGATATCCTGCGGATGTATGTCAAGGGATTTATTATATCCTGAAGATGTGCTTAGATAAACTTAAGAGGTCCTAAGGATATTCTGTGGATGTCTGAATGTCCGCTATGTAGAACCTTAGGATATCGTAATTCAGACATTCTCAGGATGTCTTTAGATAATCAAATTTGATCCTGAGGATGTCCAATGGATGTCTTAAAATAACTTTTAGGACTTTCTAATTCTATGAAATTTTTCAAAATATTTACATAAATATTATTGTACCACATAATTCTAATGAACAAAACAATATTTTTGTAACATTTTAAAAAACATTTTTCGCAAAAAAATCTTGGAAATTTTCTTTTGGAAATTTCCAAGCAGTCACCCATCCAAGTTGTGACCGCGGTGGATGATGCTTGACTTCTACGACTGCTGCGAACTGGATCCCTCGTGATGATCTTTGAACACTTTATGCTAATACATTTATATAATTGATAGATTAGGTGAATATATATTATTAAATAGATGAACCGTATAATTAAAGCATATTATTTATATAAATATACATAAAATTTTAGTTTTTTTAGTGATTTTTACAAATGCAAAATAGTATCTGAAATAACTTTTGTTATTTGTTTAAATAAGAATGCAACTAGAAATATATGCCAATATAATACAATAATTAAATTAAATATGAAAAAAATTATTAAAAAGACATTTAGAAATATTGTTTGCTCATTGGGATGTAAATCGAGTTTTTTTCATCCATGGACTTATTTTGTCTATCGATCGTACTGTGTTTAAAATAGAAATTTCGAACTTTTAAATCAAAAAAGCAAAAACACCAGTTTTAAATAGTTAATATATGATATTCGAAAATTTAAGTATTTACATATAGCTCAGTGGAATAGTCCCGCAGATGAAAAAATCATAGGGGTTATCAAAATCATACGCGTTTGACGTGTTTATAATCCAGACGGCAAACCTCGTAGGGACGTCCTAAGAACGTCCATGAGATGTTGTAACACTCTAAACCTATCCTATTCACGTTCCTGGACATTGAGAACGGATTCAGGATCGTCCTGAGAACGTTTTGTGCTGTTAGGATTTGTATATTATTAGTAATAAAAAAATTTTTTTTCTCAGATCAGAATAAGATATATTAAGGACTTTGATGGCAATTACAAATGTCCTAAGGACATTCTATGAATGATTTTACATTTTGGATCAGAATAGGATTAATCCGATCAAAATAGGATTTCTTAAGGAGATTTATTGCTATGTGGGCGCAAAGTGGGAGCGTTGCGGAACGCCACGGCCGGTGTGCGTGCTGCCGCGTGACTGCGCTGCGAAGTTATGCTGTGCGTGCACGTGGCTTCTTGCCGCGCTCGATGGACGCTTCGGATGGACGGAACTAAAGTCACTAAATTTATAAAGTACCGCATTCCGCTATTTTGGCTTGAACATGCGGCACATTTAAAACGTGCATATATGTATGAATATATTTAAATAATAAAGAAAATCATAAATTATATAAATCAATTTTATTTACAATGGTTCTTATTCACATATGATTTCATTACAACGTTTCTACTATTATATGTGTTTAATTTGTTAATATTAATATTTTCTTTTTTTAAGATAAAAAAGATGCATGCTATAATAAATGTTTTGATAAATTTGAAAACAATATTGTAGCATGACGGCACAAAGTCTGTACGACAATTATTTAAAAACATTTCTATAAAGTCTAAAGGTTTTAATTTATTCGAAATTAGGCATGTTTTTAAACGTTTAATATTGTTTTATTTCTCAGAGTACAACAATAACACAACAGATTTCACGCATCTCACGGTAAATAATTGCACTTAATGTGTAGATACATTATGAAAGTGTGCACTCTTTACACTTTCCGACGCTATTTTGGCTCCAAATTCTTACCCAAGCAGAATAATAAGTCAAAATGACATCAAAGTGATTCACAATTATGTCAAAATGACATCAAAGTCAATCGTAATTGATCGAAAAGTGACTTTTAATGATCATTTTGTTGTCATTTTGACATCATTTTGACGTCGTAATGACTCCCTGTTTTGCTTGGGTATACATTAAATCTTATGAATTGCGGTACTTCATTAATCTAGTGATTTTAGACAGAACGATACGGAGGTGCGCGGACGGTGGAGGGGCGTATCGTTACATGGTAAATAATCTTTTAATACAATTGGCTTAGTATACAGCAAAAATTGTCTGTATTCCGTTGTTTTCCATTGTAGGGCATGTTTAAGTACTCGTGGTCTACAAACAAAATTATTTGGACATTTTTTTATAACGATTGTTGTATTTCCAACATTTTCGCAATTGAACGTGAACCTAATTGCACATTATTAAATCCTTTTAACCAAAACTACAATAATTTTTTTATTATTCCAAGGTATATTAAATGCATATAATCTAATGGTACATCTGTTACTAATCCGAAATTGGGAATTTCATTTAAAACAGATGTACCAATTTGATGATCTCTGTATTCTTTGTTTGCAAACTCGTTATTTGTTCTTAAAACATTCTCTAATGTTCCTCCCGGAAAGCAAACCTTTGATTGTACCCGCTCTCCTCGAATAGTGCATTTTCGACAACAACTGTAACGAGTATGTTGTTTGATAGATAACGTACGATGCTGCAGGAGCATCACAAATTAAAGCGTGAATATTAATTTTACGTTAGAATATAAAAAGCCGTCTCTATATAATTTGACAGCTTCGTCAACGAATGATCGCAAAAATTTTTCGGCATACGTTGGTTTTTCTTTTCCACAAAAACATCCAACAATACAAACTTGTTTAGACACATTGTCCGAAACACAAAATTGGCCAAAAGACTAAGCCCTCAATATTTTTGGACAATGGCAATTTATTAATAATAATTAAAAGACGAACAGTTTCATTATTTTTAATTTTATCACGCTATTTCAAAATTACTTCAACTGCTCTTTTCAACCCAAAATGGTAATATTCACCTTCACTTATAGGTACAATATATGTTGATCTAGGCATTTGTAATAAATTTCTCCTATCTTTTGGAAAGGAACAGTTCGTATGCTTATTCAAGATATTTAACAATGCATTCATGGCATTATGAGGAATTCTGAATTTAATCGCCCATTGTTAAATTTTATTTTTGAATTTAATTTTTTCATCTAAAAGAACACTTTTATTGGAATTTAAAGAAATATCAAAGGCACTACCTTCGCTGTAATTTGTATTATTGTTGTTATCATTATTTTCACTATGTATTAAGTTACTTCTATCGTATTGATTTGATTCATTAAACATTTCATTAAATATTTTTGCTTAAAATGAATAGCATCGATTGTTTGCCTACAAAAATAAGAAAATATATATACACTACTCAAAAAGAAATAGGGAACACTTTCCAAACACAAAAAATTAGGCTATTTTCAAATGGCTATAACTCGGCGAAAAATCATTATAGAAAAAAAATAAAAAAAGCATTTTAAAGCTTGAAGTTTAAACTTTAACTGTCTGTCAACAGATTTTTAAAGTTCTTTTAACTTCCTTGTCTTATGCAGTAAAAAAGCACATCTTGTTTTGTTTCTTAAAATTTCGTATCTTTGATAGTTTTTAGCTCGACGAACGAATTTTTCTTGAACAATTCAAGTAAAGCTTCATAAACTACAACATTTTGACTACAAAATGTTTTTTTTTTGTTAATTTTTCTACGATTTTTTTTAATTGAGTTATGCAACTTTAAAGCTAAATCTGTATTTTTTACAAATAATATCGGCATTCCGTGAAAAATCGTAGACAAAAAATTAAAAAAGCTCGCAGTTTCAGCTTTAACATGCTATCAATGGTATCAAAAATTTTTTCCATTTCTCAGTGTTATGTCCCAAAAAGATACACTGCCTTTTCCTTAAAATTACGTATTTTTGACAGCCAGTAGCTTAATAAAAAAAAATTTTCTTGACAAATGCAATGCAAGTACCACAAAGTATTTTTCTCTACAAAATGCTTGTTTAAAAATTTTTCTACAATTTTTTTTAACC
This sequence comes from Solenopsis invicta, assembly GCF_016802725.1. Taxonomy (NCBI): domain Eukaryota; kingdom Metazoa; phylum Arthropoda; class Insecta; order Hymenoptera; family Formicidae; genus Solenopsis; species Solenopsis invicta. Next base: position 2,027,862 of record NC_052675.1, on the reverse strand, counting down.
GAGTTACAAAACTTCGAAGAAACACATTTTTTACAGTACGTTTTTTTGTACTGTAAATGACATTTAACGTACCGAAAAGTGGCGTTTACTGTTCTGAAAGACTTAGTGGTGGAAAGCGTCACGACCAGATGGGATTTGATTTAAAAAAACACTACTATTCGGTCAATAAATTTCTCAAAGCTTTGGATTTAATATAATAGATTCTACATTTTTTAAATTTAATGTTTGCTACAAACAGATCTTTAGTCTGCCGTTGGGATCATCGTTATCTCCTATTTTAGCGGATTCGGTCATGCAAAATTTGGAGTGCAAGGCGTTAAAACTCCCCTCTTTTCATCTACCTTTTTACTGCAGATATGTAGATGACATTATATGAGCAGCCCCGGCTAACTTGTTATCGGGCATCCTTGACATGTTCAATTCCATGCATGACCGTTTACAATTTACTATGGAGATCGATATCAAGGGGAAAATTAGTTTTCTTGATGTTATGCTTGTAAAAGTGAATAACAAGATTATTTTCGACCGCAAATCAATTTTCTCGGGAAGATACTTAAATAAGTATCTAATTGGAAGATACTTAAATAATTTTTTCTCACACCATCCCCTGTGTCATAAAAAAGATGTTATTTTTGGTATGTTTGACAAATTACTTTTATTATCACATTCTTAATTTTATTGTAAGAACTTCATAAATTAATTAATATTTTATTGGAAAATAATTATCTTTTAAATTTTATCTTTTCCATGATAAATTTCAGACTCAAACACCTTTTTTATAAAGATGACACCTGCATTGAGGATAAACGTGTGAGAAGATTCTTTACGATCCCTTACATTGAGTCGCTATCAGAGAAATTTTTGTCTTTCTCATGTAAGTTTGACTGCAGTGTTGCATTCATGATTCTTGCTAAATTGAATAAATTTATAACTACTGACAAAGACCATATAGAGCGTCTTTCTTGTAGTAACGTGATCTATAATATTAGTGGTAAGGACTGCGATTCTTCTTAGGTGGGACAGACGAAACGCCAATTAAAAACAAGAGTCAGCGAACATAAAGCGGATATTAGAAAGGTCAGTTCTTCGGTTATCTCGTTACATCGCATTGGAGAAAACCACGAATTTGATTGGGAGAACGTGGAAGTTGCAAACAAAAATTCATCGTATGTTAAAAGATATATATCCGAGATGTTACACATATAAAATCAATTGCATAGACTCAATAAACAAAGCGATACCAAACTTCTCTCGGATGCACATCTTCCTATCCTCGATCGTATTCCTTCTTCTTAGGTTCGTCATCCCTTCTTCTATTCTTTTCGTTTGGGCCACCGAGGCTATCTCGTTCGATCCTTATTATTTGTATCTATTCTCACCAAGATGTAACAACCCATTTCACAATGCTGTGACACGAGTTTTGGTGCTTAGAGGTATTTTGTACATAATTCTTTGTTTTGATTATTTTCTTTTCTTTTTTTTATTTTGCATAATTTTTTATAACTTTTTTTACAATTTTATATCTTATGACTTATACAGCTCTCTTTTATTTCATATTTATTTTTATTTTTATTTTTATTTATTTTCCGTTTATTTCTTTTAACTATTTAATTTGTATTGTTGTCTGTTACAAGTTTAAAAGTCATCATTTTAATATTACTTTCTCATTTATTTATTTGTTAGCAACCAATTCATGTTGTTTTTACAAAGCTCTTGTCTCTGCAAACGCTCTGTGAGGTCGTTTATTATGTTAAGACGTTAAAAACAGATATACATCATGGTTTTGCACAATTTCTATTTGTTTGGTAACTTTTTTTCATTTTTGACCTTTATTTCGATAAGTTCATATCTTAATTAATGCGATTATTTTGTTGTTTTATAGACTTTTAAATCTGTACTGAGGAAGACCGTCATTAAAGGTCGAAACGTTTGCTTGACATTGGATTTATGCTGTGATTTATTTTTGCGTCTGACATCCTGCGTGGCTTTTGAGCTCATTATTTTTTATTTTCAATTTATTTATAAGAGCCTTAACCGTTATTTATTTTGTTCCCTTAGCAAAAATTCTCTTTGTGCTCCAATGGTAAATTGCAATTTCCATTCGAAATTGAATGAAAATTTGCTTTTTCCTTTGAAAATTTTATATTTCCATTAAAATATTGTCATTGGCTAATGGCAATGTAATTTTACCATTGGGATATTTACCATTGCCTATGGCAATCTGATATTTCTATTGAGGTAAATTTCCCTTGGCCAAAGAAAACATGATATTTTCATTTACTTTTCCATTCATTAATGGAAATATTTGTTTACCATTGAAAAATTTAGCATTGCCCAATGGAAGTTAAATGTTTCTATTGAGGTAAATTTTCCTTGGCCAAAGAAAGCGTGACATTTCCATTTACTCTTTCATTCATTAATGGAAATATTTGTTTACCATTAAAAAATTTAGCATTGCCCAATGAGAGTTAATATTTTCATTAAAACATGTGTAGCGTTAATATCGTCGTTGCCATCTCACTGCATATTTTATTATGTACACGGTAATTGATTCTGTTCCTCGGAAAATTTTCCAAACTGAGAATTTGCTATATATCTTTCTACATTCAGTTTACGATTAACGTAACATAACCTCTAGTCGTAGTCGTTACATTAATCATATGAACTACGAGTATGTAAAAAGATGGTGATTTCTCAGTTTGGAAAATTTTTTGAGGGACAGGATCAATTACCGTTAGTGTACTTGTGCCGTAAGACTCCGCTTGCAATAGTGACGCATTTGTACGAAATACGTATTTTGCGTCTACACATAGTCGAGCAGCGACGCACATCCGATTATTGGCCGATCGCGAGCGCGCATGGAGGAGAGGCCTGTGCTAGTCGTATATTACTACGCGCTGATCGAGGGAAAGCGAGCGAGCTTGTCCGGCAAGCGCCGGCATTGCAATTGATTAATAATTGTGATCGTAAGATTTGAAAAGAAGAAGAAAAAACGATCCTCTTGTCGCGGATACTCTTGTGCACCGTTCGGGCTAAAAGATTTTAGTCCGAACGGCGCATAAATATGTGAGAGAAAATACATCGTCTCTATAACTTAACCTTCTTCATATCACTGAATCTCTTTCACTGATGAGGTTAGGTTAGGAATCTTGTGGATTCGATATAATTTTACTGTGATTGATGTGTAAACAATTTTATATATATATATATATATATATATATATACTGCAATGATTTAAGTAATTACGAGATTGATAAGTCTATTTATTTATTTATTGAATATTTAAAGTAGGTATTGTTATGGACAAAGTCCGCATGACGGACAGTGTCGACATTGCCCGGGCAGTCCCTTAGCAAAAATTCTCCTTGGATTTCTATTAAAAATTTCCATTTAGTTTACCAATGAGAGGCTAATGGTAACCTGAATGGGGAATTGCCTTTAGAAAATATTTCCTTTTAGAATGTATTAATACATTTTTACCATTTGGATATTTCAATGTAATTCTTTTCTATTACACCAATGGAAAATTCTCAAGGAAAATACTTTCCAAAGGCAATTCCCTATTTAGTTTACTGTTAGCCTCTCAATGGTAAACTGAATGGAAATTTTTAATGGAAATCCAAGGAAAATTTTTGCTAAAGTTTTTTACAAAAATAACCCGGTTTTTAATAATATTATTTTAACATAACTTATAATAATTGTCCACCAATAACAATAACTTTTTTATTTATACCTAAACATACTTTTATTCATTTCTCAATAATCCAAACAAATGCATATAATAATGTAATAATATATTGGTGAGCACGAATTAACAGTGAGATTATATTTTAATTTTTTACTTAACAATATAAGTGAAATATGACATATTGTACAAGTTACAATTATTGTTGAATAGGAAATTATAACATTAATGTACTGTTAGTCATTATGCTTGCGTGGTAATAGCACGCTTCTTGATTGATATCCGAATATTCTATGGACGTCCAAAAATTAGCCATTAATAAACGTCCAAAATCGGACATGAATGGTCCGTTACGATGAAGGTCCATTTCATGTCTATGGACGTGCAGACATAAAATAAACTTAAAACGGATATTTATAGGATGTCCTGTGCTATCTGGGATATGATTATATATAAAATCAGATATGATTGACCTAACTATGAACTCATATATGATCATACATATTTATATAAAAATTACATATGATTATATGTAGCTTCATATTTAAAACCTTCTATTATACATGATCATCTAAGATTGAATATGGAGTCATATATTTACTTATATGGACAAATATTACTTCATATCAGATTATGCTTGACAGTATATAGTACATGATAAGACATAATCATATATAAATTATATATAATAATATATAATCATATATAAATTATATACAGTGCCCGCCAAAAGTTCGAGGACACCTAAATAATTTTTGAACAAATCTAGATAGCAAGTTGAAATTTGGAGAGCTTATATAGGATCATGAAAGCTATTTACTGATCTTATCAGTTTGACCTTTGATGGCGTCGCCAAGATCACATCAAAATTACATTAACTTTTTTAAATAATACACCCTATTTTTTATTCTAGACTCTAATAGCTGGTGTCAAGAAATTTGAACAACAATTTGAAACAACATTTGAACAACAATTGAGATAAATGATGCGTTCAGATCTGTTAACCCGATTAACATCTTAACCATTCTCAACAACAAATTTTTCATCTCAGAAAGCAAATCTCAAGGCATGTTCCAGCTAATATCTGTCAAGATATTTTTTTAATAGACCAGAGGTTACTTTCCATTACCATCTTAATCAAGCACACAAAAAGTTGGACGAGAGGCTGAATTAGCTTATTTTTAAGACGAGGAAACGCTTGGTTGACAAAATTAAACCGGTTAACTATTATTATTTTTACAAAACCAAGGACAATTTGGCTTCTAATGTGACTCTGAATGATGATTTTGAACCAGATTTCTCATTACGTCTAACGAACAATATCTTTTCACAAACGATTACTGTCGATCCGAAAAACTTTTTCAAATCAATGAACGATACCTCCCTTTCAAATATTAGGGAAAAATGATTCATAAATCTATCAACAACTCAGATTCCAAAGAAAACTCAAATTCTTTTACAACGAGGATACAAATTTTTCTTGCCGGTGATCGAGAAAAAAGGCTATGTTTGAATATATAAAAAATGTTGAAAATATTTTGTATAAGTTGAGTCCTGATCAACGTTTAAACATCAGAAATCTTTTTATACTATTCATCAATAACATTTTTTCTCTATCACAAAAAAATGGTATCACCGACAGATTAAACTTCTTAATGAAATCAACTATGAAATTTATAAAAAATAATCCTGGAATAATTTTTACAAAAGCGGATAAAGGTAACATCACGGTAGTTTTAGACAGTGATACATATAAACAAAAAATATTGCTGATGTTTGAGGATCAGGACACATACGTACATATTGATAAAGACCCGATTAACATCTTAACAAAGAGTGCGCAAGATTTGCTGATGAGGTGGAAAAAACATAATTATATCACAGAGGCTAAATATAAGAAGGTGTATTGTAGTGAGGGCAATCTCCCAATGGCGTACGGCCTTCCTAAGGTCTACAAACCGGGAATGCCTTTTAGAATAATCATATCATCGATTGACGGTCCCCGGTTTGGCTAATTTCTTACATGAGCTTATCTTAAAAAACATCTCAGATGCTCCAAGTAAAGTGGACAATAGTTACCATCTTGTAAAAAAACTCAAGGATAAATATTTAGAGCCTGACCATATTCTTATTTCACTAGATGTAATATCTTTGTTTACTAACATTCCAACTGAGTTAGCAATTGAAAGCATTTCCAACAGGTGGAAGCACCTTGCGAATGCTTGCAACATCCCTAAGGAAGAGTTTTTGCAGGCTGTAAGACTTATGATTGATTCCACTTATTTTAATTTTGAGAATAGGTTCTATAAACAAAAATTTTGCACTTCCATGGGCTCTCCACTGTCACCCATAATTGCCGATCTTGTTTTGCAAGATTTGGAGGAGAGGGCCCTCGAAAGAATTGACATTCATTTACCGTTTTATTATAGATACGTGGATGACATAGTAATGGCAGTTCTAACCAACTTAACTGACCTCATATTGACGTCTTTAACTCCTTCTACTCGAGAATGTAATTTACGTTGGAGAAGGGAGGTGACAAAATAGATTTTTTAGACACCAATATTATTAAAGATAACAACAGGTTAATTTTTGATTGGTATCACAAGCTTACATATTCAGGCAGATACTTAAATTATCTATCGGCTTACTCCTTGTCACAAAAAAGAGGCACTATCATGGGGATGGTTGACAGAGCCTTTTTATTATTAGACGCTAAATTCCACCAAAAGAATATTGAGCTTATTGTTGACACTTCGTTAATTAACGACTACCCTGCTGAAATTATTTTCGAGGCTATCAATAGCGGCTTAAAATCTCTAATTCACAAAAATACACTCAAACAAACAGTGAACAATACCGACAATAACACAAAAAATAAAAGAACTCAGTGGTTTTCACTATCATAACATATGATAGTTACATAGACAAGTGTCAATGTCTGCGACACAACCACGAGTTGAGATGCCACAACGGATCTGGCAAACCGTTGGTGACTTGATTGCTTTCCGGTCACGGTGACTGATGACGGCTAGTTTTTTCGACTTTTTTGACTTTTATTATTTTTGATACGCTGAGGATGACTCCAAAGTGAGTCGAAACGTTTGTTTGTAAAAGATATGAATAAATGATTATATATCAATACATGTGTTCGCGCACTTTGTACCCGCGCTGATTCTCAGTAGCCTATTGTTCAATTGTTTAAATTTCGAAAGCCCTTAATTAATCAATTTATAATATTGTTATATTTGCCGAAACGAGTACACAGTTCACTCGCGCAGAGACACTCGTTCTCACGACGCGAAAGGAGGACACTCTTTTATAAAAAAGGAACATTAACTTTAATCTAATAACTTTGTACAAATAAATCGTAGCGGAATTATTTGAAATATCTCGTGACAACTCCGCGTCTAAGAACAGAACAAAAATCGGCTGCGCTTCTTTTGTCTAATCGATGTTCCTTCAGCTAGCTTCTTAAACTCAGTCGAAGAACGGGCATAACAATATTAAATACATAGCAATATAAAGACAAAGGACTCTGCACAAAATCATAGGATTTTGGTTCTCTGTTCATTAAAATTCATTAAAATTTTAGCATGTTGTAGTCTTCTTGACTCACTGATCAAAAGTTTCAATTGGCACAAAACTTTAAAATGATTTGTTTTTTGTTACAGACGTTTAACACTAGAACGGCGGTCGCGGTCAAAATAACCGTTTCAGTTTTTTCTATTAACTTTATAATTAATCTATTGCTTGTAGAGTCTTGTAATTTTGTGATTGTGCATGAATTTTGCTTTTATAAAAGTTGAAAAAAAGGAACTAATTAATTAAAAAGAACTAATTAACATGATTTTTCTAATCCCATATTTTTCGTGAGACCTTTTACCACGGTTCTAGAGTTGAAGTGTTATATCTTATAATTATTTTAGTAAATAATGATTTAAATTAACCTTTCTAATAAATGAAGAGATTTTAGATGATAATATGCAATTCATATACATAACAGTATTTTTGTATATCTGTAATATTCTTGTCTGTGCATGTGTGTGTATTTGTGGGAGTGGAGTAGGTGGAAAGAATCCCACATAGCATGTAATATTGCAGTGATATTACAATAATATTGCAATATCACAGAAATATTACATATTACTGTGAAATATCACAAAAATATTGCTGATATATTCCACGTTGATAATAACATTGAAATATTCTAGTGATATCGTTGCAATATATTGTTGCAATATTTAATTGTAAAAAACAAGGTAATGTCAAATGACGTTTCTATTATGTCATTAATGCAATGTCACTATCTCTTCATTTAATTTCGATATTTTAATTTCTTTAGTATTCTTGATAATTTCGGTATTCTATAGAAGAAAATAATTTCAAAATAAAATAATGTAATCTTTTTTTAAAATAATTACAATTATATAAATAAAACTTTTTAAATAAACTTGTGCTATAGTATTTTCTCAGTACTTGCCCTTTCGGGGAATGAAAGTGAAAATTAGGAAAAAGAATTAATTTACTTTATTATTAGTTTAGATATTTACTTAGTTTATTCCTTAAACTGTAGTATTCGGAAAAAGTCACACTACTAGTAAACAGTTTATAACTTTTTAGGTCGTAACAATATTGTTTTAATTAATTAATCAATGTTATTTTTTTATGTCTAATATTACATGTAACAATTTTTCAAATAATATTGAGAATAATAATAAAAGTAAAAGAAATCATTAAAACGATTTATTTATTTAATTCCTCGTAATATTATATAAATATCACAATATTGTATAATGTTACAGTATTATTACTGTGATGTGTTTTTGCGGACATTTTGATATTACTGTGATATCACAGTAATATTTTAGTGATATTTGTGGTATATTTCATTGTAATATTGCAATGAAAGTGATATTGCTGTGATATCATTGCAATATTACGCGCTGTGTGGGATAGTACGTACTATTTGACTCTAAAAACGCATATTTTAAAATATCGAGCTACAAGAAGCAAACATTTTTATTTTAATTACTTAGCCATTTATTTACATCACACATGCACGCACACATTGCGGGCGCGCGCGCGCACGAACATACACAAAATTATATTTAAATATAAATTACTAATTTTGCTTGATTCCTTTTGCCTATCACTATTCGGGTTGCTTGATTTACTTTATTTTGCATTAAAAACAATGTATATATATATATATATATATATATATATATGCGCGCGCACACGCACGCACGCACGCACCCACATACACGCGCTCGCACGCACACGCGCACACACGCACACACACGCACGAACGCACGCACACACACACACGCACACACACGCGCGCCCACACGCGCAAACACGCACACGCACGCGCGCGCGCGCGCGCACACACACACACACACACACACACACACACACACACACACACGTGTCCCAGATCACCCGTGTACCCTTTTTTCTTCGCAGAATTAGGTTCTATCAAAAATATGTTTAGACAGAAGTTATAGAGCTTTTAAAGATCTATTTATTGATCTTATCAGTTTGACTTTGGATGGTGTGGCCAAGGTCACATCGAAATCACATTTACTTTTTAAAATGGAACAACCCATTTCTGATTCCAAAATCTAATAGCTGGTGTCAAGAGCTTTCCAAAACACTGTAATAAGTTTATTTTTATTAAATACTTTCCGAGTTCTGAAGCTTGAAAGTTACAGTACACTGTAGTTTTTAAGCCAGGCGGATCCCGATAGCACACGAGACCGATAGCACCATCACTCACAGCGGCCAATGTTTTTCCGTTGTTTGGATTAGATAAGTCAAGATGATTGGTTGGTGGACTATCGCACCATGCGCTATCGGATTCCGTCTTTTTAAGCCTCCCAACTCGGAAAGTACTTAATGAAAAATAACTTTTGATTGAAATTTACAGGGCTATAATGGTATCACAGAACCTATCACGTAACACCAAAAACATCCATTTTACCACCACCACCACCCCCCCCGGGCAGGGGGGGGGGGCCGAAAAAAGCTACAATGTACTGTAACTTTCAAGCCTCAGAACTCAGGAAGTACTTAACGAAAATAAACTTATTTAGAGTATTTTGAAAAGCTCTTGACACCAGTTATTAGATTCTGGAATAAGAAATCGGATGTTCTATTTAAAAAAGTTAATGTGATTTTGATGTGACCTTGGTGATGCCATTCAAGGTCAAACTGATAAGATTAATAAATCTTTTGAAACCTTACAACTTTTGTTTGAACATATTTTTAATTCGACCTAATTCTGCGAAGATAAGAGGTGTACTGGTGGTTTGGGACATCCTGTATAAAATATAAGGAAAATCGGGGCTATTTGGAACACTTTTTTCTTATGCGTCTCCTGAGTCCTGTATTTATCTTGTATGTATTAGGAGTATAAATAAGTTTCCGCCGTTTTTTTATCAAAAATTGGGCATTTATTGTGAAAGAACGGTACCCAATGTTTTATTCGAAGTATTGTCCATCGCTAGTCACTACTTTTTCCCATCTTTCTGGCAGCATACGGATACCGTGTCAGAAGAATGCTTCATCTTTTGAAGCTATCCACAAATCGACTCAATTTTTTGTATCTTCATATGATGTGGAGTGTTGCTCAGACAGGCCATGCGCCGTCGATCGAAACAGGTAGTAATCAGAAGGAGCAATGTCTGGTGAATACGGCGGGTGGGGTAAAACTTCCCAATTGAGTGTTTCCAGGTAGGTTTTGACCGGCGCCGCAACATGTGCACGAGCATTATCATGCAGAAGAATAACTTTGTTGTGTCTGGAGTAGTAGTGGGCACGTTTTTCCTTGAGTTCTCGGCTCAATCTCATCAATTGTGTTCGGTAGAGAGCCCCAGTAATGGTTTCATTTGGTTTGAGCAACTCATAATACACAACACCAAGCTGATCCCACCAAATACACAACATGAGCTTTTTTCCATAAATGTTTGGCTTGGCTGTCGATGTTCAAGCATGGCCAGGTGGTCCCCATGATTTCTTCTTCTTTGGGTTATCGTAGTGGATCCAGTTTTCATCACCAATGACTATACGATGCAAAAAACCCTTTCGTTTATGCCTGGCAAGCAGCATTTCACATGTGAAAAATCGGCATTCAACGTTTCTCGGCTTTAGTTCATATGGAACCCAGTTTCCTTGTTTTTGAATCATTCCCAATAATTTTAAGCGATGTGAAATTGCTGGTTGAGTCACTCCTAATGTAAGTGCAAGTGCTTCTTGCGTTTGGCACGAATCTTTATCTAATAATGTTTCCAATTCCGCGTCTTCGTACACTTTCGGCCTTCCGCTACGTTCTTTGTCTTCGACGTCAAATTCACCGTTCTTAAACTTGTGAAACCACTCACGGCAACTTTTCTCACTTAAGGCAGCCTCACCATATGCTTCTACAAGCAATCGATGCGCCTCGGCTGCAGATTTCTTCAAATTAAAGAAGTAAATCAAAAGCTCCCGCTTATTTGGCTCAAAACTCGACATTTTCGCACGAAAAGAGATGCTCATACAAAATCGCTAATATTTTAAGATTATGTTGTTGCCAGATGTCCAACCTTACGATATAACGTTTTACAACAATTTCAACCATAACATACTAGTGGCGCCATTTTTTGTGAAACGGCGGAAACTTATTTATACTCCTAATAGAAAAAATATATATTGGACGATTTGAAAGGTTGTACTTACCCTTCGTAATTCTGTTATAAATAAAACACGAAATTATACTTGTTTTGAACTACATATGAACATGTCGATCGGTGCGAAGTGTTTCGAATAGCCCGGAGAAATTTGAAACAAGTCCGGTATTATTCTCAAAGTTTTAAAATAAAAAAATCTAAGAAAAAACTGCTTTTAAGACTTTATTTCATTAAGAAAAGAATATAGGGGAGACCGGGGCAAATCGTTAGACGGGGTATTTCGATAATTGGAAATATCTTTTTATGGATACATATTAAAAATTTACTTTAAACACTGTAAACATGTTTTGATGTAACGATGTTGCTAACAAAGATTTGTTGGTAACGGCGTCATATTGAAGTCGTAGTAGTGAAAAATGTGTTTTGCGACAGTTGAAGTAATTTTTGATAGTCGGCATTTCTTCGAAATTTAAATAAGATAATAAGGTTTTTTTGAAAACTTTGAATGTATTGTGTCCAGTTGAACGTATTTGAAACATTTTGTGTTTACTTTTTGCTGTGTGATGTCCATTTTTGTCGATCATACGCAATAATGCGCACAGTTGATGTTGGAGCTGTTCGTAATACCGAGCACCGGGGCGATTCGTTAATACTGATTGCAGCGCCTAACCTAAGTTGGGTAACCCTAACCTTTCGGCTACTGTTACGAACGTCTGCGCTACGTAGAGTTAAACATTGAGGTAAAGTTCTTCATTGATTTAATTCAAACATAATAATATTGTGTCTTTTAGTACATAGAACATGAATATGAATATAAAATCGTTCTCTTAAGCAGGTAAAAAGTTATAAAGCGTTAAAGATTGACACTTGTGAGGTTAGGAAATCTGTCACACCGATGGCATAAAAGAACATGCGAACGTGTATGTTTGCATTTGTTTTTTGTATACCTACATCTTTTTTTAAATAAAAGAAAGTCTTAACAACAGCTTTTTTACAGACTTTCAACTTAAAATATAAATTTCGGAATATTCCCGGACTAGTTACGAATTACCCCGGGCTTGGGGCTATTCTTAATTCTTGACATTGGTCGAAATTTTTATATGTACTTTAAAGCAAGTACATTTGCATGTTCTATTTATATCGGCATTGTGAAGGTGAAGATTTAACCTTTCAAACCGGCTCATGTTTTTTTTTAATTAATATAGGACTCAGGAGACACAAAAGAAAAATAGGTCTAACGATTTGCTCCGGTCTCCCCTATAGTATTATTAAAGAAGTTGTATACACTAAAAAAGTACAAACAGACAATAGAGAATTTTATTACTTCAACGTTTTTGAAACAAGTCAGGAACTATTTGTATTTGGTGTTATTACATTTATTGAATTTTCAATTGTGTATTTTGTTACGTAAAATGCGAATATGAAAGAAAAAAATCGTCTGAATGACGATTCGACGTTCAATGTTTTAAATAGCTCCGACGTCAACTCCGCGCATTATTGCGTATAATTTACAAAAATAGATATCACACAACAAAAAGTACACACAAATTATTTCAATTACATTCAATTAATACGATATATTCAAAGTTTTCAAAAAGAATTGTATTTTTTTTACTTAATCAAAAAAATGCTGACTGTCAGAAATTACTTCAATTGTCGCATTTTTCACTGTCACTACTTCAATATGACGCTGTTGCCAATGAAACTTTGTTAGCTGCGCGTTACATTAGAACGCGCTCGCAGTATTTAAAATAAAATTTTTTAATTGTACCTATGCAAAGATATTTTCGAATAACCCGATGTTTCACATATCCCCGGTCTCCGCTATATATTTACTTATTTTTTTTATAATAATATTTTGTATATATGTGCGTGTGTGCAAATAAATAGTATGTGAGTGAAAATAAGAATGTTTACTTGTTACTCAATATTTTGAAATATGTTTTTTTGAGCCAAATAGTATATATACTTTCTCCACCTACTCCTCTTCCATACCCAAATACACATATGCACAGATATAAATACATACATATATAGAAATTATGTGTATCCCACATTATCATCTAAAATCTCTTTATTTATTACAAAAGTTGATTTGGATTATTACTAAAATAACCATGATATACAAAGTTTAAATGTCTATCAAAAAACTGGCCATTTTAAGTTTTGTGCCTATGGAAACTTGATCAGCGAGTCAAGAATTACAACATGCTAAAATTTTAGCCAATTTCACCAAGGACCAAAATCCTATGATTTTGTGCAGGGCCCTTTCGTATGTGATTATATCACTATGTAAGAAAAAAATTTTGTTTCGTGTTATAAAAATTTTGCCTTAGAACATTTTACAATGCTGTATGGTAAATTTATATGCAGTTTATAAAAAGTTTTTTATATACTTGTATTTTAAAAATTCTATCGTTACTCATAATATTTGTAAGGTTGCCAAGTTTGTCATCACATATGGTAAAATTGTAGCGAGTTTTGCGGTAAAATACCATAACGAACAAAAGGAAAAGGATGATAACTGACGGTTTCAAATTAGAATGAATCACAATAATGTCAAAATGATATTAAAGTGAATTGATTAAAAAGTGACTTTTAATAATTATTTTGCAGTCATTTTGATGTTACTTTAATATCACGGTAATTTTTTATTCTTTTTGGGTTCTTTCGTGAGAGTGAAAGTTAGACGATTTGATGACGCTATTGTGAAATTTCCAATATCTGTCTGAACGTGCCGTGACTGATAACGATTAGTTGACCATAATAGAGTACGTTTGGTGAAAAAGAAAGCGACTAAACGATTCATTCGATAAATATCTATATCGCGATCTGAGCCTTCTTCAAGTGGCATACGAAAGACTGATATTTTGGTGGCATTTGAAAGACTGATATTTTGGTGGCATGTTACTATGTGACAGCATAGTCGCAGGAAGAAAATAATAGTGGAAAGAAGCAAGGTGAGTTATTACCATGATTGCGCAGTAGTGGGGTGAGCGGACAGCCAATCATAGGGGGCCTATTTTATGAAAATTTAGTTTGACTGATGACGTTTGAATTTTGCGCGCATAAAATGGGTCCCCCGTGATTGGTTGATGAGCATGTCTCTCCCAACTTTTTGCCGCCATTATGCGCAATAACTAATCTTGTTTTTTTTTCCACCATGAAGTAAATTTTCGCACTTTTGCTAGAGCTTTCTTTCGAAACGTACGAAAAGTGAGAAAAATCAAAAGTTTTCATAAATTTCATCCATATTTCATGTAATTCGTAAAAGTGGATTTAAGAAAAACTTCTTAGATAGCACACGTATTAGAAGTCTTAAAAATTACTTTGAGACTCATATTCTGATTTTAGACTTATGTGTTTAAAAGATAAACTTAATCTTTTAATTTTTATTATAATTTTCCAAACGTAAATTCTCAAGTGGAGTAGCTAACTTTAAATATTTTCCATATAATAACACATTTATGATTTAAAGAATTATATTAAAATACAGTAAATAAACACATCAATGTGTTTAGAAAAATGTGTGTGTAGAAAAATGTCACTAATATTGGCCACTTTATTTTCAAGTGGCATATTTATTTCTTAAATAAAAGCTGAAAATAAAACTTTATAAATTTTATAAACTGGAATACAAACTAGAAAATGTCTTCTGTTATTTAATGGTATAGCAGTTTTATAATTATTACCTCAGGAGAATAGTTCAATACAATTTAACTTGAAAGTATATAATATCACATTTATTACACTTCCGTTACAAAAGATTTGCGATCGGGAGAAGCACAAAACCGGAAGAAGGCGTCCTAGCGTCATAAAACGATAAAAAATAAAGGATATTGCGCTTTCTTATAAAACACAAAAATAATGTACCAATCTGCCTTTTACTCTTAACAATAATACTGTTTCATATTTTGTAATATAATAATTAATAATTAATGTTTTTGCAAAATAATTCAAAAAGAGCGTCTAAGAAATTGGGTCCCAAAACTGGCACAATGCGTAATAATAGCAGAATTCAGACACGGCCGCGTAGGAATTAATTATAAGATAAATTGATAGACTAAATAATAAAATATATTTTTAAGCATTAAACATCAAATTTTATAAAATTAAAAGGTTAATTGAACTTTCTCACTTTACGAGTATATAATGATGTGATTCAAAATAACATATTGGTCCCGAAACTGGGATATTTGTAATTGAATTCTGAGACGATTTTTTCTTTGGCAAAAATTTGTCCAAAGCTTAATTTTCAAATTATAAGAAGAATTAGTTAGCGTATGACGGGATACAAGTGGTAAACAGGGGCGACGCGACTCACTGTTACACGCGGGTGTTTCCGTGATGCGCTTGTTGCACTCAAATGACTGACAACAATACACGAACAACACATTTAAACTTTCTTTCTCTCTCTGTCACTTTAGAAATGCTATACTTAACTTGTCAAATATCGAGATGACCGTAAAATCTGCAAATTTACATTATTATAATGAATGTACGCGCGCGAATAATAAAATTTAATGCAAATGATGGATTACTTAAATATCATTTGCAAGTTAAAAGTAGCACATTTAAAAAACACGAGGAATATTTTCATGGTTTTCGCAAATAATTAAAAATAAAAAATAAATAAAATACTTAGAAGAAATTTGATTTTGATCAATTTTTAAATATTTTGAATAAATAATAATTATCTTGATAAAGTCACTAATGGATTATACAATTTTTAACGAATAATGATAAACATGCATTTGCAACATTTTTCTAATAAATAATTTTATTAAATAAAAAATGTAAATTAATCAATATTTTCATTTTGAATTGCCGCGTTTTGACTTATGGCTTTAACCAATTATCCGACACTGTTATACCAACATAACCAATAATATCCAGTCAATTGCTTGATGTCATTGAGTGCACACGTGTTGTGTGATCGTAACGTAAACACATGTTTCGTTGAATAATTTTAACGCATTGAATGATTGTAGTAATCAGTAGTGATTAATAGTAATTAATAAATTCGATTGATCGGTTCGCCGCGTTGTTCCGCGTTTATCGATCAAGTAAGTAAATAGTGCAAATATGGTGAAATGTAAAACAATTTCAAGGGATAGACCCGGATAGAGAACAAATTTTAATTGAATTGTCGCATCGTGGAAACAACAAGCTGATCACCGTGTGGAATGGTGCATGAGTAAACACGCTCAAACTTGTTCGATCGCCCCCCCCCCCCGCTCACTTCTCTCTCTCACTCTCTATTCTTCTTTTCCTTCTTGTGTGTTTTAAATGTGCTATTTTTAACTGGCAAATGATATTTAAGTAATCCCATTTGCATTAAATTTTATTATTTGCGGGCGTACATTCATTATAATAACGTAAACTTGAAGATTTCACGATATTCTCGATATTTAGTAAGTTAAATATAGCATACTTAAAGTAACAGCAAGAGAGAAAAAGAAAGTTTAAATGGAAATGTATTGTCCGTGTATTATCAGTCATTTGAGCGCTATCGAACAACTGGCGCTTCACGGAAACACTCGCGTGTAACAGTGAGTTGCGCCGCCCCTGTTTACTACTTGTATCCGACCCGTTATACGCTAATTTTTCTTATAATTTGAAAATTAAGCTCCGGACAAATTTTTGCCAAAGGAAAAATCGTCTCAGAATTCAATTACGAATATGCCAGTTTCGGGACCAATATGATATTTTGAATTATCTTGTATATATTTTTTTCTCGCGCCTTATTAATGAATACATGAATCTGTTGCGTCTGACGTTATTTTTTTTATTACAAGGTATTAAAAAAATGTGGAAAAGTTTGTAAAACATCTGATAATTTTGTAGTTAAGAATTTCGTAGTTATTGTCTGTTCCCACGGAGAGATATCGCTTTACGTTGTACAGCGATTTTATGTTTCAAATCGATTTATGAAGAAAATATGAAAAAGGAAAGTAAAAAACAGTTTTAGGAAGCTACAAACATGTAAAATGATTTAACATTATCAATAATATATTCACCATTGTTTTAATTATATAATTTGAAAATCGTGTAAATTTTATTTGTGCTTTTCAAGAATTTGTTTTTAGCACATTTTATATAGAAAAAAGCTATAAATATATAAAATATATCAAATATTCTTATTTTTTAAATTATCTGATCATATTTTTATAGTATTAATATAGGAGAGATCGGGGTTATTTGTTAAAACTTTTTTTTTGTGTCTCCTGAATTCTATATTTATTAAAAAAAAACATGGGACGGTTTGAAAGGTTGAATCTTTCCCTTCACAATGCCAGTATAGATAGAATATGAAAATATACTTGCTTTGAAGTATATATAAAAATGTCGACCAATGCCAAGTACGAGGTGTGATCAAAAAGTAAGGTGACTTTATTTTTATAAAAAAATATTCATTTACTCATCCAAAATTATGTTATCCCCTTCAAAATAATTCCCCTCTGATACAATGCATTTGTGCCAGCGCTTTTTCCAGTCATCAAAACATTTCTGAAATGCACTTTTGGGTATTGCCTTGAGCTCCTCCAGCGATGCAGCCTTAATCTCCTCAATCATCGCAAATCTTCGTCCTTTCATAGGCCTTTTCAATTTTGCGAAGAAGAAAATGTTTCGTCACCAGTTATAACCCTTTTGAGCAGATCAGGATCATCATTGACGTCGTTCAACGTGTCTTGGGCGATGTTCATGCGACGCTGCTTCTGATCAAAATTAAGCAGTTTTGGAACGAATTTCGCTGACACACGTGTCATACCCAAAACATCCGTTAAAATTGATTGGCATGAGCCAAACGATATGTTAAGATCATCAGCTATTTCTCTAATCGTGATTCGACGATTTTTCAACACAATTTCTTTTACTTCCTGAACATTTTCGTCGGTTTTTGACGTGCTGGGGCGTCCAGAGCGAGTTCATCGTTAACATTTTTTCGGCCCTCTTGGAATAACTTATACCATTTATAAACATTTTTTTTGCTCAATGTTGACTCACCGTACGCCACTGTCAACATTTCAAGAGTTTTTGAACACTTAATACCATTTTTTACACAAAAATTAATACAAACTCTCTGCTCCATTATTTTCAATGGCAAAAAAACGCCGAGCACGCGTTTTTTTGCCATTGAAAATAATGGAAACACGAGTCTAACCTTTATGCCTCTCATATAAAAACAACACATGCTATATAGTCAAAACTGTGAACATATGATCGTGACGAGTGTACCAACACAAAAAAAAAAATTTTGAATTTAGAATGTACAGAGCGCGCGAAATTCAAAAAGTCACCTTACTTTTTGATCACACCTCGTATTATGAATAGCCCCAAGCCTGGAGTAATTCATAACTAGTCCGAGAATATCCCGAAATTTGTGTTTTAAGTTGAAAGACTGTAAAAAAGCTTTTGTTAAGACTATCTTTTATTTAAAAAAGGATATAGTTATACAAAAAACAAACATACACGTTTGCATGTCCTTTTATGCCATTGGTGTGACAGATTTCCTAACCTCACATAAGTGTCAATCTTTAAAGCTTTATAACTTTTTACCTGCTTAAGAGTGACGATTTTATATTTATATTCATGTTCTATTTACTAAAATACACAATATTATCAAGTTTGAACTAAATCAATGAAGAACTTCAGTTTACCTCAATGCTTAACTGCGTAGCGCAGACTTTTGTAATGCAGCCAACGTAAGGTTAGGGTTACCCATAGGCGCTGCAATATTAACGAATTGCCCCGGTGATCGATATTACGAATAGCCCTAACATCAACTATGCGCATTAATGCGTATGATCGACAAAAATAGACATCACACAGCAAAAAATAAACACGAAATGTTTCAAATACATACAACTGGACACGATACATTCAAAGTTTTTAAAAAAAACCTTATTATCTTATTTAAATTTTGAAGAAATGCTAACAGATTTCGAAGAAATGCTATCAGAAATTACTTCGACTATCGCAAAACACATTTTTTACTACTACGATTTCAATATGACGCTGTTGCCAACAAAACTTTGTTAGCTACATCGTTACATTAGGACGTATTTACAGTATTTAAAATAAATTTTTAATATGTACCCATAAAAAGATATTTCCAATTATCGAATTACTCCGTCTAATGGATTTGTCCTGGTCTCCTTTATATTTAAATAAATTTTGAGAAATAAAGGTATGCTGCTTTAAGAAGGCTATGCCAATATTTTTCATATATACAGGGTGTTTTTTAAAAAGCGCCCACTAATTATATAGTGTTATTTCTTGCTAAAAACTGAGTCGAACCATTTTTTTCTATAATGCTTAATAAAGCAGTAATTATTGAGTAAAGTTAATCCAATCATCGCCGTCTTTTAAACAGACATACAGTGAAGTTACAGAGGCAACTAACAATATAGCGGCGATCGCTTACGTATCAGGCGCGCGGTTCACCGACGCATGTCTGTTCAAAGGACGGCGCTGATTGGATTAGTTTTACTCGATAATTACCGTTTTATTAAGCTTTATATTAAAAAATGGTTCAGGATTTTTTAATTCAGTTTTTAGCAAGAAATAACACATATAATTAGTGAACGCTTTTTAAAAAACACCCTGTATAATTCAATGTTATTTATTTTTATTTATATCAATATAGAAATCTTGAAAAGTTTAATTATAACAACGAAAAAATTATTATAGCGTAAGCCATTTATGTTTTATTCGCCTCATAAATGAATTTGGAAATTAAATAGTTAATAACAACTTTAAGATGTTTTATGTCCCGATTTTTTATATGCATGGCTGTCTGTGTTGTCGCTAAATAACAAACACAACACAGATTAGATATGTGTGTTGTTTGAACTTTTGGTCGGCAACATGATTACACAAGGCAATTTCAGAACAAGCTCTATCACGTCTAATCCTTTAAATTGTTAAATATAAAGGTGAGAATGCTTGTATCAATTGCAACGGATTTTATTGTTAGTGCTGTATAATAATTTTAACAATCTCCAGTCTGTGCAAACTGCTGCAGTTTTGTCGGATTTGATATACACTCATTGCATAAAGAAAGAATACGTAATTTTACAAATTAAATTGACGAGCAATTTAATAGTATTAATGCTAAGAAGCATATTTGTAAAATTTTCCTCTTTCGAAAAGCTGCAAAGAATTTGTTGCGAAAAAGTAATACCTTAATTAGAATTTGAACCTGAATTTTTTTACATTCCGTGTGGGCGTTCTACCAATTCAATTACTAAGAAATATTTTTCGCAACAACAAATATATGTTAAATTAACATTGTCTTTAGGCGACATAATATTAATAAATAAAATTTGCACTTGCCACAAGACACACAAAGACACGCAATTTATTTTACTCGCGATAAAAACCGATACGCCTCACTTTCTACTCAAGGTTTAAACTCTATCGTTCTAATCAATCATCCCAAAAAGAGCTTACAATTATTCTTTTAAATCTCCTGTTTGCTTACTCCAACCATATCGAATTATGACGTCAGCTTCGCGAGAAGTAGCAGAAATTTCCATTTCTCGCACCGTGTATCGAGATAGATTACCTTTTTACATAATCGATTACGCATGACATTAAGGATTGATGAGATACACTGAAACTTTTTTTGGTTCATGGACTGTCAAACAACTGGATTGATTGTCGACTGAGATCCGTAGAATTTTGGAAATGCAGATTGATCTTATAATATTAGAAGTAAACAAATATGTTTAGCAATATCGGATAATAAAAAAGAAAGAGGTAGGAACAGCCTCGGGACATCAGTGCTTATTGTTCCGTATTTGGCTAGCATCGCATTGTTTTGTGCAGTAGTAATGCGTCTCTAGCTTTGCACCTGTTGCGACGCGATCTTCATAGGATCTTATCTACGACGTCAGCAAGATATATTACTAATGACTAGTCATATCACTAATTGTTTTTATGTGTCATAATATAAGCCAACGACCTTTTGATAATTGTATTGAGATTGCGTCATATTTACGTTTTTGCAAACTACCGTATTCCGTGTGACGTTTCTCGTGAACGCCATTTACGATGCGTGGGCGCTATTTACCAAAGGAACGATCGATATGGTTACGTAAATATGTCGCGGTGCGATGGCAAGCCTATATCCTTCCGTCATTTTCACAGACCATTTGGAAAGATCGAGAAAAGAGAGATATAACTATTCGTTACGTGACAAAAAGGGAAACGCATCGATATCTTATTTCGGTTTCTGACCGATAAATGCGAATTTGAACTAATAAATATACAACATATACATTTCTAGAATAACTATTTTTTGAAAAATAACGCTTGTAAGTGACGAAATGTCTGGATACTAGATTTCGTACATGAGGATATAAGTAAGACATGTAGAGCTGAATTTTAATAAAATATAACTTATTCAGGACCGAACGTGCACGTACTGCAATATCGAATCATCAAAATGCCATACGTGTGATTGGATAATGTTTATGGATCTTGCGTGCATGTCGATCGATTCTTGCGTGCATACTGTTCCTAAAGATATATAAGATTTGAACATGCCGGAAATCGCGTGAATTTGATTATAAATACAAGAACGTTTGCTGAGCAAAACTTGTTTGCGCACTTTTAAAAGCTATATTTTCTATTATTTTAGCTATGCATCAACAATAACAAGTACGAAAAAATGAGAATAGCGAAGGAAAAAATGACAAAAGATATTTATCAAAAATTTAATGAGGAATCGATAACAAGATTGTAATATCGTCGTAAAAAAAAACATATTCAAAATAAACAAATATTCAATCGATGATGTGAAAACGAATTGTGAAAACAAATTAAATGCTTACAATGGTCGTAGCTAGATTTTAGTGCTTATATTTATTCGTGTGACTTTATATACTTCTTCAAATTCACCACACTGCGCGCTGAATTACTTTTTCGGTCATAACACAGCTCTACGTTGAATAAGAATTGGTAATATCACGATTATTAAATTGAAATTAATTTAATAATACATGATGCTAACTTGCATCTAAATATTAAAACCTTTTCCCCTCTGAAAAAACTGTAAAAAATTTGTTGCGAAAAATAACATCTTAGCTAGGGTTCGAACCTGGGACTTCTTGAATCTTCGGTACGGGTGTCTTAGCCAACTCGAAAAAAATATTGTTAATATGTTACGTAAAATTGGTGCGTAAAAACATGTGTAGAAAAGAAGAGGTATTATGGCTGCTGTCGACAATATGATTATCTCTATTACCTCTATTATCACCCTTAGGTGATGTATTCTATCTGGTAACAATTGCTTATGAAGTTATTCGTTTAGTAAGCCGCCGTTTTTTAGTGATGCTAATATGCCAATACATAATAACTGACAATTGTTATAAGTCATTTTTACTTTTGAGCACTTTTAAACTTTTCAAAATACACTTCTGAACCTTTAATTACATATACTTCTTCATTATTCTTAAACTTGAGTGCATTATCACATGAAGGTACATACACTCGAGTGTTATTTTGTTATTTAACTTTTTATTCGGCTGTACACATTTTGAGTTATAAGGTACTTGAGCCGAATAAGGTCCAGTACTAAATAAGGCCCACTTTTAAATTTATCATTTAAAAATGCGCTTTATATTTAAAATCTATGCTTAAAAGATGTGTCATAGGAAGTAGATAAAGAAGGACTAGGGAATTAATACCGGTAGCAACACGTTTATTCAGTGCAACAAAAGCTTGTAACAAAGTGGGGAAATCAACCGTTTTTATAAAAATTTATTGTAAATTTGACAAGTATACATTATTTTATGATTTATTACGATATATTATAATATTATTTAACTTTCTAACTGCAGAAAAAAACAAATATATATATGTATATATCGATTTTTTGGAATAAGTATACTTTTTTATAAATAATGTATTATTAAATAAGGACCACTTGTACATTTATTGTTATAGCCATTGCCGTTTGTTTATTATGAATGTGGCTTGCAACAGAGAATAATGATTTTCAATGACGCTAACTTTCCATAAGCTAAAATTGCACTAAAATAGCCAGAATTTCTTAAAGTTAAAATATTAATTATAGACAAAATTGTGATGTTTTACAGTAAAATAGATCTTAAAGAATTTCGTATTTGTGATTAATCCTTAAACACACTGATCCCGTAAAATACGTAAACACATTTTTGGGTTTGGGAGACTTTCTCAACTTTGAGAAGTTATAACTTTGGTTCTAATTAACATTTTTTAACAATCTTTTTTTATATGAAAGTTCAGAATTTCAGAAATGTGACTGCATAATTGATATTGCCGAAAAAGTACTTATTGTTAAGTTATAAAAGAAAATCCATTAAGCAAAAATTAGAAATTGTTCAAAAATCCACTTTTCTTTTAAAAAATTATATCTTGGCAATAAAAAAACTTTTAAGGACTTTCAAATACGGCATTTTAAAGGTAAAAAGTCATATTTTCAAAGAAAATTATGGTATTGTCATTCTTTTTAAAAAGTAGAATTATACAACAAGGAGAATATGAGATATTTTTGGGTGTTTAAAAATCTACTTTTTTTTTTAAAACCATATTTTTGTAACAAATAATTTTTAAAGACTTTGCAATACGTTTTAAGGCGTTATACTTTCAAAAAAAAATTGTGTCACTGCCATTTCTATTAGAAAATATACTTACGTAACAAGGCGAATATGAGATATTTTTCATAAACTCAAGGTGTCTAAAATTGGAAATTGATGTATTTCATAATATAGGGGAGACCGGGGCAAATCGTTAGACCTTTTTTTCTTTTGTGTCTCCTAAATCCCATATTAATTAAAAAAAAACATGACCCGGTTTGAAAAGTTGAACCTTCCCTTTCACAATGCCGATATAAATAGAACATGCAAATGTACTTGCTTTAAAGTATATATAAAAATGTCGACCAATGTCAAGAATTAAGAATAGCCCCAAGCCCGGGGTAATTTGTAACTGGTCTGGGAATATTCCGAAATTTGTATTTTAAGTTGAAAGTCTGTAAAAAAGCTGTTGTTAAGACTTTCTTTTATTTAAAAAAGGATGTAGGTATACAAAAAACAAATGCAAACATACACGTTCGCATGTTCTTTTATGCCGTGTGACAGATTTCCTAACCTCACAAGTGTCAATCTTTAACGCTTTATAACTTTTTACCTGCTTAAGAGCGACGATTTTATATTCATATTCATGTTCTATGTACTAAAAGATACAATATTATCAAGTTTGAACTAAATCAATGAAGAACTTTACTTCAATGTTTAACTCTGCGTAGCGCAGACGTTCGTAACACAGCCGAAGGGTTAGGGTTACCCAACTTAGGTTAGGCGCTGCAATCAGTATTAACGAATCGCCCCGGTGCTCGGTATTACGAATAGCCCCAACATCAGCTGTGCGCATTATTGCGTATGATCGACAAAAATAGACACCACACAGCAAAAAGTAAACACGAAATGTTTCAAATACGTTCAACAGGACACGATACATTCAAAGTTTTCAAAAAAACCTTATTATCTTATTTAAATTTCGAAGAAATGCCGACTATCAGAAATTACTTTGACTGTCGCAAAACATATTTTTCACTACTACGACTTGAATATGACGCCGTAACAAATCTTTATTAGCAACATTGTTACATTAGGACGTGTTTACAGTATTTAAAGTAAATTTTTAATATGTACCCATAAAAAGATATTTCCAATTATCGAATTACCCCGTCTAACGATTTGCCCCGGTCTCTCCTATTTTGGACCCTACGTAAAAATTCTCTCTTTCATGGCACTATAGTATTTTAACTTTAGAGTAACATAGGCGAACGCAAACCTGTTTGAACGTGTTTTGTCCAGTTTTACATAAGATTACTCACAAAAAAGTTTCATTTACACACTATATGGGTCGCATTGACCCTAATAAAACTTTGCTGCCGTGTCGTTCAAATTCTAGTTGACCAAAAATGTTGATCAACCATATCTATCGAAAGAGAAGATTTCAAACTTTTTTTACGTCCTGGTCCGAACTTCGTATCTCATTCTGTCT
Source organism: Solenopsis invicta (assembly GCF_016802725.1). Classification (NCBI taxonomy): domain Eukaryota; kingdom Metazoa; phylum Arthropoda; class Insecta; order Hymenoptera; family Formicidae; genus Solenopsis; species Solenopsis invicta. Next base: position 2,002,448 of record NC_052675.1, on the reverse strand, counting down.
TCGCACAGCAAGCGTTCGAAACTTCATATGGGGTCTCTCAGACCCATTTATGTGTTTAAGGATTAATAATCATTTTAACAGTGAGTTGGAAAATATGTTTAATTCCTTTGTTATTTTCAATTTATTTTTAATTCGGGTCTTATTAAAAGCATAAGAAGTTAATAAGGCTCAATGTCAGAGTTAAAATATTTCTTTTTTATTTATTTAAAAATGTTTTATATAGGTGATTATTTTGGCAAGTGATTGAAATAAACATTTTATTTTCATTTAGTTTATTTCAATATCTTTGTAAGTAAAATTTATAAAAAATAAAATAAGTTAGGTGGGCTTCATTCGGCTCGTGTACCTTACAAAGTTAAAGCAATAATATAGAAATTTGTTAATATGATTTTTTAAACAAAACTTTTACAATATATTGAAATATTTTTTTAATAAATCAATTGTTATTCTAGAGGGTAGAAACATTAGAGAGTGTTTAGAAACATTAGAGACATTATTTTATGCTTGTCGTTTAATGTTAAACAAGTAAAAAATTTTTTTTTAATGAAATTTCTAATGATATTTTTGAAGGTTCTGAACGCAGGAAAATTCTAAATCAGGAAAATTCTGAACAATAAAAAATTAAAAAAATATATAATTTTGTAACAAGATACTGTGTTTCTTTTAAACTAAACTAATTTTCTAAAATTATTTTTATGGATAGCCATATTACAATTATTTTTTATCTTCCACCGATTATGCAATGCATTAAATTTTTATCACATTCTAAATAATAATTATTTTATTACTTTTAATCTAGAATCTGTCAAATAACACTCTGACGAATGTAATTGTTCAAGTTTTAATAGAAAATATTAATTATAAACAAAGTTATTCAATAAAATAAGAATAGATTCCGTATTACCCTCTTCTCCTCTATATATGCAATTCTTGGTCATTTTATATTAGACATAAATGCTTTATTATTCTTTAGCGTAATCGGAACGATTAATCGAAGTGATAAAATAGCGTTGAGCCAGGACAGGGTAGGGCAACGCTGCCATTAGTACATTAAGTCGATGAGTACAGATCGAAAATTTAATGCATGTACGTGACGATCGTATTAGCTAACGATCATCAAAACGTTACGACGAGACCGATATTGACTGAGGAATACATAATATCTTTGACGAGGAATCGCATCGAAGCACGCATATCGTATTCGCGTACCCTGTTACTAATCAAGTGATCACCCAAGGTTAATTTATTTGAGAGCTTCACGAGCGGTCGATTTCGTTCAATTTTCCCTCTAGTTGAAAGCGAATCTTCAAATACATCGCGAGCCACTTCTCTCACGTGTGTCTTTGGTTTCATTTGCAATAGCCATCGGTGGACAACAATGTCATTATCCAATAAATCGCAAAAGCAAAACAAAATTGTTGTGCTTGTTTACCTGCAGTTGCACTACCACGTCCAGCCCCGAATTTGAAGAACTACCGGACAGATTTTGTGAGTGTGATATACGCATCTTGTGCCAAGAATCGCGAAATGATTTCACAAGAAAAGGTACAGAAGTGTCGTGTTCTAATTTTGACAAGCCTTTAATATGTTGTACTACGGATCAAAATAAGGGATATGTATTTTTTTTATAACTTCAAATTTTTTTCTTTAATTTAAAAAACTAAAATTTTTTTTATTACTGTTATAAAGTACTCTTCAAGCCATTCAACTTTCATTTGGAACATTTTTTTTCTATTTTTATTGTTTTAACTATATTCGTCTAAAAAAAAAAAAATAATTTTCTTTCAAGAGGTGTTTTACCCCTCTAAAAGTGAAAATAGCTACGTATAAAAGAATACGTGTCCCTTATTTTGAGCCTACAACATATTAGAGGCTCGTCAAAATCGGAGGACGACACTTTTGTACCTTTCCTTATTAGACAATGGTTATAATTACGAGTTATTTTCTCTTTCTCTTTATTAGTTTCTCTTTCGTTGCTCATTAAGGTTACATTACACGCAAAACGCAAGTCATAGGTCGCAAATGCGGACGTGACAACCTATCAGAAGCTTCAATGCTACTATTAACGCATTTGTTTGGCTGTCACATCCGCGTTAGTGACCCACGACCTGTGTCTCATGTAGAATGGCCTTTAGCTTGTTTAACAATGTCGTAACGGTCATCATATCCCGAACTTGTAAGTGGTCTGCGAGTTCTAAATGAATCTCTTTCTCTTTTTCTTCTTTTACTTCGCCGCTTAATTGAATCTTAACATATACACATGTCATGGATAATAATTATAAATTTGTCCGATGAATAACATTCGCGCGCAACAGTTGCGATTCAATGTCGCTGTGCACACGACCACGTTGCTTTATTACTTGCAACAGCGAAATCGAATATCGAACAAAGCGTCGTATTGACCCGTGTTGTATTTGCTTTAATGAACCATCGATAATGGCCCTCCCTTCGTGACAATAACGTTTTATCTTGATTCTAGTGCACCGTTGAATCAACGTTCTTGAGATACGTTCTATCGCATTACAAATGATCTTACCCCTCTTTCTCGTTTATTGATATTCTTAATCTTTAATTAATTGTGCATAGAGAGAATTTTTCATTATATTTTATCACTGGTGAGAAATAAGACTTATTATTACTGTTACTATTTTTTTACGATTGATTTTACTTTTCTCTATCTGCAATAATAATTTTGTTTTATTTTTACAGTAACGGTAGTAAAATTTATCGTTGCTTTATAACTATCCTAACAAACACCGAATCTGATATATATGTAATGCTAAATGATATATGTATATTTTATATGACATTACTTGTGTTATATTTGGTATTTATTGGAATATTTATTGGAATACATGCTCATGGATCATGTTGTGATTAATTTTAACTACTATAAATTTCGAATTTGAATTGATATTGTACGTAAAAATTTCTTTGTTATATACAGGACTTTGGAACAGGTCTATATTATATAACAGAACGCTTTGAAGAAGAAATTTTGTCTTTTTTTACACAAACGTAAAATTCATTTTATAGCGAGATTTCGCACAGTGAAACTTACAGCGAGATCAAAGATGAACGAAGTGATGATAAAGATACCGATAAAGATTTAAACCATTATTCTGATTTTGTGCCCTTAGAAATGTAATAAAATATGTTCAACATTTGTTAAGTGAGCAATTTCAGAGTAAAATAATGATTTTTTTTGTAAAAAATAATTTTTTCTCTTTGTAAAAAATTTTTACCTATTTTCCTACTTTCTATAAATTAAAAGCTAATGTTCTATAAATTAAAGTTGCTGATTTTCATGTTATCATGTATATAAATAATTATACGTTTTTGAAGCAATTATCATTACATTGTTTTTTTCACAAAAGTTCTAACTTTAGACTAGTTGAAGCTAATAAAGTTTTTCTTTATACACCAATAAAGAAGTTATGATTTTTTTAGTATTACAACGAATTTTGCCAATTCTGATTCAAATTTGAATACAGATACAAAAATGAAAAACGTTTGAAAAAAGTTTTGTATCAAACGATTGTGAAATTGTATTCTAAAATGATGAAAGAATGTACTAAAATTTTTTTAGATTTTGTAGAATCCAAAAATACTTTCAAAAATTCTGTTAAATATCAATTGGGTCAGACTAGGAAAGCAGCGAAAAAATCATGGAAAGTTAAAAGAAGTTTTAAAAAATCTAGTGAAAGAATTTTAAACTAAAATTCGAAGTCTAACAAGGAAACACAGGGAAGTGTCCGCCTCAGATTAAAACAAGCTTTTAATATGTTGTAGTACAGATAAAATTAAGAAACACGTATTTTTTTATATGTGCCCATACGCACTTTAAGGGGGTGAAACACCCCTTTGAAGAAAATTGATTTTTTTCTTTCGAAGCGTATACCGTCGAAACTATAAGAGATAGAAAAAAATGTTTTAAATGAAAATTGAATGGCTTGAAGAGTAATTTATAACAGCGGAAAAATTTTTTTTTTTCTTTTTTATTATTTTCTCTCACCACTTACTTATTTTTTTCAAAATTTTTATTTTTTTTATAAGCAAAATAAAGCTTATTTTATTACAAATTCAACGGTGTATGATAAAGTTACGATACAACATTCACATTTTCTTACAATAATTAAAAACCTCTCTATATGCACGGTATGCGCACCCGTCGGCGCGTTTGTGCGCTACGGAAGTGACTCCCGTTGATTTCGACGTGCCTTTAACATGTTGTACAGATTAAAATAAGGGACACGTATTTTTTTACACGTGCCCTAAAACACTTTTAAGGGTGAAACATCCTTTTGAAGAAAATCAGATAGAGAAAAATGTTCTCCATGAAAGTTCAATGCATGTTTTTCTCGCATAAAATGACAAAAACATTTCGAGGGCAGTCTGTATCTAACATGAAAACGCAGACATCTAGAAAAACATTTACTACAAAATAAAACGACACTACACTGAAGAATAACAACAATTACAGTGTTGTAAGACATTAATTTCTTGTTTAGAAAATAATATATAATTAATATAAGTTAAACATTTATTTACAAGTCTACATGATTCGACTAATATATTTGTTCTCTTCAACATTTTACAGATAAGGAGACTTGGATTACAAAAAATTATTACTCACACATTCCATACCTTCATTATCTAACGCCAGCTCATCAACTTACAACAAGAGAACTAACATGAAACTAATTAAAAAATTAGTTAGAAATTTTGTCTTTTAAATTGCATTTATACAATTCAATTAATGTGTTTATTAAATTCAATTAGTGTAGAAATATGTATAACCACACTACTGGCGCGTGCACTTTGGGTCATTTCCTTACATACGTAATTCTTGAATCTATACATGTCAATACTGCCGAGACGTAAACATTCTATTGCAAGATTGGAAATTATACTTTAGAGTTTAATTTTCCACGTTTTGACTATTGATATGTCTCAGCATTACAGATTCTATTTATATACTGATATGTCTAGACGTGAAAATATTTTCCTCGATAAAGCAATTTTGAGGAAACTGCACATTTACATAACAATTGAATGTATTCATTATATTCGAATTGCATTATTTATTTGAACTCTGCTTTTGCAAGTTAGAACCTGAGGATTGGAACTAATTATGATTAGTGCGTGCGTGCGTGCGTGCGTGCGTGCGTGCGTGCGTGCGTGCGTGCGTGCGTGCGTGCGTGCGTGCGTGCGTGCGTGCGTGCGTGCGCGTGCGTGCGTGCGTGCGTGCGTGCGTGCGTGCGTGCGTGCGTGCGTGCGTGCGTGCGTGCGTGCGTGCGTGCGTGCGTGCGTGCGTGCGTGCGTGCGTGCGTGCGTGCGTGCGTGCGTGCGTGCGTGCGTGCGTGCGTGCGTGCGTGCGTGCGTGCGTGCGTGCGTGCGTGCGTGCGTGCGTGCGTGCGTGCGTGCGTGCGTGCGTGCGTGCGTGCGTGCGTGCGTGCGTGCGTGCGTGCGTGCGTGCGTGCGTGCGTGCGTGCGTGCGTGCGTGCGTGCGTGCGTGCGTGCGTGCGTGCGTGCGTGCGTGCGTGCGTGCGTGCGTGCGTGCGTGCGTGCGTGCGTGCGTGCGTGCGTGCGTGCGTGCGTGCGTGCGTGCGTGCGTGCGTGCGTGCGTGCGTGCGTGCGTGCGTGCGTGCGTGCGTGCGTGCGTGCGCTGCGTGCGTGCGTGCGTGCGTGCGTGCGTGCGTGCGTGCGTGTGCGTGCGTGCGTGCGTGCGTGCGTGCGTGCGTGCGTGCGTGCGTGCGTGCGTGCGTGCGTGCGTGCGTGCGTGCGTGTCGTGCGTGCGTGCGTGCGTGCGTGCGTGCGTGCGTGCGTGCGTGCGTGCGTGCGTGCGTGCGTGCGTGCGTGCGTGCGTGCGTGCGTGCGTGCGTGCGTGCGTGCGTGCGTGCGTGCGTGCGTGCGTGCGTGCGTGCGTGCGTGCGTGCGTGCGTGCGTGCGTGCGTGCGTGCGTGCGTGCGTGCGTGCGTGCGTTAATTGCTATTACGTTGTCTTTTATTTAATGCGACAAAAATGTATTAGTCAATTCAGTACATATTAAATTCAATTTGTTAAGCGAATGTAGAAAAGTTATTAAAGTCAATTTTCTTATTGCGTGCACTTTGTGTCATTTCTTATCTTGAAATAGAATGTTTACGTCTCGGCAGTATTGACATGTATAAATTCAAGAGTTACGTTAATGTTTTTTTTGATGTTTGCGTTTCGATGTTAGACACCTACAAGATCCAATAGCGCACGTTGTAATAGTCCACCAACCAATCATCTTGACTTATCTAACCCAACCAACTAAAAAACTCTAGACATCGACCGCTGTGAGTGGTGATGTGCTATTGGTCCCTTGTGCTATCGGAATTTAGCCAGTTAGACAAAGACTATCCTCGAATTGTTTTTGTCATCTTATGCGAGAAAAACATGCATTCAACTTTCATTGAGAAAATTTTTCTCTACCTCTTATAATTTTGACGATATACGCTTCGAAAGAAAAAACCCGATTTTATTTAAAGGAGTGTTTCACCCTTAAAAGTGTTTCAGGGCACGTGTAAAAAAATACGTGTCCCTTATTTCAATCTGTACAACATGTTAAAGGCACGTCAAAATCGGAAGCGTGTCACTTCCGTAGCGTACAAACGCGCGGACAGGTGCGCGTACCGTGCGTATAGAGAGGTTTTTAATTATTTTTAGAAAATGGGAATGTTGTATCGTAACTTTATCGTATACCGTTAAATTTGTAATAATCTAAGCTTTATTTTGCTTATAAAAAAAATAAAAATTTTGAAAAAAAATAAGTAAATGGTGGGGAAAAGTAATAAAAAGAATTTAAAAAAAAAAGTTTTTTGCTGTTATAAATTACTCTTCGAGCCATTCAATTTTTATTTAAAACATTTTTTTCTATGTCTTATAGTTTCGATGGTATACGCTTCAAAAGAAAAAAAACAATTTTCTTTAAAGGGGTGTTTTACCCTCTTAAAGTGTGTATGGGCACGTATAAAAAAATACGTGTTTCTTATTTTTATCTGTACTATAAAGCTCGTTTTAATCTGAGCCGGACATTTCCCTGTGTTTCCTTGTAAGTACAATTATTATTTATTATACGGTTAAACGTGTTTAGTTCTTCGTAAGATATGTTGAAGATTGTACGCCGAATAAACAGTACGAAAATGTCACATTAGATGTAGTCGTATATTTTTTTATAAAAAGGGAAAACCGGTGATATTTTATTCTAAAACTTCGATTGACGAAAATCAACAGCATCATAATTGTTATAATTAATAGCAGATTTCTAATGTTTTTGGAAAAAAAGTGAAGGCCAATGGAACTTTGAAGAATGATGTAAACAAAACACATCTTCCATATGTTCATGATTTCATTAAGCCTGTCTTTGAAGATCCAACAATTAGAAGGTTACAAATATTATAAAATTACAATAAAATATACGTAAAATACAAATAGTTTTTATACTATGTTTTAATTTATTGTTTGCAAAATAATTAGTAAATATAAATATGATTTATTTACAGAGTGCTTTTAAGTACTTTATTTATACAAAGGATGATCAGTGGAAGCAGGAAAATGATCAGACAGCTTTTACAATTGAACAACTCGTGTATTCTGTAATTCGTTTTCAGGTAGAGCGGGAGGACATATCCTCGAATACAGTCGATCACCGAATACATACGATCAATACATCAATCGATATTTTTCTAGTTGTTCCTTAGGTTATACTTTTATTGCAGGGTGTATCAATACCCATCATGGTTTATAATATATACAATACAATATTTTATTACTTAACATTGTTATATTTCTACTGTATAAATTTAGTACACGTTATAAGCGAACTTATATTTTCATCCGTTTTGTCGGCTTAACAACATACCGTGAATTTAGAAAATTTTTGTTTGATTTGTCGATGAAACTAACAAAGCAAATATTTTTAGATATGTTAACGTACTAAAGCAGAAAATTGCTCAATTTGAAAATTGAAAAAATTCAAATTTATTTCGCAATAGATTTCATTTCTATTGCAACGTTTCATATGACATGTTGCAGAAACTTTTTAGAAGTGTTACAAATGAAATACAAAAGATTAAAGCTTTTTTGAAAGTTCTCAACAATAATTGATGCTGTGTATGGGAATTATTAATTACAAATTAATTAAATTAAACGAAAAAAATTATTAATAAAATATAACTTACAAAATCGAGTAAAATTTTGGAAAAGCTATACCACCCTTGACGACCTTGATCTTTATATATGTTATAGAGCAGGCATGGCCCACAAACTAGCTCGAGCTTCTCCGCTTTCCCTTCCACACGCGCGAGTCACGTGCACATACGAGGTGTGATCAAAAAGTAAGATGACTTTTTGAATTTTGCGCGCTCTGTACACTCTAATTTCAAAATTTTTTTTTTGTGTTGGTACACTCGTCACGATCATATGTTCACAGTTATGACTATATAGCATGTGTTGTTTTTATGTGAGAGGCATAAAGGTTAGACTCGTGTTTGCGTGCTCGGCGATTTTTTACTGTTGAAAATAATGGAGCAGAGAGTTTGTATTAATTTTTGTGTAAAAAATGGTGTTAAGTGTTCAAAAACTCTTGAAATGTTGACAGTGGCATACAGTGAGTCAAGTTTGAGCAAAAAAATATGTTTATAAATGGTATAAGTTATTCCAAGAGGGCCGAGAAAATGTTAACGATGAACCTCGCTCTGGACGCCCCAGCACGTCAAAAACCGACGAAAATGTTCAGGAAGTAAAAGAAATTGTGTTGAAAAATCGTCGAATCACGATTAGAGAAATAGCTGATGATCTTAACATATCGTTTGGCTCATGCCAATCAATTTTAACGGATGTTTTGGGTATGACACGTGTGTCAGCGAAATTCGTTCCAAAACTGCTTAATTTTGATCAGAAGCAGCGTCGCATGAACATCGTCCAAAACATGTTGAACGACGTCAATGATGATCCTGATCTGCTCAAAAGGGTTATAATTGGTGACGAAACATGGGTATATGGTTATGACGTCGAAACCAAAGCCCAATCATCCCAGTGGAAGAGCCCAGGAGAGCCAAGACCGAAAAAGGCACGATAAGTGCCATTTGTTCGAATGTGAAGGTTTTGCTCACAGTTTTCTTTGATTACCATGGCGTTGTGCATCAAGAATTCCTACCACAAGGTCGTACGGTAAACAAGGAGTATTACCTTGAGGTTATGCGGCGTTTGCGTGAATCAATAAGAAAAAAAGTCCGGAAGTGTGGAAAGAAAATTCATGGATTCTGCACCATGATAATGCACCTGCGCACACGTTACTAGTGAGTACTTTTTTGGCCAAAAACAATACTATCATCATGCCTCAGCCACCGTATTCACCAGACTTGGCCCCCTGCGACTTTTTCCTCTTCCCAAAATTGGAAAGGCCTATGAAAGTACGAAGATTTGCGACGATTGAGGAGATTAAGGCTGCATCGCTGGAGGAGCTCAAGGCAACACCCAAAAGTGCATTTCAGAAATGTTTTGACGACTGGAAAAAGCGCTGGCACAAATGCATTGTATCAGAGGGGGATTATTTTGAAGGGGATAACATAATTTTGGATGAATAAATAAATATTTTTTTATAAAAATGAAAAGTCACCTTACTTTTTGATCACACTTCGTACTGTAGCATAGTAGGGACCGAGAGCGGTTGTATGGAGGGGATAGGTGGATCGCGGAGTCAGAAGGAAAGACGGGAAAAATCAACTGTGCAAAGAGGGAGCATGTTCTCCTCCTCGCATGCTTCATGGGCGCCCATGGAGCCATGCATGTTATAGAGGCATGGATGCTGAACAACTTTTTCACATAAATTACTTGGTGGTCTCATAAAGTTTTCGAGATATACTTAGAGAAAGAAGAAACAGTTTTTCTTAATTATTTCAAAAAATATTTATTTTATAAAAAGAATCATACAAAAAATGAAGCTCGTGATAAGCTCTACAAAAAAGGTTATATATATTTTACCTAACTTCAATACTTTAGTCGTTATAGTAGAAAAATTGTTTTAAAATAAGTATACACTTGTAGTAAATGGCCACACAAAGCAAGGTTCACCTTATCCTCCTCTGCTTCGGGAGCTAAACAGGTACACACACACGCACAAGGGGGGGGGGGTTGCAAGGGACTGGGCCATCAGGCCTGATGGTCCACCCCTTCCTGCACCCACCACGTCGTTAGTGGACCGCGCGCGCGTGTTTGTGTGTGTGTGTGTGTGTGTGTGTGCGTGTGTGCGTGTGTGCGTGTGTGCGCGCGCGCGCGCGTGCACGCGTGCGTGCGTATGCATATGTAGTTATTATACGTACGGACCATACTTGGACATACTTATCCATTTATATGCTTTATTTCGCACAATTACAAACATGCGCTATTTAAAAGTGTGATTACGCGTATACCGTTGTGATTACAAAAATTATGAATAGAAGTTTTATTGTAAACAATTTTAAGAGCTTTATTTTTTATTTAACACATTTTTTGTAAAGTGAATATTTTCTGAAATAATTGAGAAAAATTGTATTTTTTTTCTCTAAGTATATCTCGAAAACTGTATGAGTCCGTCGATTAATTTATAAGGAAAAGTTGTTTAGTATCCAAGCTTCTATAACTTCTATGTAAAGGTAAAGTTTGTCAAGGGTGTAGCTTTTCCAAAATCATATCATTTTCTACCATATCTTCCAAAATTTCTTTTTTTGTAAACAAATCTGTATTTGTAATTTTTTTTTTAAACCGACGGCGTAACTACTCTTAAATTATAACCCGCTAAAAGTCCTTTGAATTTTTTGAAGTCTATCGAATTCCTCGAAATTTGATAAAGTCTGGTAAGTTTAGCACACTTCGATGAAATCCAATGAATTCCATGATGGTCACTTGACTGGTTTTTACTTTTATAACGAATTTTTTGTTGACATCAGTTATCAGAGATCGCAGGATGTCTCTAAAACAATGTCATTAAAAGTTTTAATTGTACCATTTTGTAAAGAACAAGTTATTTAAAATGTTTTTAAAAAATAGTGCAATGGAAATTTTTGATCATTTAGAAAAAAACGAATGACGAATCATTATGAATTCCAATGAAGTTCGATGAAGTCCAGCGTAGTCCATTGAATTTCTCAGTAATCCGATGGAGTTCATGTAGTTCGGTGAAGTTTTAAAGTCCGAAGTCAAGTGTACACCTATTTTTTGAGTTGTTATTCCCTCGATTAAAGTGTTTAGTCTTGTAGAATTTTATTAATTTTCCAAATAATTGCTCTCTAGTCTCAACAATTAATTATAAGATTGATCAGTCGACTTTTATACAATTAATTCTTTACTCTACAAAAACACAACTTATGACGTTTTTTTTCAATGAAATTCTCAGTAATAATAAAAAAAACATTGCTTTCCTTAAAAAACAAGAAAAAGTTATAACCAATGAATAGGTTTATAAGTTTAATTAATGAAATTAATAGTTAAAACGACCCATGATTTTGAGCACAGATCAATTCGTCGCTATCGCCAGGGCTTAAGATCGTGGAAATTAGACTGATATGTATGAATTAAACACTACCATTTATTCCAAAAGTAATACAATGCTCGGTAGATCGATTATGCAGAATTTATCCGACACGATGTTGAATGAAACACGTGCACGGATTTACAGTTTTAACTTTACAATATTATGCGTGCGATACACGCTGGTTTAATACACGAAAACGATTTACGGAGAAGTATTATCATATCGGTTTCAGAAATATAAGATACACGGTTTTGCGGTCTTTATATGTAGCTCGGCAACAGAAACGATTCGGTTGGTTTTTATAGCTCGATTACATGCGAGAATCGCGGTATGCGCTGTATTTACATTTACGCGTCGGCTCCGTGACGCGGTTGCGGTGCGCGCGGGTCGGTGGAGCGCACAGACCGTGCATAGCCGAATTCTGCGAATCTCGTGTGCGCAAGACAATAGACCGTTGAGCCTAAAATGCGTCAGGTGTTCGCGTCGGGAACGGATTTTCCGGAGCGAGGTGACGGGATCGTGATGACTGCATCATGATCGCTGGGTTGAGACAAGAGAACTCCCATTTTTTTGCAGTCATCGCGGGGATGCGGTTAAGCATAATTTTAAGCCAGCGGTCGAGAGCGCTTGACGGAGGCAAGAGGCACTTTATCTCGTGCGTTGTTGTCTCAGGATCAGAATTGGGAAAGTGAGCAGATACCAAGGACGCTCGGCTGAGGCATAAGAGACATGAAAACACTCCACCCTAAATCTGGCTCTGGATCTGACTCCGGAGTGATCAACGAGACTGATCGGTTTGGAAGAGTCTCTGCTGGGGGACTGCGCTTATTTATAGCGTGATCTCGGAGTTTCGAGGATGTTCGAGTGGAGTTCAGACCAACTTATAGTCTAGCATTTCCGCCACTCCGAGATCGGTTCGCTCGCGCGCGCACTCCGGATCACGCGTTTGAATTATGTTAGCAACAGAGTCTCTGCGGTATTTTGCGTGCACAATGTCTCATCCGTGTAGCAGTGTTGGTTCGCATGTAACTGTTTATCGACGTCTAGGCACATGTTAAGCTGTCCGGCAAAGTTACGGCAAACAGAGGAAATGCATCGTTACACAGTACTTGTCTGAGATTTACTCAAGAATCACTGGATCGACCTTGCTCGAGGTCTCGCGTGCGGAGTAGGGAGCTTAGCCGGTTGATGGATTTTGAATGAACAATAAGCTTTATTTGCATTCAAACACTATACAAGTTAATATTATGCACTCGTTGCTCTTCGAGATCGTGATCGATGGATAGTGTTTGTGCTATGCGTAGCGCAGATTCGATACCTGTACCGAATCACAGGCGTATCGAAACACAGCTGTAGCGGGTTAAGTTGCGATTCGTTACAAAATCGATTTCGATTGCTTGGTTTTTCAAATGCTTCTGAGTATCTATGACAATACGCGTCGGAGAACGCGATCCTAAGCGATGGGATGGGTGCGCGCCATACGTGACGAATCGGCTTCGGACAACGAGTCGCGCGAAACGATTGGCCAATTGCGCGGAATGATTGACTTATTTGGGAAATAATTCCCTTGCAAATCGCTTGCTCGCCGCGTGCTGGAGGCCAAAGTTTGTGCGCGCTTGGTTTGACGATTGACAGCTACTTGCGAGGGATGGCGCCATCGGTTCCTCAACGACCCGCCGATCGGCGACGACGAAACAATATTACATTTAATTAATTATTAACGTTGATTTTTATAAAAAAAGATTACTTTAAGAAATGAATGAAAACAATTTTAGAACTAATTAGGATCAATCAATAAAGTTCAATATAGAAACTAAAAAAAATTTTTAAAGCCTTATTTTATATTATTGAAAATTTTAAAGAAATTTAAGAAAATAATTATTAAAATATATTATTTTCGAATAATTGAATATTATTTTCAAATATTATTTTGATTGATAAATTACTATTTTTTTTTAAATGTTACATTTAATAGTATAAATATTTTTTTTAAATTATAAATATTCTGAATTAAATAAATATTCTAATGGATTTAGATTGGAAAATTTAAAACATTAAAATAAAACTTTTAATGAAAAATAGAAAAGAAAAACAAAAATAATTTTTTTAATTTAAAAGAGAAACTTTATGCAAATGGTTAGTTAAATAATTCTTAAATGTTTTTTTAAATTATTAAATCTGATTTTAAAGCTAATCATATCTATTACACGTATTTTTGTAGATGTAGCAATAAACTTATTTCTAAGAATTATAAAGCCTGTATTCATAGTTGAGTTTTATATTTAAGACCGTTTTAAATATTATCTTAAAATGTCACTAACTACAGAGCTGTTTTGGCACCTTAATAGTGCAGTCCCATGAAGTCGGCGTACGGCATATGTCATAAAGGAACTAGGCCAATTACAGATTTTACGTTCATTTTCGTCACTAGTAAGAAAGCCACGCTGATTTTTGCAACGTTCCAGCGTTTACGCTACACATACACATAGATTTCGTGCTGAGATGTTGATGCCATTGATGCGAAAAGTCACATTTGGAATTTTTACCAGGTCTTGTTTACCAATCTTCTTTTATTAAAATTTAAGTGGAAACTATAATTATTGTGACACGAAATGCGTATAATATGGAAACCATACTATCTCCTGAAGATAAATATCGCAAACAAATTTGAAGACGAGTGCGAGCAGAAATTGGCTCACGAATAACAAATTGTTTCTGTATATGTGGTGAAATAATATACAATAATTTTTTGAATGTTTCTGGTGTTACTCGGAAATAATTAAAAAATTTTTATTACAAATATGTTATTGGACCGATAGTGTAACAACACAGTAATAGTAAGAAAGCCTTCATCGGTCGTAGCTAGGTCTTAGTGCTTTTATTTTTATTTATGTGATTTTATATACTTCTCCGAACTCAACCAGAATGTGTGCCGAATTAATTTTCGGTCATAACACAGCGAGTAAAAATTAGTAATATCACTATTTATGTTAAATTAAATACTTGATGCTGATTTGCATCTATATACCCATTCCCCTCTGAAAAAACTGTAAAAAATTTATTGCGAAAAATAACACTCTACCCAGGGTTCGAACCTGGCACCTCCGGAATCTCCGGTCCCAGTGTCTTACCACCTCGACCACTGGGACACAGTGATATTTCTCGCAATATTTGGTATATGAGTGACAACGCATTTCTAAGCGCGTGATTCAAATTACAAATAAAATACAAATAAAAAATTTTTCTTTATCTTCTACATCATTTTTTGCACTAAATTGTGGCTAGCCCCTTGTGCTAATCGTCTTTCGATATTAAAAATTGGTTTAACCCAAAATCTTCGAGCATTGTATTTAATTTTAAATCCTCTTTTCTTTTCTTCGGCTCTCCTTAATTTGTATTAGTATACTTGAATTAATTTTTGACGAATATCTTTTTTGTTAAAATTACTATCTGGACATTTGTAAACTTTTAAAAGTTTTATTAAATTGATTAATTCAAATTCAGACATTTTATTAACGAAATTATGGACATTTGTTTTGACTTTATATATGCGAATGTATGTGTTAAAACATTATGCTGAAAATTTAATCGACTGTCCCATGGAGCGTATTTACGTCGGCGTAATGATCAGCCTGCCTAAAAGACATTAAAAATGTAAAAAAAAGCGCCAAGTTTTTTTTTGTTATGCTAAAACAGCAATAGATAAAATCACCCGCTTAAAAAAAAAACATTAATAATGTAAAAAAAGCGTCAAGTATATTTTTTTGTAATATATTATTAATGTATCACAATACTTAGCAAAAATTTGTGAAATCCGCTTAAAAAAACATTAAAAATGTAAAAAGAAGCGCCAAGTATATTTTTTTGTAATATAAAACCAAACCAAAACTACAACGAATAAAACCAAATATAATATCATCAAAAAGAAGTGAAATAAAAAATAGTGCAAGTATATTTATTACCGATGGAATGGAAGTCTTATGACGAACCACGTTGCAATTGATCACCACTCAAACGGGTCCCGTACTGATAAGCAGCAAATTATGTGACAAATAAAATCAAAGATGGGCAAAATTTCTAGCAGCAGCGTACTTGACGCGCCCGTTTTTCTTTTTTTTATTTTTTTTTTATAACTAATACTGTTAAAGGTCACCTTTTTTTGAACAAACTTCGTATAAATTTTGAATTTTACAATTGTAAAAATTATACGAGTATACAGGCTGTCAGATGAAGTTTGCCCGTGGACTCGTGGGTCGATAGAATAAGTAAAACTGAGCAGAAAAGTCCTGTATCATTTTTCAATATTTGCATTAGTTACCGAGATAAAAATTAATAAAATTGGCAAATGAGCGCGTACTCTCCCTGCCCACCGGGGACCGCCTATCGGTTGCTAAACCATAGACAACCAGCGCGGTGAGAAAGATAAGACGGCCATTGCTGCTTCTCCCTTCTCACCGCACCGCCTGTCGCGGCTGCCTGTGGTTTGACGACCGACAGACGGTCCCCGCGTGCGGTGGGTAGAGAAAGTACGTGCTTATTTGCCGACTTTATTAATTTTTATCTTAGTAACTATTGAGAATATTGAAAAATGATACAGGACTTTTCTGCTCAGTTTTACTTGCTCTATCAATCCACGAGAGTACGGGCGAATGTCAACTAACATCCTATATACAACAAAAAAATAGAAAAGTAATAGCGGGCGCTTTAAATTAATATTAGTAAAGAGTATATGTTTTTGAAATATATTTCACAACAAATTAATTAATAAACAAATAAATGAATTAATAAAATTAATATTAACCCTTACTAGTCAACGTGGGGTTACTCGCGGTTGAGCAAAATTTCTTGCGTATGCCTACGCCGGCACAGTACGTGGTACACGCGCCTATACCCCGCCTAAAAAAAAATTTGTTGGTAGAGAAATATGGCTCTGCAGTAGTGCTTCTTAACTGCTATTATTTCAATAGTTATATTGGTGTGAAAAATTCATACTGCTGATTCCAGCTTGGCTGGTGAAGGTGCTAAAATTTGAAGTAAATAATTGTTTACTTTTCATAATATTTTATTTTATCAATGTATTTGCACAATATTTGTAGTTTTTAACTTTTTATTAATAAAAGTATTTGATTTTTGATGTAATTATAGAAATATTGCACAGGGGTTGGACACAATAATATGAACACCTATTCTGACTCCGAAAAATAGGCGTAATTCAAGAAAATGTAACTTTGTCAAAAATGATCGTAAAAAAATTGTAAGAAAAGCATTTTAAAGCTTGACATCTCTAGTTTTCAAATTGATGAGTCCTTAAACGATTTACAGATTGTTTACGAAATTACGCGGAGTTAAATGGGGATACGTCAAATCTCAAAATATTTTACAAACTTTGCAAAGCTGTAAACCGCATTTGCGTGCAATTTTTATTTTGCGTCGTGGAACTTTGCAAAATTTGTCAAATATTTTGAGATTTGACGTATCCCCATTTAAATCCGCGTAACTTCGTAAACAATCTGTAAATCGTTTAATGACTTATCAATTTCAAAACTAGAGATTTCAAGCTTTAAAATGCTTTTTTCAAACATTTTTTACCCTTATTTTTGACAAAGTTACACTCTCTTGAATTACGCCTACTTTTCGGATTCATAATAGGTGTTCATATTATTTTGTCCAACTCTTATATATATACATACAGGGTGAAAAAGTTCACCCGTGGTCTCATGAGTTAATAGAGTAAGTCAAACTGAGCAGAAAAGTCTTCTACTATTTTTCAAAATTCGTAATAGTTACCGAGATATAATATTAATAAAGTCGGCGAATGAGCGCGTATTTTTCCTACCCACCGCACGCGGGGACCGCCTGTCGGTCACCATGCCAGAGGCAGCCGCGGCAGACGACGCGGTAAGACGGGTAAGACAGCCATTGCTGCTTCTCCTTTCTCACCGTGGCGCCTGCCGCGGCTGCCTCTGGCTTGGCGACCAACAGGTCCCCGCGGTGGGTAGGGAAAGTACGTGCTTATTTGCCGAATTTACTCATTTTTGTCTCGGTAACTGTTACGAATTTTGAAAAAAATAGGAGGACTTTCCTACTTGGTTTGACTTGCTTTATCAACTCACAATACTACGGGCGAATTCTTTCCGACACCCTGTTTATACAGGGTGTCCAAGAACAAGGGAACCTACCGGTTTGAAAACATAGAGGAGATCAAAGGGACAAGGAAAGTCTTATACCATTGTGTAATATTCGCTATAATTATCAAGTTATAAAATAAAACCTCTGAGCAATGTGCGATGACGTACCATCGTGCCTAGCTTGTAGGCAACGGCGCGCGACGGAAAAGGTGACGCGTCGTTGTGTGAATTGGCACGACGCGACGGTCTGAATTCACCGCACCGCGTGCACATACGTTGCAAAAATCAAATGTGTTAGTTACATCGACATACAGAATGGACTGTTGGGGCCTCAGCAACCAATCAAACAAGTAGACAGAGAACGAACGTTCTTCGTATTGTCTGCCTTTCACTCTATGTGTCTTTCTAACTCCACCACGGTCATGAACAGTCCATTCTGTATGTCAATGGTTAGTTATCAAATGTGTAAGAAGAAGATTTAGCTAACATAACACATTTGTTTTTTGCAGTGTACACTTAAGAACTTTGATTCTCTCCATGGGGAAATTTTCCAAACTGAGAAGTCACTACTTTCTACATACTCGCAGTTCATGATTAATGAAACGACTAGAGCTTATTGATCGTTACATTAATCATGAAGTATAAGTATGTAGAAAGATAGCGACTTCTCAGTTTGGAAAATTTCTCCATGGACAGAATCAAAGTCCTTGGGTGTATTTACACGCGGTGCGGCGAATTCAGACCGTCGCGCTGTGACAATTCAGACAACGACGCATCACCTTTCCCGCAGCGCGCCGTTGCTAAGCGCGATGGCGCGGCGTTAACGCACATGGACTCAGACGTTTTATTTTATAACTCGATAATTATAATGAATATCGCAAAATGGTATAAGGTTTTTTTGTCCTTTTTCATCTCTATATTTTCAAAACGGTAGGTTCCCTAGTTCTTGGACACCTTGTATACAGAGTGTCTGATAATTAATGATAAATCTTTTGCATGTAGTTATAATGGACCAAACTGAGTTGAAAAGTTCTGTATCACTTTGCGATCTTTACAATAGTTAATGAGTTATAAATTATTAAAAATTCCGAATTAGTCTCGCCCATCGCCAAATCCGATCGCGCGACAAAATAATAGTGATGCAATATTGAAGTGGTTAACAGAAAGCAATAGGGTGCAGATACGTGCACTTTGTGTTCTTTGCCCAAGTAATGCTTCCTAATTACGCCTGTACTACAGCATAAATCCCATGCACTACAAATGTATACTTTAAATAGATAGGATTATGTACAAAACATCAAGCTAAACAAAGAATATTAAAGCTAAGCCCTTAATTTTACAATACAAATCCTAAAACCGGCAAATTGTAATAACAAAGTGAAATAATGAATACGGCATTATTGGTCGAAAGCAGTTCTTAGTGCTCAATAATTTTTTTTAAGTGAATTTATAAACATTTACAGGATTCCATCAAACTGCGCGTCGCAATTTTGCCGAACTTAAAACACAATTTTTAAAGAATCCAAATGTAATATCACAAAATTAAATTGTTAATCAACTTTAATTATTTATTTAATGCTTGTACGTATCTCTACTATCCCCCCTAATCCCAAAAAACTGTAAAGAAATTATTACGATAAATATTACTAAGTATCTCGATGATCGAACTGACTAAGACACTCCTCGCAGATAGGGAGATCCAGGCCCTCAAACCCTAATCAAGATAATATTTTTCGTAATAGTTTCTTTACAGTTTTTCGGGGACGATAGAGATGCGTACAAGCATCAAATAAATAATTAAAATTGATTAGCAATTTAATTTTGTGATATTACATTTGCATTCTTTTTTAAAAGCTGCGTTTTAAGTTTGACAAAATTACGGCGCGCAGTTGGTAGGAATCCTGTAAATGCTTATAAATTCACTTTAAAAAAATTATTGAGCACTAAGAACTGCTTTCGACCGGTAATGCTGTATTCATTATTTCAACCCTTATATTTGGTGACATTCCTATTCTATCTCTCTACACTTATGCATCGCAAAATAACCATTAAGATTTTACATTCCTTGCAATAGTCATTTTAAAAAACTATAGTACATAATTATGCTATTCAGTACATTAAAAAATCGATTCAATCCATGAGAGTTTCATTATTGTTAACAATAAAAAGCTGAAATTATAACACAATATAAAAGCATGATTACGGGCCCATTCTCTCTATTTTTACTGACTTCTGCAGCGTAAGTACAGGAGTTACATGTTCAATTCCGATCGTTATTCTGTATGTATCACAGAGTGTATGTAAAATCTGTTTTCCACTTCTTATATTTTATAAACGGTTCAAAATGACGAAAAATCACGAAATACGTATGCAATCAATTCAAGAAGCTACTCTTTTAAAAAAGCTAGAGAAGTAAATCAGCCCCTCGAGACATGTATTTCACGATTTTTCGTAATTTTGATCTGTTGCAAAATATAGGGGAAAGGTATAAATTTTATAGACATCCTGTATTTTTAAAAGCCTGCGTTGGATCCTAAGGTAACCTGTTTCAGGCCTGGGGATGGCGAGCTGATTGTGTCTTACAAAACTTGGCTAAGTGCCATATTATGCATTTTATTGTGTTACATATATGTGTAGATATTTTTTAATAAATCAGAAGAATGCACATAAAATTCTTCGAGAAACAATGTTGTCCTATGACCGCAACAATTTACAAAATAAATTTTTTGAGAAAATTCTGTCTCGTAAAAAAAAATCACTATCCATTACGTCTATCATATACGACTGTAATGTTCGATAATCAAAATGCGGATGTGCATAAATGAACGATTTAATGTTTACTTGATAACTGTTGTCACGCGGTATTACCTTTCATCTTCTTGTTTTTATTTCTGTTGCTGGGTTTTAAACGTTTGACTCCCGAGAATGGCACTTTTCTTGTTAAATAAGTAAAAAATCGTACAGAGAAACTAAAAAACAAAATTTGAAAAGTTTGTTGATTGATTTGCAGGTTCGCGGAACGCAGTCAAGCTGGCTGCCTCCGGCGGTAATCCCGCCGCTGCCGTCGCCGCATCCGCACATCCTCCTGTGCTTTGGAGCTCCCGCAGGAAGCCGGGTAAGTCCCTTCGTCCGTTTAAAACGGCGTGCGTATCTACAGTAGACAATTAAGTTTAAATTATAAGAACACAAAAATGAGTGACAAAACGTAAATGATATTTTGGAAGCAACTTTTAATACTTTTTTTGGTTTAATCCTAACCTGTACGGTGTATCTCTGAGAGTTACAACAATAAATCAATTATTTTATGTAGTCTTTTAGCATGTTTGATGTTGCTAAATTGCTAAAAGTTTCCTCTAACTAATAAATCAACGTTTAAAATCATGTATTTAATTAATAATATGTTATTAATATAATTAATATATAAATACTAAAAAATTGTTTTATTTGTATGTATATTTTTTAACGATTAAATTTGCGTAAAATTTTAATAACCTATATTTCAAAATCATTATCTAGGGATTTTTTAAATTGTTAATTATGAATCCAAAGTCAAAATTCAAAATTAAAAATGGCGGATACAATTATCAAAATCAACCGAATTCACTTGAAATTTATTATTTATATATTTTTGAGATCTCTAATTACGAATTCAATGTCAAAAATACAAAAATCGAAATGCTAGATGTAATATTGCGGACTAATATGACAAATGTAATTTTCAAAATTACTCAGATTTGTTTAAAAATTCTGTTTGCCATATTATTATAGATCCGTCATTTTAAATTTTACATTTTTAACATTGGATTCGTAATCAGTAACCTCCAAAAACCCCCAGGTAACAAAATTATATTTATTAGAACAAAATGCAACAAAGGATTAATTTAAAAGAGCATTTCACAAATTTAAAATAATGCTTAAAGTTATATAAATCCATTGCGATATAAATTCAAAACCGCAAATTGTATACAACAAATTAAAATAGAGATAGGCGGTCAGAGCAAGATTTTGATACTGAAATGATATTTCATATATTTCAATTCATATCGAACTGCGTTTTGTTACTTCAGTTTCAAACAGAGCTCTCGGAAATGGAACATAATTACAATTGAAAATCAAATTAATACCAGCCATGATGTAAAGAAATAAGGTAAATCATTCCCATGCATGCGTAATGGTTCAAAGCAGCCTCTGCTTTTTGACCAATCAGAATCTGCCCACAAATGCTAAAAAGCAATACGATTCTTTCTACTTAGAATAATGTTATATGTGCCTTGTATAACACCGCTATTCAATTTCCTGGTATTTAGATCACTAAATATTGTTCAGTCCCAGCAAACGGATCTTAGCAAAAGCATCCTAGAGAGAGACTAAACGAATTTAAATAGATTGCAAATTTATAATTCATTTAATTTCATTTAAATTCGGAAAGAATAGCAATTACGTTATTTCAATTCTATTGCTTTGATCAAAAAGTTCTCAGAATAACCACTAGGCGCTGAGTGAACCACGATGCTCTGAGTCAACTGATTTGAGTTCTGGTTTTTTTTTTCCATTAGATTATAACATCTATCATTGACATTCCTACAAAATTTTATCGCCATAGCTTGACATTTGTAAAAGTTACGCGATTTTAAGTATATCTACCTCTGCACGTGTTTTCGATTTTTTACAGTTTTAAAAATGGAGTTGAATTTGCAACAACGAGTTTGTATTAAATTTTGCGTTAAAAATAGATTCAATGGTGCGAAAACTTTGGAAATGTTTGGAAACTGTTTCGGCAATGATACTCTAAAGAAAACAAGTAGCAACAGGACTTTTCCATGATGATGAGCGTAAAATAAACACGGATCTTCGTGCGTCGGCTTGAGTCCTATCTCCTTTAGCTTCTCTGTTATCCTCTTGTTCTATTAGCAACCGGCTTGTTGTAGACCGTAAATAGATTTTTGCAATAGACAGGCATTTCCGCCTGATCTTAAATTGTCTAGCATGCTCTGAGCCCAAACCTTTAGTTCTGGATTCGCCTTCTCAAGCACCATTCACTTGAGCATTTCTTCGAGCATCTCCGGAACATCCATGTACATTTTCTTTTTTAAAAATCTATTGAGAAAGACAGTTACTACATCTAGCTGATAAATTGTAATTTCCAACTCGGCCAACATTAGACGGAGCGACTTTAGTCGAGCAACAGGTGCAAATGTATTATGGAAATCAATACCATAAATTTGACTATACCTCTTTGCCACTAGTCGAGCCTTCCTTTGAGAGACTGTTCCGTCCGGATTAAATTTATTTGTGAGTACCATCTTATATTCAACACTGCGTTATCTAGGGGGCGTCGTTACAATTTTTCAAATCTCATTCCTGACAAGACTTTTAAGCTCTGAGAGAATGCCACTCCTCCATTCTTCGGAGTTTTTGCTTTTCATTGCTTCACAGGGAGACACTTCGGCTGCACCTGCAAAAGCAGCCTCTGAGTCAAGGTTGTCGCAAACGTCACTTGTACTCTCTTTCGTAGGATCTGTTGCATCCACGAACACGTCATCATCTTATTCCGCTTTAATCATAACAGGCGCTTCATCCATCTCACTGCCAGAACTTCCACGTGCTGAGTGATACAATTTTCTTGGACGTCTTCTTGAGCCAGTACGCAACACTCTCGGTTTTCCTTGTCCACGCTGACTCGTTTTACATGCCTGAGGCGTTTGGGAATCCTGCGGAGTCGATAACATTGGTGTTCCGGCTGGAACATCTTGCAATAGAGAATTAGGCGCCTGTGGAGACGATTGTCGACCTATTTCAGTTAACCCACCTCGATTAAAAGGGGAAGTTGGACTTGTCGATGTCTGACCATAATTTTCTGGCAACAGATCACAGATCTTATGCCCGTTTGTAACAATATCTCGCGCTGAATCCATGAAACGTACATGTCGAGCAACAATTGCCTTACGTTTCTCAGGCAACCCTTCGTTTTACGTGGATACCTAATGAAAACTTTTTTGATCAATTTTGGTGCCAACTTATCCTTGGTCTTTGTCGACGACGAATACCTCTGCAGCAAACGTTTTGAGATTTGACAAATTCGGTAATTCCCCGGTCCATTTCTCCAAGGGAGTAACTCCTTCAAGTCTGCTTGAAGGACACCAATTCCTGATGTAACATGCTGTCGCAACAGCATCAGCCCAGAACATTCGAGAAAGTCCAGACTGAAGTAGGAGACATCTCACCATGTCGAGTAACGTCCGATTCATGCCCTCAGAGACACTATTTTGTTATGGCGTCCGCGCGACTGTCAGGCGCTGCTCCATGCCACTCTCCTCACAGATCTTAGTCATCTCAGAATTACAATATTCTGTCCTTTTATCCGATTGAAGCATCTTCACTTTTTTCCGATTTGACATTCTACATTATTCTTGTAGAGCCTGAAGGCTTCAGGAAGTCCACTCTTCTCCTTGAGGAAATACACTTGACACATCCGGGAGCAATCGTCAATAAACGTGACAAAATATCGAGCTCCACTGGGCGATGGCATGCGAAACGAAGCAACTACGTCCGACGTGTATAATTCTAAGTGTCTTTTCACAAAGTGGACTCCTTTTAGGAAACGATAAGGCGGACATTTTTTCTTCCAGACACACTTCATAGCTTTTCACAGCTTAAAGCTCCTTATTCGAAGATGCGGGCTTGATCAGACTGCCTACCATCTTTATCAGATCTTTTGAATTAAGATGGCCTAACCTTTTATAGTATTCTATTATACTCGAGCAAATGGGAGAAACAAGTGAAACTTCTGCGTACCCGACAGCATTAGCATAAAAAATCAGGTATAAATCACCTCGACGCATAGCTCTCATTTTTGACTCCATTTCGGTCGTTGACAACAGCAGATTCTCTCTGAAAAGTTATCGTATTATCCTTATCAATAATTTTGAAAACAGAAACAAGGTTAGCTCTGAGATCTGGCACAAATAGGGTATTCTGAAGCTCAATGATCTTACGACCTTTATTGCAGGTGATAGAGACTCTTACAGCCTCTCTACCGTCGACATCAGTTGATGCTTGGTTTACAAGATTGAGCCTTCCTTTGCTAGACTCATCGACCCGCTCAAATAGATCCTTACTTCCACACAAGTGAACAGTGCACCCACCATCCAGTATC
This sequence comes from Solenopsis invicta, assembly GCF_016802725.1. Lineage (NCBI taxonomy): Eukaryota > Metazoa > Arthropoda > Insecta > Hymenoptera > Formicidae > Solenopsis > Solenopsis invicta. The sequence goes on along the minus strand of NC_052675.1, from coordinate 1,977,625 downwards.
CAAGCCGATGGTTTTACACTGGCACTGATGACTGAAGGATATGGCACCAGTGCACGTCAAATGTCATCAACAGCCAATGCGCTAGATTGTTCAAGTGAAAACTTCAGATTAGTTTTGTCAGATTGCTTTGTCAACTCATCCTTGTTCAACTCCGGACAATCAGGCTTTTTATGTCTAGGTTTATGACATCTGAAGCACCAAATTCTTGACTGGATCCGCGAAGTTACCTCTCCACTTTCCTTGCTCTTGTTCCTCTTGAAGTTTGACTTGCCTTTTGAATTAGGCTTCGCTGCCAGATCTCCTGTGACATCGGCGATTGGGGTCTGTACTTGTACATCATACTCTTCGAGTATCTTCACTTTTAAGGCCTCCACATTTGGTAGTTCATCTCTGGACTCGATCGCCACACGAAAATTGTCAAAACTGGAAGGGAGACTATAAAGAAACATTATAGAGAGAAGATCAACATTGATCTCAACTTCCATTGGTGCCAGTTTGTCAACCGCATCGAAAAATCTACTCATATGGTTACGCACGTCATTATCTTCCGACATTTTCTGCAAAATTAGCTGTTTTAACAGGATAGCCTTTTGAGCCGGACCTTTGGAAGCATAGATAGATTCTAACTTGAGCCACACTTCTCGCGAACTCTCGAGATTTTGAACCTGAGCGAATTGAGAAGAATGTATGGAAAGAATTAGATCTGACCTTACTTTTCTGTCTATGCGTTTCCACTCCTTTCGTGCTTGCTCTGCTGCAACCAACTGGAACGCTGTGGAATTTTCAGCAACTACAGGACACACAATTTTGCCGGACACGTATTCTCACAGATCATTTTTGATCATTAAAGCTTCAACTTTCATTTTCCACGTGTCATAATTGTCCTTTAACAATGCTTCAATTCTGGTTGAGTTAATCACTGTTCCACCCGACATGCTCTCGGTTTGTCTCACACAGCCACGAAGCAATATTCCTTAATTTCAGCTAATTGCACGCAGCCACGAGGCAAAATTAACCTCAAACTGGAAACTCGCTCAATTCACGGGCCCATAACCTGTTGGATAAATCGAGTTACGATGCGAGGGAATTGATTATGAGAAACTAGATAAAGACCGCGACTGATTATAACACTTGTAATCGAGAAAAGAATACGTGTATTTATTGCTGTCTATTTATAATTAGTCCACGAGGCACACAAGGGCGACAGAAGACATAGTTAGTGAAAACTCCGTACATAAAGATAGACTAATAAAGGGCGCCACATACAAAACGAGTCGATTTACATCGATAAGAGCATTTCATCACGAGATGGCAAAGAGTACAAATTGATTAACTACGAATTATGAATAGATGTAACAATTTTACATTCAACAGATCATAAATATTTATTATAAATATTATAATAAATATTGTATAAAATATTGAATCTATATTTTAATATTTTATATAATATTTATGGTAAATAAAAAAATATTTCCATACTTATTTTTTATTAACAGTAAATATTACATATAAAATATTAAATATAGACATAATAAAATATTAAAATATAGACAGAAAAAACAAAATATAAACATATATTTATTATAAAACAATCTATATTTTAATATTTTATATAATATTTATGCTAAATAAAAAATAAAAATATTTTTATATTTATTTTTTATTAACAGTAAATATTATATAAAATATTAAAATATAGACAGACAAACAAAATATAAACATTTATTATATTTATGATTTGTTCCATTTGAGACCTCAAAAAAATTTATAAAACATTTTAATAAATATTTATAAATACTTAAAATAAATATTGTATACCGTCTAGGTAACTATATAATTTTATTCTTTGAAAATTATTAAATATACTTTTTAAAATTCTATTTATTATAGAACTTTATTAGTGTTGTAAAAAATAAAATAATTTTAGCTTTATTTAGGCTAGGTGTCCTACTTGGATTATGTCCTATGAGTAGCGTTTACAAGTGGTCCGAAACATTTATTGTCGTCAGCGTGCCTTAAGCATGCTAACGAATCGGACCGATCATGAGCATCGTGAGGACAGTGAGCGCTGTGTGCGTGAATCGGACCGCAACCTATTAGAATACGTATGAGGCATGATTATAAGTTTATTCTACAACAGCATTCAACGAACTAACAGCTACGAACGACGAACTTTGCGAACAAAAGCCTATTAATGACCTTGAAGCTTCAAAACAAAAAATATTTCAATTATTCATTTGTACAGTTCTGTGACATCACAAGTAAATATTTCTTGAACGAAGCGTTTGCCAGCGTATGTACAGAGGAAAATTTTTGTTTGTTTTGAGGTCCTGAATTTATATTTTAAATTTGGCTGTTTTACCCGGAAACACCCTGTAAATTAAAATAGATTGCGTGACCCGCCGAAACTTTTTTTGATTTAAATAAAGAATATAAATCATTTCATTTTAATCCTGTTTAATGGATTAAAAGGGATTACATGATCCGCATAATTTTATTTTAATTAAAATAATAAGAATCTGTAGTTTTAATCCCACTTTATGGATTAAAACAGATTCAAGGAATTTTTAAACTTTAATTTGATTGAAGTAAATTCAAAAAATTAAAAATTTGGAGCCAGTAAAAGATTAGCAATGTAGCGGCAAGCGCTCACATACTACCAGACGCGCGGTTCACCGATGCACGTCTATGTAAAGGACGGGCCTGAATTAGCTCAATAATTACTGGTTTATTAAGCATTACAGAAGAAAATGGTTCACGATTTTTCGACTTAGTTTTTAGCAAGAAATGACACTATAGGAAGACCGGGGCAATTTGGCAGACGGGGTAATTCGAAAAATGGAAATATCTTTTTATGGGTACATATTAAAAATTTACATTAAATACTGTAAACACGTCCTAATATAACGATGTTGCTAACAAAATTTTGTTGACAATGGCGTCATATTGAAGTCGTAGTGAAAAATGTGTTTTGCGACAGTCAAAGTTATTTCTGATAGTCAGCATTTCTTCGAAATTTAAATAAAATAAATAAGATTCTTTTTGAAAACTTTGAATCGTGGCCTGTTGAATGTATCTAAAACATTTCATGTATACTTTTTGCCGTGTAATGTCTATTTTTATAGATCATAAATAATAATGCGCACAGTTGACGTCGGGGCTATTCGAAAAACCAAACGTCGAACCGTCGTTTAGACGATTTTTTGTTTCATATTTGCGTTCTGTACCAAAATACACAATTTAATACTTAACGGATGTAATTACACAAAATACGAATAGTCTATGACTTATTTCGAAAACGTTAAAGCAATAAATTTCTCTATTGTGTTTGTATTTTTGTTGTTGTTGTATGTAATATTTCTTTATAACACTATATATCCTCCTCTTCTTAATAAAAGAAAGTCTTCACAACAGCTTTTTTATATTTTTTTATTTTAAAACAAATTTCAGAATATTCCCAGACTATTTTACCCCAGGCTTGAGGCTATTCGAAATTGGCATTGGTCGACATTTTTATACGTGCTTCAAAGCAAGTACATTTCTATGTTCTATCTATACCGGCATTGTGAAAAGGAAGGTTCAACCTTTCAAACCGTCTCACGTTTTTTTTAAATAAATATAGGACTCAGGAGAATTGAAAGAAAAAAAAGGTCTTAAGAATAGCCCCGATCTCCGCTACAATTAGTGGCCGCTTTTTAAGATACATCTTCTATAACTATATATAGGGTCTTGCAACCATTGAACAATATTTTAACAGCGTATTTTGGAGGTAAAGTGAAGCAAAAAGTCTTAATACAAAAATTTCGAGGTTACAATAGTTTTTGTATTATAACCAATCAAAGATAATCAATAATGTCGCGTAGAATTTGCGCGCCCAGGACGGTAATTGTACAGAACATTCATCGGTTTATCATTTGTCATTGATTTTACATAATATTGATTTTTACTACACAGCTGATTCCTAAGAACGTTGCTAATTATTATTGTTACAATTATTAAGCTTTATCATTTCACAATTGCGAAACAAAGATTTTTACGTTTTTAACATAAAAAGTAATTATGAAAAAAGTTATTTATTATTGTTTTTGTATTTTTCACGACTTATGAATCGTAAAATCCTATAATTACAATAAATCAAGAAAATAAGAATTAATCGTCCACATTTGTAAAACAATTTCAATTTTTATTACAATCTTGATAAACTGAATTATACAATTTTACATAGAGAAATAAAGTACATTAATAAACATCCTAGCAAAACATAGTAATGGTGTTATCTTCGAATTATCATATATCTTTAATATTGAATCTTTATTTCGCAATATTGTTGCAACATTTACAATTCAATGCTGCTGAGATGTTAATACAATTACAGTATGCTATATAGGTTAATATCTGATAAAAATTTGTTCAGTTTACTTGTTTTTAAAGATGTATAACAGAATTTCAATATAATATTTCAATATTAATTTTAATATATTATAATATTTCAATATTATATTGAAATTCCACCATACATTCTTACAAATCATATTACAATATTATAACACGATTAATTTTAAACTTTGCTGTTTGTTATTTGTAAATTTAATTGAGCTAATCAGAGATGGTAAGATTGGCTTTCTTGGAGACAAGCATTATGAGAGCAATTCTGTGGACTCGTGCGACGATTATTGATAGCGTTCCTGGTAAGTAACGTGCGAACGGTCTCCGTCGGGCCTGTATACAGCATGTAGCACGTGCGACGAGTCTTTGTACAAAATATATTATTTGCATTTAATGTATTGAACAATCTCAAGCCAAACGTTGATCCAGATGAGCCGAATCGCAAATTTAACACAAGTTTACGATTGTAATACAGTCCTTAGGCAGAGAGGAACCTGAGAGGCGTCATACTGGCCTTTTTCTGTAATGCTCGAAAATCCCGGCATGCTAACGACCTCATCCATTTTTACCCGGAATGTAAGCTACGGGTTTATTTGGAGAGACCGCTATTAGCGTTATTGTGTTGTCACTCTTTTTATTAAACACACTCGTATTTTACATTCCGGGTGAAAATGGATGAGATCATTAGTGCGCCGGGAGTTTTGAGCATTATAGAAAATAGACCGGTATGGCGCTTTTCAGGTTTCTCACTGCCACAGGCAAAGCGCACAATACAAGCCGGCTAAAAAGAGGTTAGTTAATCGAAATCATGACAGAAATTACGAAACTTTGCAAGCAACGAGGGTTAATCAAGGCGAAGATGACTAGACTCAAGACAAGGATTGAGCAAGCCCAAGAGCATCAAGCAAGTTAAGAAGAGGCGAACTATATTTCGCCAAGTTCGAGGAAATTCAGAAGAAATTCAAGAATATACAGCATAAGATCAACGATATCACGGAAGGTGAGTCGATGATTGTAAACGTCACAGGACGATGAATTCGAGGGAAGATATCTCGAATTAAAAATCAAGCTAAAACGATGGAATATAATATATCAACACGGCAAGCTGAGATGTGCACATCGGCAAATAACGAAATGTTGATGTGAGTGTTACAACAGGAAAGCGAGCTCATGAAAAATTGAGTCTATAAAACAGCGAAACGCAAGCGTCTGCCAGTAACGGCGATTCGATTGCGAGATAATTCGAGCAATAGACAGAGTTGATGCGCAGGATTGCGGACGCAGGCATGATCAGGCAAGAATCGAAGATCAAATTGCCAGTGGTAAGAATTCCGACGTTCAACGGAAGAACAAAGGAATAATAGCGGTTTTTAGAAATGTTTCAGTCGATGATACATTTTAAGTAGAAAGAAAATCGGCCACAACGATTTGAGGTTTAGTAACGAAAGTTGAAGACGCACATATTCGACATGTACAAGCGACAGAGTTTGCTGGCATATTGCAAATATTCAGAGAAACCGTGGATTGAAATTGACGAGTAAAACTCTGTAATTACATTCATTTTTGGATGATCAAGACGTGCTCAGGATGGGTGGTCAATCACAGTATTTGCCATGGAGTTTCAAGAGAAAACATCCCATAATTTTGCCAGCCGAAATGAGATTCACAAAATTATTATTTGAGAGAAACCATCACAAGCTTTTGCATGGTCCATTACTTCTGTTGTCATCTATAAGAGAGACGTACTGGCTTATCAAGGACTATGATAAGCCAGGAAAAGTAGCCTTGAATGCATTTGATGTACTCGGACTAATCCGCAAGAATTGTCTCAATTAATGGGACTACTGCCACACGATAAAGGGTATCTCAGCCGAGCTTTTGCAGTTACCGGCGTAGACTTCGCAGGTCCTATTACCACTCTCGTCAACAGGGGCAGAGATCGCAAAACCGGCAAATCGTATATTGCGCTTTCTATATATTTTGTTACAAGGACCATTCATTTGGAGCCTACCAGCGAGCTCTCGTTGGCGGCGTTTCTCGCAATGTTTCGTCGCTTCATCGGTCGACGAGGGTGGTCCACGCACGTTGTATAGTGACGCGACAAACTTTATCGGCGTCAATCAAGAATTCAAGGAAATCTATCAATTTGCTCGAGATCAGGTCAATGGAACCATTGGAGAAACACTTTCGAAAGATGGAATGGAGTGAAAATTTATACTACTACACTCACCCCACATGGGAAGATTTTGAAAAGCGAGCATAAGGTCCTGCAAGTTAAGAAGAGTGGTGGAAAGCGTGTTACTTACATTCGAGGAATTGTCTACAGTCCTTATACAAGTCGAATCCTTTTTCAATTCGAGACCACTGTTATTGCTGTCTATATATCCAGTTGATCTGCAGCCTCTGACTCCAGCGCATTTTCTGGTTGGAGGACCAATGACTAGCATACATGATACGAACGTAACCGATATTCAGATGAATCGCCTAGATTGTTGGCAGCTCATTCAACGAGTGCTTCAAGACTTCTGGAAACGATGGGCGGTCGAATACGTCACCAGTCTGTAAGGTCGAACAAAGTGGACGAAGGAACAACTCAATCTTCAGATCGGTGATTTAATAATTTTACGAGAAGAAAATTATAGCGTTAAAGTGGAGTAAGAACAAGTTATAGACTTGCATCCAGGAAGCAACCGAGAATTTAGTCCGGGTAGTCTCTATGCGAATCGAAAGTTGAAGCAAGCGATCACCAAACTGTGCAAGCTACCGGTGACACCGAACGATAAAGGGAAAATCAGCGTGCCTAATTTAGTGGACAGAATGTTGAAGACAAGCGTTAACGATGCAAGTAATTCTGCGAACCCGCGCGACGATTCACGATTACCGATAATGCTTCCGGTAACTAATTTGAGAGCGTTCTTCGTCGGGCCTTACCTATATACGTTAATCAAGTGTATGCGGCATATAGCACGTGCAACAAGTTGCATGAGTCTTTGTACACAATATATTATTATTTACAATTAGTTTGAAACGAATCAATCTCAAGTCAAATATAGTATGTCTATAATATAGTGTCAAAATCATATACCGTAAAGAGGATGCTTGACTGACGGAATTATATTTTTTTCTCAAGACAATTTCTTTGAATTGGGTTTATAGAATCGAAAATTCTTTTACACAATTAAAGTATACATGTTAATTTTAGGCGGCAAGGTCAATTCCATGTTAATAAAAGTTAAAAGTTACATTAATAATCACTCACATCTGCACTCATGCACACCGTAGAGCTATCAAGTCACGACAATGTCAGATTAATCTGACAGTTCTACAATAGGTTTGCTGGGCAAACGGACCACCGTGTGGACAACGTAATAGAATAATACTAAATTATCGAAACTTAGATCTAAAGCTTAGAAAAAGATATTCCTAACTAGCAAACAATATTTTTTAAATGTTTGTTTTTTATTAATATTTATTTTCTCAACTTATTTTGGAAAAAAATTTAATGTTTATTTATTATAGTATTTTTTTTCATTGAATATTTATTTATAATAATGATTTCTTAAAAACGTTTTTAATGTTTATTTAATATTTTGTAAATATTTATTTGGCATTAATTATTAATTCGAGAAAATGGTTTCAGTAAAAATATTATAACGTTTATTTAATTTTTTTTTCAACATTTAGTCTTCATTAATTATTTATTTGACAAAATTTTAGTTAACTTTTCTATTATATTTATTTAACATTGCTTAAATATTTATTTTTTATGGATTATTTATTTTAGAAAATGATTTTATTTAACATTTTTTAAACGTGTATTTAATATTTTATAAATATTTATTTGTTATTAATTATTCATTTGAGAAATAATGTTAGAAAACATTTTTTTAATGTCTATTTATTATTATGTAAATATTTATTTGCTGTTATTTGAGAAAAGGTTTTTAGTTAATATTTTTTAAACATTTATTTAATATTTTGTAAATATTTATGAAATATTTATGTAAAAAAATTATTTTTGGTAAACATTCTTTAAATGTTTATTTAACATTTATTTAATGTTTATTTAACATTTGAACTTGTTAGTTTTTAATTATTATTTATTTTAAAATTCATTTGAGAAATGTTTCAGTTTTAATTTGTTTTATATAATTATTTAGAATAACGATTTAATATCAAACATTAAGAGTATTTTCATTTTTAATTCAATTATTATACCATATTGATTTTTTTTTAGTTGTATCCTCGTTTAAACGAATAACAGAAAAGTTATTCCAGATGCTATTTATTTGTGAAAATCAGTAAAAGAATTATAATTTTATATATGTTTATATAAATAATATGCTTTAATTATACGTTTTATACTATATGTTTGATAACATATGTTGACCTGATCTGTCAGTAATTTACAGATATTAATACAAAGTGTTCACAGATCATTGCTAGAAATCAATTCACAAAAGTCGCAGAGGTCTAGCAATGTTTGGCGCGGATATGATTTAAATAGTGACCGCTTGGATTTTCGAAAAAAAATTCCTGAGAAAAAACTCTGCAAATCTGGCACTCCTACAATTAATAAAAGAATTAAGAATATGATATAATTCGAGTATAGTTCCTAGTTTCACAGATAAAAAAATCTGTTTTGATTTAGAAAACATTTTTATTTTTAATTTAATTTTAAGAAACATTTTTTACAATATTAAAATAAATATTTTTTTAATAAAAAAAAAAGGACTTATCTCATTATTTTTTATGTTTTTGAAAACGTTTTTAAGCACGTTTTTCATATAATTTTAAAAATATTTTTGGAACATTTTTTCTTCATTGTTTTAACGTTTAGAAAACATTTCTTGTAAACCTTAAAAAAAAAGTTTTTTTAATGTTTAATAAACATTTTTTCAAATTTTTAAGAAGCGTTTTTGTAACATTTAAAAAACATTTCTTTTACGTTAAAATAAATGTTTTTTTTTTAATGATTAAAGGCGACTTATCCTATTATTTTTAACATTTTTGAAAACATTTCTAAAAATTTTTCTGGAATGATTTCAAAAATTTTTTTAAATACTTTTTTCTTGCTTGAGTTGCTTGGATAAAATTGTATGTATGCATACGTGCACGTAAAATATACGTGTAGAATGTTAAACGGAATCTTTGTATCTATAGAAATAGAATATGGTTAGTTCCTGGGTGATGGATGGCGATAAAATCGAAGAATAAGGATAGATGACATAGAGGAAAGTGGGCTAAATCGGACCGTGTTCCAAAGAGAATCTATTTAATTTAAATGAATACGGTTAAGCAGATTCAAGTTATATTTATAATGTAAAGTCCTCATGTGACATTTCTCTGTCATAACATTCAGAATAGAAGCAAATATATATTTTCAGCTATCGTGCCAAAAATTTTTTTAAAGAAAAAAGGTCCTTGTAAATTATTATTTGAAAGATACTGAAATATTAAAAGGTAATTGATTTAAAATAATTAAAGAGTGTAGAATTAAAAAATATCAATCATTTTGTGATCACTTTTGCGGTTTATTGTAAAATTTGTTCCAAAATTAAAAGGACTCTTGTTCAAATCGGATTTTTAAATTGAAATTGTAACCTGATCGTAGCACTGGTGATCGGCCGACAAAATTTAGTCCTAGAAATAATAAATTAGTAAAATAATAGAGTCATCAGACTCGGATTAATTGAATTTTATTGATTTCAACTTCAACTTTAATTACGTAATAATAATATCATAACAGGATCGGGAAACATCTAATTATTAGGTGTACAACTTTGTTTCCGCCGTTTTTTCGACATTCGAGGCTTCATTGTAAAAAACTGATTATACATTTACGATTCAAAGCATTGTCCATCGCTGGCCACTACTTTCTCACATCTTTCGGGCAGCGTACGAATCCCGCGTCGAAAAAACTGCTTATCTTTTGAAGTGATTTACGTATCGATCCAATTTTTTACTTCTTCGTAAGAACGAAAATGCTGATCAGCTAGGCCGTGTGCCATTGATCGAAACAAGTGATAGTCAATGCGAACAATATCTAGAGAATACGGCGGGTGAGGTAGGACTTTTTATTTCAACGTTTCCAAGTATGTTTTGACTGACTTTGCGACATAGGGTCGAGCATTGTCATGCTGCCAAATCACTTTATCGTGTCTCTCGTTGTATTGCGACTGTTTGTTTTTCAATACTTGGTTTAAACGCATTAATTGCTTTTGATACAGATCGCCTGTGATTATTTTAGACGGTTTTAGCAGTTCGTAACACACTAAGCCGAACTGGTCCCACCAAATACAGAGCATGACTTTTGAACTGTGAATATTTGGTTTGGTCGATGCGGAAGCATGGCCGGAAAGTCCCCATGATTTTTTGCGCTTGGGGTTATTGTAATGAACCCATTTTTTGTCTTCAGTCACAATGCAATGCAGAAATCCCTTCTACCTTTCAAGCAGCTGTTCACAAGCAAACAAACACCGTTTAACATCTCTCGGCTTTAAGTTGTACGACACCCAATTTTCTTGTTTCTGAATCATTTCCATGGCTTTCAGGCGTTTTGAAATGGCTTGTTGAATCACTCTCAATGATTTTGCCAATTCTTCTTGTGTTTGACACGAGTCTTCATAAAGTAATGCCTCCAATTCTGCATTTTTGAAAACCTTCTCTCTTCCACCGCCACGCCGATTTTCGTGTCAAAATTAACGTTCTTAAAGCGTTGAAACCACTTACGACACGTTCTTTCACTAATAGCGGTCTCGCCATAAGTATTTAAGAGCATTCGATGAGCCTTAGCCGCAGATTTCTTCATATTGAAGTAGAAAATTAAAACCTTCCACAAATGACAAGAATTTGACTCGTAAAGTGACATTTTCAATTGAGAATTACTTTACAAATCAACTAATGCTTCGATGGGGTTATGTTGACAAATGTCCAAGTTTATTGTATGCCGTCTACATCTGTTTATTTCCACCACCACATACCACTAAAGCTATCTATTGGAAAATGGCGGAAGCAAAGTTGTACATCTAATATATAAATTGTAACTGTTGTATATTTCACTGTTCAATTGCTCGTTTTTACTCAACACTAAAAAGAAATACATTAATATCTTTTAAAATTTTATTTAAAAATAGATCAAAATAGAATCCGATTTGTACAGGAAGGTAGTCCGATTTGGAACCAGTAATTCCAAATTAGGCTGGAAAAAGCGTTTTTACATTTTCCATTACAGTTCAACACAGGTGAGAGATACATCAAAATGATTTAAAGCAAAAATGAATGGAATTAAATTATCTTTCTAATCGCACTTTCGTTTTCGCTATCGGATTTTATTTGCGTCTTATAGAGAGCAAAACCTGTAAATAGATCCGATTTAGCCCACTTTTCCCTATTCATTAGTATGTTGAACAAAGATCACCTGCTTGCTTACCTGACCTTAGCGCTACTCCCCTTACCCTTCGCCACGCGCGCGATCGTGTGTTGCTCGAAAAAAAATCTTGTGATACCAACGTCAAAGAAATTTGGCTTTAGGTTCACCATCTCCTTAAAAGATAACTTTGGTACTGATAAATCATCATGATACAACACTTTTCAATTTTAAATTTTTTATTCATTTACAGCTATCATAAAAAACCGTTATCTTAAGTTAATAAACCACGTTTTCCGTGACATCAATAAATATTATTCCGCTAAAAAATTTGTAATTTTTGAATTGTGTTTTATCAATCACCCTTTTTACAGAATATTTCGATAACATTATATTATACATATACTTATATGTATAATGTATCTACTTATTGCTATTCTCTGAAGGTAATGCTTTTTCTTAACAACTCTAACGATACAAAAGTTCAAAAGACATCTTAAAGATATTCCTTAGACATCTTTTGGGCGTCATTTTTCAAATTTCTGTGCCGTGTGGGATATCACATATTAATTTTATTTAATTTCAGTTTTCTGTACGCAATTATTTTTTTTACGGAAACATATTTTACCAACACACGAGAATTTTTTTAATAAAGCTTTTTACTCTTGAGAAAAAACAGAAAAAGTTGAAAAAAAAATCAGTTTTTTTTTTCAAGTCTTTAAAACTAAAATAACCGAAATTCTTAATGCGCGGTTTTAACTCGGTGATGTGGGTTTCACAACGGGATTAAGAATTAGTTTTGGACGAGAGGAAAGCAGAGATTCGGTACGCAAAAGCGTTTTGGTGTTTTGAATGTTTGTTTATTGATAAGAGAAAGAATAAAGAAACAAAAGAAAAGGTGCTGATAATCTATCTTACAATTGATGTCTTAAAGTGTGCATGTGCTTATAAGCATCCCTGAGTTCCAATCTTAATATCAAATTGATAAAATTATCGCGGATTTGAAGTGACTTTCGACACTTTTTGTTCTAAATTATTTGTAGTTGTTCCCCTTTCAGTCTTTACATATTCTCTTTATGTTGCTTTTCGTTCTGTTTTTACCAGATCATGTTCCGAAAACAATATCTATTCACGGTCCTCAAGATTATCATTTAGACTACGGCATTCCCGACATATCACGATTTTTGTAAGCTGATGTCGCATTTTCATATTTGGTAAGAGATTTTTATTTGTTAACTAATTTAATGCGTTAATTTGTGATGAGATTTGTAACCTTATTGTAATTTGTAATACTTGTTGTTATAGAACCTAAGTTTCTTGTACCGAGGAAGACCGTTGATTAAAGGTCGAAACGTTTACATTTATTTGGCATTTGTTTGTTTTTGGCGCATAACACCCAGCACGGCTCCTTAGCTCGTCTTGTTGTATTTGAATCATTATTTATAAGAGTCTTGAAATTGTATTTGTTTTTTAATTTTTTTAAATTTATTGATTCGAACAAAGTTTGATTCGATTCCATTTGGCATTAAAAAGAACCTTGATTTGCATCTCTAACCGAGTGAAATAATATATATAAACGAAGAAAGCATATTTGGTCGAAGCAATTTTTGATACTTAATAATATTTTTGCAATATATTTTACAATTGGTAAACCTTTGAAAAAGCGTTTTCTTCACTAAAACAAATAAAAACATTTAATTTTTACATATTTTTGTCATCTGAATACGAATATGACACTTAAAAATGGCGGTCGAGACCGGAAATACCGCAAAATCACAAAAAAACTTAAAATTTAGTCTATTTCCAAAAATATTAATTTTAGAAACAAAAGTTTTAGACAAAAAATGAGAACTTAAAAAACTCTACAAAAAAGGTTATATACATTATTTACGTAAACTCCTTTATTTCATCGGTATGTAAAAAAAATTATTTTTACATATTTATTACAATTCAATGCACTGTATAAGGTATGTTGTATGTTTGCGTGTGTGCACGCTAACGTTTTGTAGTGGCGGTAAGCAGAACTACAGGCGTTCGTAGTATCCCGAGGTCATAGCGGAAAAATCCTGTTTTGAAAGTTACACGATAAATTGAGACACCCATGTGATACAGATTGCGTGGGCGGGGGAGAGGCTTTGCCTCTTCCTCTGCACCCCCTCCCCGTATTTTTTCTAACTCAACCTAACCCTATTTTAGTTATAATTTAGCAAAGGATATCCAATTGACCACGTTGCAATATTAGATTTGAAATTATGTAACTAAAATAGAGTTGGGTTGGGTTAGGAAAAATATGGGGAGGGGATGCAAGAAGCCCCTCCCCAGCCCTTCTTCCCGATATCCGCCCACGTCGAAGTTACTAATCTTAACGCATTATTTCCGAACTATGGTATACATTGATGCAAGATATTCTTTTTGTCAAGAGAACTATCAATGAATAAGTTATTTTGAATAAGAACACGTAGGCAGAAAGAGGAAAGTCGATTAGAACGCGAGCGTAATAAGCGTATAAGCATTTTAATTGTAAATGTTGAGATAACAGGAATGCTAGATGTTTCACATTCATGATACATCTAGGATCATCTTTAGTTGCAATTAAGTTAAATAAGGTAACATCACTGGCTGCTTATCCGACATATGTATTTTATCAATAAAATTGCAATGTTGCTGAGATCAGTTGTTGAATCGTTAAAAAGAAATCAAAATTTGTATAAAAAACGAAAGAATCCAACGAAACTTAGCGGGTCCAGAAACAATTACAGAATTTTGCGGCTGTTGCGCAACTATTATATGTAAACAAAAATTTACTATTGTGGAGCTGCTTGTTATATAATTGTGAATAATTTTATAACAATATTCTTTAACAATGAAAAATGTGCAGAAATACGTTGAATTAATACGAAAATAGATGATCGATTGAACGTTGTCAAAAGTAAACGCGGCAACGTTCTTAAAAACTCGATATCTTATCACTAATTGCAACCGTGAATTACAATATAAAAAAAATAAAAGATTATATAAAGTTGTTACGAAAAGGCCTGTTTTTAATGTATTTGAGAAAGTAGACAAACATCATTTTTTATAGTTTTTGAAGCGAGAAATCCTGATGGTCTAGTAAAATTACGTCATATTATAAGATATAGAGTTCAGAAAAATGTATGGCGTCGCGAGATAGGACGTTACGCACGTATCGATAGTACATAGCAGGGTCAAATTGAAAGGGCTTGTAGCCAAGATTTTTTGTAGGATTCTCTTTTTAATGTTTTCCTTAATTGAGTTAGGTATAACTAGTATACACAGATAAATTAAATAGTTTGAAACATTCATTTATGAATTAAATATTTAATTTTTACGTTAAAAATAAATAATTTACGGTTCTGATGTCTCACGTTTCTTATAAGACAATTTTCTTGATTTTCTCACGAGCAAAATCTTTGACGATATCTTTGAAAGGCAAAGATTTTGTTAACTCGTTCTCTATTGAAAGCAGTAGAAAAGCGTACAATTTTTTTTACTCTTAACGATTACTTTAATTTATTTTTTATCAATGACAATTTCCAAATTGACCTTTCTGATGAACGTTTTGTAATATATGATATTTTTGCAGGGAGTGTCCTAGTTGCGCACAGACCCGATTAAACATCACCAATCATAGCGGCCGATGCTTAGAGTATTTCCGTTGGTTGGGTTAGATTAGATTACGTGATTGGTAGTGTCCGATTGGATCTGTGCGTAACTGAGACTAACCTTTTTTGCATACTTGGTATAAATTACATGTATAAAAATAGCTGATTTTAATTGGTGTTATTTCAACTTTGAAATCTTTTTTTAATTGCACCAGTCACTCAGTATATCGCATTATCCTATTAATTCGTACTCAAAATTTGAAGAAATTTTGATTTTTTAATCTGTAGAGTAGAGAACTATCTTAAGAAATAAAAGTTTTTGATCTTATTTTATTGAAATTGTTTAAATAATTTATTATTACCTATTTATTTTAATTAAATAAAAAATTGATATATTATCATTTTTTTGTTTTATAAAAATTATTTATTGCAGAATAAATTTAGTTTGAAATAGTTTTGAAAATAATTAATTTAAAAAGCCGGCAATGAGGCCTCTGGCGGTCAGTTCGTCTAATGGATAATTTGGCCCTGGTATACATAGTATGAAGATATCATGTTTTGACATTAAAAATACAGAATATTTTAGAAAAAATGCTACAAGTACTACTAGTAAAATTATGAAGTGCAAAAAATAGTTTTTGCGTCTACAGGGCGCTTTGCGGCGATCCGTTGAGTGGCAGAAGATCTCTCAAATACATTCGTGCAAGCACACGACTGTTGTGTCCGATATTTTTGGTAATAAATATAGCATTTTTATCAGACATTTTGATGTGGAGATCTCGGCCCCAAAGTTTGTTACCTTATTTCAGTTACCTGTATACATCATCTATATACAATACTGCAAGTTACTGCAAGTGAGACATGAAACACACAAGTAATACGAAATCTGTCGCGTAATTGTCAATTTCTTTTTACCAAAAATTTTTTTGTCTTTTTTTGCTTTTGATGTTGCGAGTTATTGAATGATCCACCAGTTTTAACGTATGAGTTATGCTGGAAAAAAAAATTTCTTTGTAGATTCGTTAACGCTGACGCTAAATTCTACCAAGTTGTTATCTCGATATATCATGATAATACCACGAACGCTACCTCATCAGTTGCATAATCCGACATGACGCCTCAACATGTCTGTACATTCGTGTATCGGTACGACATAACACGCGGAGCACGCTTACGTGACGCGGAATCAGGTATTAAGGCTCTTGACTCTTCAGCCGAGAACTCCGCGTCGACGGTAGCGACATTTCGTCGCGGACAAAACTAGAACTAATACACGTGAAACGTGACAGATTGACGATGAGATGTTGTCGTACATATCATTTTGTTATTATGTGTTTCATTGTGAAAATATGACTTGTCTCGTATTTACCAAATTGGCCGCGAGTAAAAATGGACCGCGAGTAAAGTTTCTTTGAATTTTATACATAAAAGTACATTTTTTACTTCTTTCAATAGCTATCTGTGTTTTGCTGTCTGAATAGGCGTCACTTTACGTGCTTTTTACGACTATATTTACTGACTGCTAGGCGAAAAATGGACAGTCGTGACCGATATTTAGAAGTGTTTTAAAGCCATCTGCTTAGTCTGTTTTATCCAAATTGGCTTTATTTACAAATGGCATGTTTGACAAAATTACGTGTCATTTCACGCAATTTCTTGCTTCCGACGTCACGACTTCAATCGGTCGCGGCGAGTACTCAGGAGCCTTAAAGTTTTTTTATTTTAATACGTTATAATGCATTAGAAAAAAACGAATACATGTTTAATCAATGGAAACGTAGAGAAAAAGAGGGTATTATGATTATTATAGACATTATAGCTACCCTCATTATTTCCGTTATTAGGTGACGAATTGTAACAATTGTTTATAAAATTATTCAATCAGTAGCCCGCGGTTTTTTAATGGCGCTAATGTGCCAATACACAATTGCTAACAATTGCTGTAAAATATTTTTACTTTTGAGCACTTCGACACTTTTTCAAAGTATATTTTAGCATTTAATTACACATATTTTCTCATTGTTTTTAAACTTGACCGTATTATCACACGAATGAATGTACACTCTGTTTTTTGTTATTTAACTTTTTATTTAGCTGTACATTCTTCGAGTTATGCAAAGTTAAATAATAACATAGGATTTTGTTAGTAAAATAAAAATGAGTGCCATATTACCTCCTTATTATTTTCCTCTATTGTCATATTATTCTCCTCTATTAAATTATTGAAAATGCACAAGACACAAAAATTGGGAGTGAAACTTGTTTTAAACATTTATAATTAAATTTTTTAAATCATGTCAAAGTTTAGGATAAAATTTTATTTATGAACTTACATAATATTGTGCAATGCAAAAAATATTCAAGAAGTTAGAATGTGAGCGCATATATTAAAATACATTTTTGTAGAGATATATATATATAAAATATATATAAAACTTTAAATAAAATTTTGAAATCTGTCGCAAATCTATTGGTCGCAAATCTATTCTCCAGACAGGACAACATTTATTAAATTGTATGACAAAATCTTGAAGAATTATAATTTGTACGTATATTTACATAAATAGGTTAAAATTACATAAAAGTATTAACCTTTTATAAAATATTGATAACTGTTTGCGTAATTAATTTTAAAATAATAATTTAATAAAACTATAATGATATGGCGAATCATCTTAATGGTATATTTACAAAAAATTGATAATTATTAATTTTTTGTGGAAAAATAGTTATTTTTAATTTTAGATTTGGGCTTAAATTTTATTTGCATTTTACAGAATAAAAATGAATTTTTATATAAAGTAATATTTGAAAATAGCCGAGAAACAGTAATTGTGGCAGATATATCTAAATTAAGTTGCTGACACTGTACAGCCTAAATTAGTTGTTGAAACAAAAAACCGAAATTGATCTGTAATTAAAAATGTTAAATGCATACAGTAAACCTAAAAAAAATTGTTAAAAATTATAAATTGTTAAAATTATGTCTTCATGTAGAAAAAGGTTTATTTTTTGGCCATTATTTTTTATTAAATTGTCAAAACAGTATATCTTTAAAAATAAATTACTTTTTTAGTTTTATTGTGCAGAAAAAATATTTGTAATCGTTTTATTTAATTTAACGTCTCAAAATCGCAAATCAGCGCATTAAGTCGTTTTTTTTTAGATATTGTGAGCAAATTTAAAAAAGAAAACATGTTTTAAGAAAAACAATCGCAGGTTCGAAATCTTATCTGATCTCAGATCACTCAAACCGCTAGAACTCCATAAAGCAATCGCGTTCAAATTTTAAGAAAATATTTTTAAATAGTCATTATTTACGAAATTGTAAAAAATCAAGTTTTTTGACACTACAAATGGGTCAGCCTCCTTAAAGTTCAATAACTTATTTTTTGTATTTTTGGTTGCTACCGAAAAACGAATCTGAGCGTGAAATGTCTATTATGTCAGGATTTTGAGAAATCTTATTAAAGTTACTAAAAAATCACAATTTTGGCATTTTTTAATATGTAATATGGATTAAAGTATGCTATAAACTTCTGCAAAATTTGAAACTGTAGCTCCAATCTACCATTATTAGAGGTGGGCGATTTTGTCAAAAAAATCGATTTTTTAAATTGATACAAATCGCAGACTTGAGAATCGATTTGATAACAAATCGCATAAACCGTTTGAAGAATCGATCCGTCAAAGATCAATCCTTTTATTTAATTTTACAAGGTACTAAATATTATTTAAAATAACTACACAGTTCTTTATATCAGTGAAAAATGATAATGGAATTGAAGTCGAATCGACATCAAAATGATGATTTCGACATTGAATTGATGACGAAAGTATCATTTTGATGTCGATTCCATTATCATTTTACGCTGTGTAATAGCATATTTTTGAATAAATATAAAACATCAATAATTATAATTTATTAATATATATTTATTGCTCTTTAATTTTACACACACACACGCACACGCACACGCACACACACACACATATCTTTTCATACATAGTGGAACTAGAAGACCTACTGCTTTGAAAACATAGAGGAGATGAAAAGGGACAAGAAAGTCTTATACCATTTTGCGATAATCGCTGTAATTATCGAGTTATAAAATATAACATCTGAGCCAATGTTCGGTGACGTCGCGCCATCGCGCCTAGCTCGTAGGCAACGTTGCGCGGCAGGAAAGGTGACGCGTTGTTGACTGAATTGGCACGGCTCGACGGTCTGAATTCGCCACATCGCGTGTATAGTCGTGAGCTAAAAAGTTGCAACACATTTTCTTCGATTGTTTTTGAAATGTAGACTTGCTCATCAAACGGCGAACGTCATTGGTTCTTACCTGTGGATCCAACCAATTAAGCATCAAACTATCTACCATCAAAAAAAATGTGTTGCAACCTTTTAGCTCACGACTATACATACACTGCAATTGTATTATGTTAGCTGAAGCTTCTCCTTATACATTTCATAAATAACACATTTAATTTTTGCAGTGTACGTACACGCGGTGAGACGAATTCAGATCGTCGCGCCGTGCAAATTCAAACAACGACGCGTCACTTGTCCCACCGCGCGCCGTTGTGTACGAGCTAGGAGCGATAGCACGGCGTCACTGCACATTGGCTCAGACAATTTTATAACTCGATAATTATAGCGAATTTCGCAAAATGATATAAGACTTTTTTGACCCTTTTTATCTCCTTTATACTCTCAAAGCGGAAGGTTCTCTAGTTCCCGGACACCCTGTATATATCAATAGAAGTCCAATATTAAAATAATAATGTAAAAAAAATTTAGTCAAAACTTTTGTTGGGATCACACAAACCCTCAGTGAATGTTAAGGCTTACCTCACCTCAGGAATATATAAATGTCGTATCTTGTACAATTTTTTTTTTTAGAATTAAATGTGTACTTATGCGGGTTAGATTAGATAAAGTCAGTTTCAATGAGATTAAGTATAACCTTAAAACTATTCTGGTTTTGTTTATTTTTTATCTTATATTGGTTAGGGATGGGCAATCTCGATTTGATCTTTTAAAGAATTGATTCTTTTGTATATGATACGCGATAGAGACCCTCTAGGGTCTTTAATACCCGATTAGATCGATCCTACAGTTTCGATTAATTGGGTGAATTGATTCTTGAGATTAAAGATCGAATTTATAAAAGTATAAGCAAAGAGGAACCTGAGAGTGACCATGCCAGCTTTTTTCTTATAACGCTAAAATTCCCGGCGCACTAAAAACGCACATCTATTCTGGTCGGAATATGAACTAAAATTACATTCATTTTACGATACTGTCGATAAAAATGGTTCAAGTTTGTGCTAAAATCATATGGTGGGGGTACTCTTACTGCATGATTTTAGCACAGACTTGAACCGTTTTTATCGACAAAGTCGCAAAATAAATGTGATTTTAATTAACATTTTGAGTCGACTCAACTAATATATATAAAGCACTCACAGTTTATTAATTGCAAAGGTTAATGACCTTTCGAAAAAATAGTTTTAGATTATGTTTACACATTCAACTAAAAAATTATCTAAACCAAAATATTCCGCCATAGAAACAAGTCTAATACAGTACTGGACTTCTTCAGGAACTAATGTGAACTTAAGTAATATCGCCATTAAATACTTGCCTACTTTAGCAAGATCAGTTCTTTCAGAATGACTTTTTTCCCGTACTGATAATATAATGATAGACAATCGCAATCAATTAAAAAATGACAGATTTTCTAAATTATTATTTTTTTCTAAATATGACAGATTGGCATCTTTCAGAATGAGTTTCATAAACGAAATAACGTGCAACATATATATATATATATATATATAGAATATTCGTTAACGGTTGTCTCCATGTTTTACCATAGGAGTATGATTTATCGACGGATATGTACTTCTAATATATTATTATTTTAGAAATTACAAATGCGTGCTCCTATGGTAAAACATGGAGACAATCATTAACTCCCGCATAGCACATAATATTGCTGCAATATTGCAATATTGCGGTAATATTGCAAAGATATATTGCAGTAATATTGCTGCAATGTTTAATGTACACGAAAATTTATTGCAGTAGTATTACTGCAATATTTCGGTAATATTACTGAGATATTGCAGTAATATTCTTCAACATTATATAATATTAAAGAATATTACAGACATGTTGCTGTAATATTGCTGCAATAAATTGTATCCGCAAAAAATTGTCATAGGAATATTATTGCAACATCTCAATAATATTGCTGTAACATTACTGCAATATATTATGTCCGCGAAAATTTGTCGTAGTAATATTACTGCAATATTTCAGTAATATTTCTGACATATTGCAATAATATTTCTGTGACTAATTTTCACGGACGTAATATATTGCAGAAATGTTACAGCGGTATTACTGAGATATTGCAGTAATATTTATATTCTCAAGCGGTCACCCATTCAAGTCGCGACTGCGGTCAACGTTGCTTAACCTCTAAGATCGCTGCGAACTAATCCCTTGTAATGACCTGTGAACACTTAGTGCTAATTTGTGTATATAACTGATAGAACAGGTCAATACACGTTATTTGTTTAATAAAAAATGCAACTAGAAAAAATATGTTACTATAATGCAATAATTAAATTAAATAAGAAAAAATTTATAAATTATTTCTCTAAATGTTTATTTTTTATTTATCATAAATATTTTTTGAAATATTTTATAAAATATTTTACTAAACATTAATTTTTTATTTAGCATAAATATTTTAGA
The DNA here is from genome assembly GCF_016802725.1 of Solenopsis invicta. Taxonomy (NCBI): domain Eukaryota; kingdom Metazoa; phylum Arthropoda; class Insecta; order Hymenoptera; family Formicidae; genus Solenopsis; species Solenopsis invicta. The sequence goes on along the minus strand of NC_052675.1, from coordinate 1,955,475 downwards.
AAATATTTTATGAATATTTTAATAAAATTTTGGATAAAAATTTTTATAAGTTTTTTGTCATGTACATAAAATATGTATGAAATATTTTTATAACATTTATGAAAAATATTTATAATAAATGTTTATTAATATTTATCGTAAATATTGTATGCTATCTGAGTATATCATATTGCAATATTGCTGCAATATCATAGCAATATTATAATGTGATATATCGCATTCTAATATTTTTATAATATTGTAATGTGAAATATTGCAATATTACTGCAATGTCATAACAATATTATAATGCGATATATCGCATTCCAATATTTCTGCAATACCACTGCAATATTGTAATATGACATCATATGGCAATATTGTTGCAATGTCATAACAATATTGTTACGTCCGACGGTGGCACAAGGCACTCACGCGCACTCACGCACAATAAATAATTAAGCAGATTCTTTAAAAGAAACTGAGACGTTTATTAGAACACGTCTGTCACCGAAACGAGGCTCCAGACGTCAGCAACATAAAAACAACCGTCGTCAACGAGCGACCGTCAACTCATTACTATCGATTACATAAACTATACGGTGACACATTACAAATATCGCACGACCGTAATAATATTATAATGCGATATATCGCATTCCAATATTTCTGCAATACCACTGCAATATTGTAATATGATACATCATATTGCAATATTGCTGCAATGTCAAATTAATGCTACAATGCGGTATATTGCATTCTAATATTTCTACAATATCACTACAATATTGTAATATGAAATATTATATTGCAATATTGCTGCAATGTCATAACAATATTATAATGTGGTATATCGCATTCTAATATTTCTACAATATTTCTACACTGCAATATCGCTGTAATATTACTGCAATATCTTAATATTGTTGCAATATTGTTGCAATATTATGTGCTATGCGGGCTAACACCTTATATACATATAGGGGAAAGTAGGTAAATTGCACGCACTTAAGGAAAATTTATCGCAGTGAAGTGATTTTTGAAGTTGAAATCGATACGAATACAGAAATAGAAACTTTAAACATTTTTTTTATCATTATGTATTGTAACATAACAATTTTTCATTTGGTAATGCTATATTCAGCAAAAAAAGGCAAGTGGATAAACGAAAAAATTTCTCGGGCCTTGGGTAATTGTACGTGTGGTTGGATAAATGTACGAGGAGGAAAAATGAGGTTATAACCCATTCATTTAGCTGCACTACACTGCACTACACTGTACTAGTGGCACTATAGTTGGTCTCACGTGGTCTCACGCTTTTCAAGATGGATGCGTAAAATTGTCTACTGTGAACTTGATTTGATAAAAAAACAATTACTCAATGATTATTTAAGGAAATTTAATAAACAATAGCTCGAAAAACGTACGAAAAAATTTTTGTTAGGTATAACAAGATTAAATGATTAAATTAAAAATACAGACTTATTGCCTTATTTTCTGAACGCTGAAATCGCAACAAAAATCATGATTTTACTTTTTCTTATTTTTTTAATTAACTACGTTTTTAAATGATATAACGTATGGTTATACATATATTAAAAAAATATCTTCAGCCTACAAATATCGTTGTGATATAATCTGTATTCATGGGAAGATGCCAAACAACGAAGCGTACAATTATCCAGTGCGTACAATAACCCTATTTTCCCCTAAAGCTCATTTCTAAAAGCACAATATTATTTTTTAATGTCATCTCTTTGACGGACGATATTTGTTTTTTTACGTACAAGTGTAAAAATTTTATACAAAGAAGATGTTTCTACGATCAACGGTTCATCAGAAGCTGACAACAAAACTAATTTTTCAATTTTTTTTGTTTTTCTTATGAAATTGTTACGTCCGTTATACATTATAGTTTATACTTTAATTACGGAGAAGAATTTTTAAATCTACAAGCGTAATTCAAAAATTTGAAACTTAGAAACTTAATAATAATAATTTGTAAAAACGGACGACTTTAAAATCCCTTTAAGGTTGGAATTATCTGTATACGCGAATATTTTTAAAACAGATCTTTTTATTGATGATACAGATTGAAAAATTATCTTGCAGAATTAAAGTACGGACAATAATGAAGAATATAAATTAACAAAAAGTACAAGCTACAATTTGATATAAAAAACGAAAAAAAAATTATAAAAATATAGTTTTGTTAGAAATTTTAGACTCTACGTACGTATAAAATAAGTATGGTGCACCATTGGAATTACAACAAAGAACAATATTGTGCTTCAGATTGAGCCTAGAAGCTTAGTATAAGAGAAATGATGATTCGAAAATTTGGTAATTGTTAAGAATACCCACTGCACCTCCGATTTTGACGAAATTAGGCTCATTCGACGCGTTTTCACTCAAAATGAAAGAATCTGGCAAGAAAAAGTGTTGCTCTGGTCCGCGAATCGAGATATCAAGTGTTAAAGTTGGCGATTGCACAGGTTAAGATACCTGTCATCTCGGCGTTATGTAGCAAACTGAGTATGCGCTTTGGGCACGTTTGCATGCTCCATGGGCACACACATACAAAAAGTGCGCGAATTTGAAACATAAATACAGAGCAATATAAGTGATTCAGTGATAAATGAATAAATTAATTAAGTTATCGTGCGGAAAGTAAATGCTTAAAAGGGGGAGGGGCTTTGCCCCTCCCCCCGCCACCCTTTTTTTAACCCAACCCAACCTGAATCTTAGTTTTAAAAAATTGTTTTGCATGAAAGTTGAAACTACCTATGTCTGTTTTACAGTGAAATTAACTTTTATCTTAATTTGCATGATACAAAGCACTTTCCACGTGAAGCGAGGTCCATCCCCATCCCACTTTCTCCACCCCCAGCGTACCCTCCCCCACAGATGTCTGCTTTGCAGCCAAATTAATTGTTATTTTAATTTACATGATAGAGGGGGCTTTTTACGCGGAGCGAGGTCCATCCCCACCCCACCCTTTTCACCCCCCGCGCGGGGGGGTGGTGGGAGTGGAAAGGGTGGGGTGGGGATGGACCTCGCTCCGCGTAAAAAGCCCCCTGTATCATGTAAATTAAAATAACAATTAATTTGGCTGCAAAGCAGACATCTGTGGGGGAGGGTACGCTGGGGGTGGAGAAAGTGGGTTGGGGATGGACCTCGCTTCACGTGGAAAGTGCTTTGTATCATGCAAATTAAGATAAAAGTTAATTTCACTGTAAAACAGATATCGGTAGTTTCAACTTTCATAAAAACAATTTTTTATTTAAAACTAAGATTCAGGTTGGGTTATTATAAGAAATATTGTACAGATTCATAAATTTCAAAATTTTTATTTAACACTTTTTAAATAAATTAAGTTACTAAAACGCATGCGCATGCGGTCACCAGCATGCAAACGTGACCACAGCGCATGCTCAGTTTGCTACATAACGCCGAGATGACAGGTATCTTAACCTGTGCAATCGCCAACTTTAACACTTGATATCTCGGTTCGCGGGCCAGAGCGACACTTTTTCTTGCCAGATTCTTTCATTTTGAGTGAAAACGCGTCGAATGAGCCTAATTTCGTCAAAATCGGAGGTGCAGTGGGTATTCTTAACAATTACCGAAAATTTTGCGTGCAGAATAAGTTTGAAGAATAACAGAACAGTAATTGTGTAACGTGGTAATTGAGAGATCTTGCATTAGATAATGCTGAAATTGAAGATAAGAACAGATAATATATTTAAGAATGCGTTTAAGGGGATGCTAAAGTCGTCCTTTTGTACCGACCGAACGTTAATTTTTGGGCATGCCGTTCTTCTAATTACATTTACAGATTTAAAAATCTTTTTCCACAATTAAAGTATAGACAGTAATGTATAATGGACGCTATATAAGGATAATGAAAACGAAAAAAATTAGAAAATTATTTTCAATTTTTTTTGTTTTCCTTATCCTTATATAGTGTCCATTATACAATACTGTCTATACTTTAATTGTGGAAAAGAATTTTTAAATCTGTAAATGCAATTAGAAGAACGGCATGACCGAAAATTAACGTTCGGTCGGTAAAAAAGGACGACTTTAGCATTACCTTTAGCTTGCTGGTCTGACCTTAGCGCTATTCTCTTTACCCTCACGTGATCGTGAATTCGACTTTCCGTCGAAGAAAAATCAGCAGTATCAACGTCAAGTGAGTTCGATCGACACTCCAGCATTTCCTGAAACTCATAATGCAAATGGCTCACAATCATCTCACAACCCTTCTCGCTACATGATACAACTTTATATACTAAATTTAGACACATTACGGCATACGTTAAATTCAATTATATTATTTGAAAGTCACATTCAAAGCTTTCAAGCTAGACTAAAGTTAAAAAATTATTCTCTATTATATACTAAGATACCCGAGCCGAATAAGGCCAACTTATTTTATTTTTTATAAATTCTATTTACAAAGATATTGAAATAAACTAAGTGAGAATAAAATATCTATTTCAACCACTCGCTAAAATCAAATTATCTTCTAAACATTTTTAAATAAACAAAAAGAAATGTTTTTAAATTCTGATATTGGGTCTTATTAAATTCTTGTGCTTTTAATAAGGCCTGAATTAAAAATAAATTAAAAATAACAAAGGAATTAAACATTATTTTCCAACTCATTGTTAAAATGATTATTAATCACAAATACGAAATCCTTTAAAATCTATTTTACTGTAAAACATCACAATTATTTTCAATTTTGTCTATAACTAATATTTTAACTTTAAGAAATTCTAACTATTTTAGTGTAATTTTAGCTTATGAAAAGTTAGCATCATTGAAAATTGTTATTTTCTGCTGCAAGTCATATACATAATAAACAAATGGCAATGGCTATAACAATAAATGTATAAGTGAGCCTTATTTAATAATGTATTATTTATAAAAAAAGTATACTTATTCCAAAAAATAGATATATAGAGATATATATATATATATATATATATTTGTTTTTTTCTATAGTTAGAAAGTTGAATAATATTATAATATGCTGTAATAAATTATAAAATAATGTATACTTATTAAATTTACAACAAATTTTTATAAAAACTGATTTACCCACTTTGTTACAAACTTTTGTTGCACTAAATAAATGTGCTGTTACCGATATTAATTTTCTAGTCCCTCTTTATCTACTTCCTATGACATATCTTTTAAACATATATTTCAAACATAAAGCGCATTTTTAAATGGTAAATTTAAAAGTGGGCCTTATTTAGTACTAGACCTTATTCGACTCAAGTAACTTACTCAAAATTGCGTAAAGAGTATACACTTATAACAATCGCTACTTCCTGCAAAAATTAAAATTCAGCTTTTAATAAAAACGAAATTAATGAGCCTTAATAATAAAAAAACTATCCTGCAATGTCAGAATAGATTGTAACAAAATAATTTTAGCGGTTGCTGGTAGAATTCAAGGTGAAATATGCGAGATATTATGATATCTCAGCATTCCACACGTATTTTATGACCTCCGATCTTCTATTATTGATTGCTAAAATGGAGTGTGCAATCGATCTTATTTTAAAGAGTTAAAGCTTAATAAAAAATATGAGTATTTTTTATTAAGCTTTAACTCTTTAAAATAATATTGATTGCACATTTATGTTTTAAAAGGTGAATAATATAATAAATGTAGAAAATGTATATAATTTTTTAGTTTGCGTAATACTATGCAAGGTGTCTATTCTTGCGCGCGCGCGCGCATGTGCGTGCGTGCGTGCGTGCGTGCGTGTGTGTGTGTGTGTGTGTGTGTGTGTGTGTGTGTGTGTGTGTGTGTGTGTGTGTGTGTGTGTGTGTGTGTGGTGTGTGTGTGTGTAATGTTATGCACGCATATTAATAGATTTTTAGCCCTAGTACAGAAAATGTTCCTACGTCCGCGAAACAGTAATTTAGCCTCCAGTTTTATTATAAATTTTTATCATTGCGCATGTACACCTGTCACTTTCACTAGACTTCAAAATGAAATTTTTGTAAAAAAAATCTTAGTTTGCATGATAGCAATGAATCTAAATCTAAAGTCTTCATGATGCTAGAAATCGAGCTGAGATTTTGGACAGAGAGAATTAACCAATCGCATTTGAACAATTGAATCTGATTAATGCGATTGGTCAATTCTCTCTCTGCCTGAGTGTGAGATCTCGAATCGATTTCTAACATCGGGCACAAGGTTTAATAGCGAATTCGATTGAACTGTGTTAGTGCGCACTGATGCAAATTGCTATATACTAATTTAATCTAACAATAAGTGTAAAAGTGATATATTACATGTCACGTATCTTTATGTCGATTTGTATATGGGAGCTTTAATGTGTACCAGTATACACTAGTACATCCAATCAAATTCACTATGAGTAAAAAGAAAATAAAATAGTAAAAGAGGAGCAAGAAAAATAGAAAGAAAGAATAGAAGAAGAGACATACAAAGACTAAGAGTATGATGGCATGTTGTAAAAAAAAAGAGTATGATTGCATGTTCACGCACACACACGCGCACAGCAAAGAAGGTTTAGTATCACTAAATGCTATAGGAATGACGAATCTGGGGTCTTATCTCTGTCGTCACACATATATACACATGCGCGCATATAAGGACATTTTGTATATGCGAAACAAATAATCTTTATTATTATTCATCTTTTAACACAAAGTAATTGATTTTAGTTTAAGGGGTATGAAATTTTTAAAATGCTCATAGTATTTCAGTAATCAATAATAAATCCCGATTTTCATAACTTTCCTTGGATCAAATAACTGTTTTGAGATTTTCTATTTCAAGATTTTATAAACAATTTCCAAGGATTAATTTAAGTTTTGCTTTTGGTTTAAAAACGGTTAAAATTTAACATTCTCCTTTGTTTCATTATCTAGAATAAAAGTAAAACATAATCTTTTGTTTTTGATTCTATATTTTTTGGATTAAAATAAATGCTTAAAAAAAAAAAAAACTAAAAATAGAACGTAATCGTAATAAATGCATATTCTACCGATATTTATTAGTATCTGAAATAAATTTATCCTATTCACTTTTCGAAAACGGAGGAACGAGATAACTACTACTTGGTTTGTTATAACGAGGTCTGTATGGATTCTTTTTTAACTCTTTCTCTCGTTTTTATTTTCTGCAGTCTTCTTTCCTTTTATCTTGTGACGCGTGCATGGGTACACGCATTCGTGCGTAGTTGTCGCACGAATGTGATGCAAACGTATCATGTATAATGAGCAAGATAAAGAGAGTATTTATCTCTCTGGACTGTCTCGACAAAACTTTTTCCGATCGCAGCTACCCGGGACCCACATATGCATATATGAATGTCGCAAACGTAATTTTCATTTGGATCACGTTATACACAACAATACACAATTATTTATCCGAGATAAATCCGAAGCATCACCTTACTCTTTCTTGATTTTGGTTGCAGTTCCCCGTTAGTTTGATTTGCTCCTAAAATAAATGTGAGGAGTGGCGTTAGAAACTTTGTTTTCCCGTCTTTCCTCTTCCTTCTGCTTTCCTCTCTTTCTCACTCTCTTCCCCTTCTCTTCTCGTTGGAGCGTCACATCGCGCCGCACGGAGACTCGACTGAACTCAAGTCGATTTTACTCAATCCGACTCTTAACAGTCGTAACTAAACTCGCGTGCGGTGCGCCACGCGCATCCTCGTAAGACAATTAACGCGAACGTCTCGTAACCGGGAACAGCAAATTTACGCCATTGCAATATACGAGAGGAAAGAGAAATCACCTTCCGGAGATGTATAACTTTCTTGGAAGAAAACATACATTTACACGCAAACAGAACGATGGAATAATAAATATGATACTTCTCGATGCAAATTTGGAAAAGCGGGATTTGACTCACGACGGGAGCGCGATGTGATATGTGATATAAAAAGATATTGATACGTGCACCTACAGTCTCGAATTTCGCGGACGCTGAACTCTGATCGTGCGGAATCAACGGCGATCGTGAACCGCATATTTTGTGGCTGTGTCTACAATCAATTGCGCCGAGTCTTGTTCTATTCATGCATCTTCGGTGCGATTATAAGAATTATAAGATTGTGGAGTTGTAGCAAAAGCAAAATAAAGCCAATAGACTGACACAACCGCGATCGACTTTTGGAGGAAAAAATTGGTCAAAATTTGAATTAGCTGAAGAAGCTAATCGTTTCTCAAGAATCTCGAACTCGATCCGTCTTGCGCTTGTACTTTGGCCACGTGGGTGTTATTTGGATCTAGAATTTGCGCCTCCCTTCTCTCGACGGAGGTCGTACGTGAGAGACATATTATTGTGCAAACGAGTTCATTCATCGTGCGGATTCCAGCCCGGAAGTGACGAATAACGACGACTTCCCCGTGGTGGCGATGATGTGGTGATGGTGGTGGTGGTGGTGGTGGTAGTTGGTGCGCATGGTACCAATCGAGTGTTGCATCGTGCATACACAACACGCACGCACGCACGCACGCACGTACGCACGCACTCACGCACGCACTCACGCACGCACTCACGCGCATTCACGTACACGCACACTCGCGCGCGTGGTGACCTAGAGGAAGCGAAAGGAGAGAAGGAAGGAGAGGATGTCGACTCGCCGCCGAGTGACTGCGACCACATCGTGCGGCGAGATGCAGCGTCCTGTTGTCGGTCGACGGCCAGTGGCTCTTTGAAGGTTTCTCCTTATCGACGATGGACTGGAGTGGTAGTCGGACAGACTGCGCGAGGCAACAAGAGGTCGTGCTCCGTGTGTCGTTGTTTCCTCGTTGGGGCGATTCCGCGCCACTGACGCGACTATGCAGCTGAAAAAAGCGATGCTTAAGATATTCGATCAATGTAAGTTTCACACACGCAAACGTGCGCGGTCTCCGTTCGTTACTAATGATAATAATAATTTTTGCTTTTACTCCCTCTCTCCTCCCCCCCCCTCCTCCTCCTCCTCGACTCTCCCGCGTGCGCGAAAAATAGCGATGAAAGAGTCACGCTCCGCGTTACTCTCAAACTTCTCGAGGTTGCGTGCGCGCGTGATGAACGGTGACAATTTATTCCGACGGCTAAATCACGCGGCGTTTTACATCCGTCTGTATGCGTAACACAAACGAGACGATGCGTGTGCATTACGCGGCAACGTGATTTCCTCGTGCGCAGCATGGGCCCCCATTAGAGATCTCCGGATCGTAATAACGTAATAACGGCAGGACGCAAGTTGAATTAAACTACGAGACATCGTGGAAAATCTGCGATTCTGCCGCGCTGCCGTAGCCATGACGGATAACTTCGTGATAGCGCTATTATCTGGAGAAATCGCAAAATGCACGAACGGTTCACGAGAGTCTTTAATCCAATGTTTCTAAGGTGAAAATATTTTGTACGGTTACTAACACAGTTGTAAGAGTTTATTAAATCCCATTTGATTTAAGAGTTTAATCCTTTATTACACAAATTTTTCTGTCGAATATATTTTGCTAAATTTTAATACGTGATGATTTTTAGTACATGGTGATCGCTGATTGCAAATTTGAAATCGAAATTATTAATTACCAATTTTTAAATATATTTCTTAGTTTTATAAACTGCTTGCCAATATGATTGTCGGTCAATGAAAAGTTTTTGTTTTATACAATATATTTAAAAAAAATGAGTTAAAAAATATTTATCAAGAAAATATATTGAGAAAAGCATATTTTAAAAATCCGTCCTTCACGGTTGACATGATATTTGAGATTTTTAAATATCTGAAACAAATAAATTTAAATGTCATTTTAATCTTGAATGATGTGGCTATCAGGTGAGCGTAGCTTTTTTTAAAAATAATAATTTTTAACAAAATGGCCATTTAAAAAATTGACAGTTATGATTTTCAGGAAAAATTTTATTCGTTTTCAAGCGAAAAAAAACAAAAACGGTTTAAAATTTCGAAAAAAAGCTATAATCGAACAATATACAATTTTTAATAAACTGTTAATAATGGAAAGTGATTGGTTCAGTGGTTTTTGAGTAATCGTGTCAATCAGGTCAAAAAAGAAAAACACGTTTAAAGTTTCAAGTTTGAATATCTCTTTAATAAAAAATATCTATTATTCGATAACTTTATTATTTTTCCTCAAATCAACTTAAAATTTTAGAGATGTATTCTTCAAAAATTCCTCTTTTAAATAAAATATTAAAAAATCAATTTTTTTCGTCCATCACTATTTCCTCTTAAATCATAATTGTAAACTGAACCTAAAAATAATATGTTGAATTTGAATGTCGAAAATAACTATGTTTAATAATGCTAAAGTAGTTTATTGATTTATTATTATTTATTAATTCCTCTTAGAAAACAATAAATAAACCATTATAAAATACAGATACTTTTCTTATACTGATCGCTACTTTTAATCTAATCTTAATCTAATTTTATTCCAAAACATAATCTAACTTACCTGTATTTTTCGGAAAAATTTTAAAAATTTTAGAAAAATTTTAGAAAAATTCGGCGGAGTTTGGGGAATCTTGTAAATGTAAATTTACATAGAAACATGTTGAGCACTGAGAACTGCTTTTGACCGGTATGTCGTTTCTTGTTAATTAAATTGTTGATAATCTACTGTTGTTAATTAAACTGTTGATAATTTAATCTTGAAACCTAACCTAAACTTTTCTCAACTAACACACACATACGCCCTCGTTTCCATCACAAGATGTCCGGCGATTCCATTTTGACTGTATACTTCTTTATTTTATATCTCTTTATTTATTTTCCCATTTTACACTTTTCTGCCCTCTCTTTCTTTTCTTCATTTATCATTCCTTCTCTAACTCATTCCCTGCTTCAGCCTCTATATATCTTTCCCTAAATTTTTCCAGCTTTTTTATTCATCTCTATTTTTCTCTAGTCTCATAAAGAGTAGAGGAAGGTGGCAAGATAGAATGGCAGGGCAAGATGGGGTATTTTTATATCGCGCGATTCTAATGTAGGAATCATAATCGACCATTATGCGTTAGATGTGCTCTCCTCGATCGTTGAAAGTTACCAGCGAAGTAGGCAGCTGTATTATTGAGTTAGATCATAATTTATATTTTTTACAAATTTCTCATGATTTTTTTATTTTATTTTTTCATTTGTGACATTAATATTAAATTAGGTAAAACTTCGGAAAAGCTACAACACCCTTGACAACCTTGACCTTTATATATGTTATAACTGTATAGATACTGAACAATTTTTTCTTATAAATTAATCGGTGGTCTTGTAGTTTTTGAGATATATTAAAAAAAAAAACAATTTTTTAAAATTAATTCAGAAAATATTCATTTTACAAAAAAAAAAATCAAACAAAAAATGAAGCTCATAATAAGCTCTACAAAAAGGGTTATATACATATTTTACCTAACTTTAATACTTTAGTCGTTATAGTAGAAAAACTATTTTAAAATAAGTATATACATACTTGTAATAAATGGCCACAGAAAGCAAGGTCCACCTCACCCTCCTCTGCTTCGGGAGCGAAACAAGTACACACACACACGGGAGGGGGGAGGGTGCAAGGCCATCAGGCCCACCCCCTCCCGCACCCACCCTGTCGTTATTGGACCGCGCGTGTGTGTGTGCGTATGTTCGTGCGCACGTGCGTGTCTATATGTGTGTGTGCGTACGTGTGCGTGTGTATATGTCTGTGTCTGTGTGTGTGTGTGTATGTATGAATATATATGTGAATTATACGTGCATGAACCATACTCACAACAGACATATTTAACCATTTATATGCATTATTTTGCATACAAGCATGCGCTATTTAAAAGTATGATTACGTGTATACCATTGCGATTACGAAAATTATGCATAGAAGCTTTATTGCAGACAATTTCGAAAGTTTTATTTTTTATTTGACATTTTTTTGTAAAATGAATATTTTCTGAAATAATTAAGAAAAATTGTATTTTTTTTTCTAAGCATATCTCGTAAACTATACGAGACCGCCGATTAATTTATAAGGAAAAGTTATTTAGTATCCATGCCTCTATAACACATATAAAGATCAAGGTCATCAAGGGTGGTGTAGCTTTTCCGAAGTTTTACCTTAAATTATGTAGTATACTTTTAAAGTGTGTCTCATCTTGCTAATGGGGATATCTCGTCTTACCACACTCGGGTAGACAAGATGAAAAGAAATATATTTTTTACGGTTTTTAAAATAAAGTTCATAATTCTCTGAAGATTTTATTTAATGATTGTTGAAATATTGATATCCAAAGAATATTTAAGAATAATTCGTTAATTATGAAAACCTAGCTTTTATTTATCATCAAATTTGATCTATTCCGTCTTGTCCTACTTTCTTGTATTCTTTCTTTTCTGTTTAACTGTTGTTTTTTCGATTTCAAAAATTGTCAAAATATCAATCATCGTTTATTTGGTACATACGATGAAAGTCTTTATGTAAGATCGACCTATAAAAACATTTATTATTACTAAAGATTGGATTATTAATGTAGGTAGAATATACACAAACCGATTACATTAGCATTAAGGGCCTCTTTCACTAATCTCGGTTAAAGCTAAACGACAGATTATTGCAATTGATTAATCGCATTTCCTATTGTATGAAATGACAAATGTGATAGGTCAATTTCAATGAATTAACCGATTGATTTGTTTAACGAAGATTAATGAAAGAGGCTCTAAAGCCCTTGACCAGACCATCAAAGATAACAAAAAAATACAATTGGAAATAGGACCGAAGCATGGAAAAACATTATTGAAATAAGAAGTACTTTTTAAAAATCTATTTTGCAATCTAATTGTTACAATTAATTTATTAAAAATAACTCCAGAGGAAAACTGATTGGGTCAATCGCAATTGATTCACGGAAAAAATTATTAAAGAAACGTGCATTACTTTTTCTTACATCCTTCATATTTACGCAACAAATAATTAATAATATAAATAATTAAAACCCGTTTCTGTTCATGGCCAGACCAGCAAAGATAACAAGAAAAATAACAATTGGAAATGAGATTAGAGCATAAAAAAAACATTATTGATGTAAAAAAACACTTTGCAAAAATTAATTTTGCAACTAGTTATAAATCAAATTGACTGTAGAGAAAAACTGATTGCGCCAATTGATTTTAAGGGAAAAATTACTAAAGAAACATATATGATTCTTTTTCAATTGTTATAAATGTTATAATTGTAATAATTGTTATAAACAAATTAGTTATAAACAAAATTGATTTTTGCAACGTACTTTTTATGTCAATAATGTTTTTTTATGTTCCGGTTTTATTTCCAATTGTTATTTTTTGACTATCTCTGCTGGTCTAGCTATGGGCAAAAACGGCTTTTAATTATAATATTTATATAGTTTATTATTTTTTGTACATAAAATATACATAATGTAAAAAAGATATATGTTTCTTTAATAATATTTCCTGTAGAATCGATTGGCGCAGTCAATTTTTATCTACAATTTTTAATAAATTGTTTATCAATTATCTGCGAAATTGACTTTTAAAAAGTGCTTTTTATGTCAATAATGTTTTTTCATGCTCCGGTCATTTCCAATTGTTATTTTTTTGTTATCTTTCCTGGTCTGGCCACGGGCTTTAATAGGTTAATATAATCGATATGTACATATTTTACCTACATTAATATTTAATCTTTAGTAATAATAAAAAAATGTTTTTATAGGCCAATCTTATGTACATAAAGACTTATCGTATGAATCAACGTATCAAATAAACAATAATGATTGCCAATTTTGACAATTTTGATATTTGACATATCAATATTGACATAATTATTAAAGTGCTATGTACAAATATTATTTATCTGATTTTATATGAAATTTATTATAAATAAACAGAATTTGTTTTTTAATAAAACTCTTATTGTGTATTTTTACAATAATTTCGTTATTGTCAAAGTCATTAGGTTCATGGGAACTCATTGCCGTCCCTGAACATGCGAAATTCCCTGTTATTCGTAATTTTTAAACTCTTCTCATTTGAAAATTATTATAGCCTCGACATTTTAGTATTAGAATTCTCATCTTAAAATTTTCCAAAAAATCTGTCATTAAAATAATTATTGTCAATTTTGGTACACTCTGTAGTCAGAATGCTTGTTAAAAACTAATGCACAAATGCATTATCTTGCCTATGCACGACGTTCGTTGTCTTATCCGTAGTCGTTGTACTTATTTATTTATTACATATTTTATTACTTATATAATTTATTATTTATATAAATATTGCATTATGAAAATTGAAAAATATGAATACATTATTACATATATTTTTAGCCATACAATATTGTTGATTTTATAGGGAAAATAAAAATATTTATTCTAATTATGTCATTTGTTATGAACAAACGCCAAACAATTACATATAGGTGCTTCCAAAACACATTTCTTATTATAAGTATTATCCACTCTTGTAGACAGATTGAAATTAAACTACTACAGATTATTTATTACCTGAAGTCTCTAATAAATTAAACACCGGTTTGTCGTCATTTGTTATTAACATGGAAAAATTAACAGTTAGTCATTTTACCTCCCTTTCCCCAGTTTCTCCTACTTCAACTACTTTTCTAATAGAGAATTTCTTTAATTTAATTTGCATAAAATTGTCGATTCTGTAAAAAATGCAATAAGATTATTTTAATAGGTTAAAACTATTAAATTTAATAGGTAAAAATGAATCGAAGTCGTATTAGGAAAAATGGAACACTGCACATGAATGTAATCAAATGTAATTTGGTGTAATAATTTTATAAACCTGTAGATTTTTGTATTCTTATTATTTACATTTTACGTACATCAAATATTATAATCAGATGTCAAGATGTTACACGTCAATCGCCAAAGCGGGAGTCGGAAGTTAGCCACACCGCAGGAGCGAACCTGAAATGGTATTAGTCGCCCGCGAAACTTTAAACCGACATAACTTCTATAACTTGTAAAATAATTTTGATAAATCATACATCATTGTATTTATTATAAAAAACACTACAACTTTTATCATATAAAAATATTCACTTTACCATGCAAAAGTTGTGCATGTCTCTTCGTTCTTTAACACAGATAATTTCTGTAAGTAATCACTGTGCTCACAATAAAGTTTAGTTTAAACCATTTAATTTGATATTATATTTATTGGGTCTATCTCTGTTAGTTTACAAGATAAAGGGGGGTGGCCACTTATACTGGGACACTCTGTACACACACACACGCACGCACGCACGCACGCACGCACACACACACACACACACACACACACACACACACATATAGTTTTAAAAAAATATATAAATGTAAAGATGTAATTTTTACTTTTCAACACTAAATTCATATTTAAATTTAAACTCGCAGACCTGAAATTACATTTATTAAATCTTATATGATCCGCTAATTTTGTATCATAAAAATAAACATCTTTTATGTTGAAAATTAACATTAAATTATAAATCCAAACCAATGAAACATTTTTTTTATAACAGTATGATCCTTCAGCTTTAATTCCTTTCTTGAATCAGTTTTCTATCATGATTTTTAAGAATGTTATGATTTTTTTTAAATTTATCCTGCATTTATCGTAATTTTGTTCACATATTTGCCAAAATTATATAGTTTCATCAATTGTTATTGCCACTTCATTTTTTAATCGTAGAAGGTTGAAACTAACTATAAATAAAATTACGGTTAAAAATCATCTCATTATACGGTGTCTCCTTTAATAGAAACGTAAAACGCGTGACCCCACATTGGCTAGTGAGGAACAAAAAAAACGATGGCTAGTAAGTGTTAATATAAGATTTATTACATTATAATAAATTTGTTTACTCATAAGAACATTTTTAGAAGAACTCATTACATTTTTAGTTTTTTCTCGACTGTTTATCATCTTATCCATTATCAAAAATCATCATACTCACATATGGGGGCAAGATGACGAAATTGACATGTCCCATTAAAAAGATTTAAATTTAAAAAAATCTAGTTTATGTAACAGCTTTTAATTTTTATTGATGATAAACGAGGTTTTAATGATTCTAAAAAAATAAATTGTTATTTTTACATTATCACAGAAATAAAAAAAAATTGTCAAACTTTAACGTCGTTATCGTATACCCCCTCCCTCTCTTTCATACTTGATAAGAAATGTTCTATATGCATATGTACATTTTTTCTTTAGAAGAGAAGCTCTTGATAAGAAAAATCTTTTTTTTTGTGCGATCATCAGACCTATTTTTTAATGTACTTTTTTGCTTCAAAACTGCAAAGGTCCAAATACAAGACTACAGAACGGAAAAGAGAACATCTATATAAATTATTGAGGGAGAAAGCATTTATTTTTAATATCTTCTTATTAAACACCCTGTACAAAATAATTACATCCTAGATAGCACTAGTTGATTTTATAAACCTAGTTGATTTTATAAACGTGTACATAGTTTTATAATCATTAATCATAAAGAACCAATAAGAAAACATTCTACTAGAAATATTTTTGAAATTACAATTTGTGAAATGTAATTTTTACGTTTTTATATAATTTCTAAAAAAGATTTTTACAATGGTTTCAAAAATATATTTTTGCCAAAAAAGAAACGTTTTATTTAAGAGGTTTAGGCGGTCAAAAATAAAGTTTTTTTTTATGAGTCAACTGCAAAAAAATAAAAGTACTCCCAGATTTACCCTTTTACATGTTTATTGTTAGCACGTAAATAAAAAAAAATTGTATTAAATATATATATATATATATATATATATATATATATATATATATATATATATATATATATGTATATATATATATATATAGGAGAGACTAGGGCAAATTGTTAGACCTTTTTTTCTTTTGTGTCTCCTGACTCCTATATTAATTTAAAAAAAAAAAAAAAAGCCGGTTTGAAAGGTTGAACCTTCCCTTTCACAATGCCAATATAAATAGGACGTGAAAATGTACTTGCTTTAAAGTATGTCGATCAATGTCAAGAATTAAGAATAGCCCCAAGCTCGGGGTAATTCGTAACGTAATTCCCTAGTCCGGGAATATTCCGAAATTTGTATTTTAAGTTGAAAGTCTGTAAAAAAAACTGTTGTTAACTTTCTTTTATTTAAGAAAGGATGTAGGTATACAAAAAACAAATGCAAACATACACGTTTGCATGTCTTTATGCTATTGGCGTGACAGATTCCTAACCTCACAAGTGTCAATCTTTAACGCTTTATAACTTTTTACCTGCTTAAGAGCGACGATTTTATATTCATATTCATGTTCTATGTACTAAAAGATACAATATTATCATGTTTGAACTAAATCAATGAAGAACTTTACCTCAATGTTTAACTCTGCGTAGCGTAGATGTTCGTAACACAGCCGAAAGGTTAGGGTTACCCAACTTAGGTTAGGCGCTGCAATCAGTATTAACGAATCGCCCCGGTGCTCGGTATTACGAATAGCCCCAACATTAACTGTGCGCATTATTGAGTATAATCGATAAAAATAGACATCACACAGCAAAAAGTAAACACAAAATGTTTCAAATACGTTCAACTGGACACGATACATTCAAAGTTTTCAAAAAAACCTTATTATCTTATTTAAATTTCGAAGAAATGGCGACTATCAGAAATTACTTCGACTGTCGCAAAACACATTTTTCACTACTACGACTTCAATATGACGCCGTTACCAACAAATCTTTGTTAGCAACATTGTTACATTAGGACGTGTTTACAGTGTTTAAAGTAAATTTTTAATATGTACCCATAAAAAGATATTTCCAATTATCGAATTACCCCGTCTAACGATTTGCCCCGGTCTCCCCTATATATTGTGTGCGTGCGTGCGTGCGTGTATAACCACGATCAAAACAATGGTGCGATTTAAGAGACTAAAGCATTTTGTAAAACTTTATTTAATTTACAAGTAAGAATACAAAGTTATTTAAATTTTGCTTATCTAATTTTAATAATATTGTGATCATTACAAATTATTGAAATTTTGATTATTTATTTTACCTCCAATCAAGCTACGAAATGTGTTGAAAAATAGCAACAAAGTTATCATTTTTCTAAAAATATTACAAAATTTCGATTGTTCTTAACGTGTTAAGTTCAATAGAGGATAATGATAATGTTACGTAGTTATCAAATAATCCTGCAAAGAGTGTACAAGTACTATAGTTAAATTTATACGCAAGGTGCTGCGATTTAGGAGCCGCTGTGATATTGGTAACCTTACTCTACTAACTTGTATAACTTGTAAAATAATTTTGATATATTATACATCATTGTACTCATCAGAAAAAACGTTACAACTTTTATCATATAGAAATATTAACTTTATCATGCAAAAGTTGTGCATGTCTCTCCGTTCTTTAACATAGATAATTTCTTTAAGTAACCACTGTGTTCACAATAAAGTTTAGTTCAAGCTATTTAATTTGATATTACATTTATTAGATCTATCTACATTTATGAGATAAAAGGGACTGGGCTCTTATACGAGAACATCCTGTGTATGTATGCATGTGTATATACAGGGTGTCAGGTAACTACCGCCCGTGGTTTCGTGGATTGATAGATCAAGTAAAACTGAGCAGAAAAGTCCTTTACCATTTATTAATATTTGCTATAGTTAACGAAAAAAAAATTAATAAAGTCTGCGAATAAGCGCGTATCACCGCGCGCAAGGACCGCCCGCCGGTCGCCAAAACGTAGGCAGCCGCGGCTGTAGGCGCGGCGCGGTGAGGAGGGAAAAGCAGCTACTGCTTCGCAGCTCGCGGCTGCCTACGTTTCGGCGACCGGCGGGCGGTCCTTGCGCGCGGTGATACGCAGACTTTATTAATTTTTTTTTTTTTGTTAACTATGGCAAATATTAAAAAATGGTAAAGGACTTTTCTGCTCAGTTTTACTTGATCTATCAACCCACGAAACCACGGGCGGTAGTTACCTGACACCCTGTATATAGCTGATTGAAGTTTAGAACGTGATTTTGGAGTGATTTTTTAAAAATTATTTTTCACGATTCTACTTTGTCACACAATGACTTCTAAGTGCCATAAACTCGAAAACAAAACACATCGTACAAATATGAATGTGGGAAAGTATCCTTATGCTCGAAAAACCGCCCTTTGAAACACTCAAAACATTTTCTCTACTCTCAGATCGATTTGTACCATTTGTCCTTCCGCAAAGAAACACTATTAACTACCAGCTAACGGATAAAAAATACTCGGACCAAATACGTGCGGACATAAGGGTGTCTTCCGACGCATTTGGTCAGTGTATTTTTTATCCGTTAGCTGGTAGTTAGTAGTGCTTCTCTGCAAAAGGGTAAATGGTACAAATCAATTTTAGAGTAGGGAGAATTTTTTAAGTGTTTTAAAAGGCGGTTTTTTGAGCATAAAGGTGCTTTCCGACGCACGTATTTGGTCGGTGTATTTTTTATCCGTTAGCTAATAGTTAATAGTGTCTCTTTGCAGAAAGGCAAATGGTACAAATCGATTTTAGAGTAGGGAGCATTTTTTGAGTGTTTTGAAGGGCGGTTTTTTGAGCATAAGCGTGTTTTCCCATGTTCGTACGATGTGGTGTTTTCGCGTTTATAACACTTAAAAGTCATTAAGTGACAAAGTAGAATCGTGAAAAATAATTCTTAAAATATTGTTCCAGGAACGTTCCAAACTTCAACCAGCTATACACACACACGCGCGCGCGCGCGCGCACACACACGCGCACGCACAAGCGCGCGCGCGCGCGCACACACACACACACACACACACGGGGTGTTTAAAACGTTTGGGGACGGCGAAATATTTTGAAAACTAAGCATTTTAGAAAAATGTGTTTCAGATAAAGTCATAGAGTTTTAAAAGATTTATTTACTGATCTTATCAGTTTGACCTTGACCTCGCCAAGGTCAGACCAAAATCACGTTAACTTTTTTAAATGGAACACATTATTTTTGATTCCAGAATCTAATATCTGATGTCAAGAGCTTTTCAAAACACTATAACTAATAAATTAATTTTTGTTAAGTATTTTCCGAGTTGTGAGGCTTAAAAGCTACAGTGTACTGTAACTTTGAAGCCTCACAACTAGGAAAGCACTTAACGAAAATAAACCTATTAGTGTTTTGGAAAGCTCTTTACACCAGTTATTAGATTCTGGAATCAAAAATAGGTTCCATTTAAAAAAGTTAATGTGATTTTGATTTGATCTTAGCGACACCATCCAAGGTCAAATTGACAACCTCAGTAAATAGATCTTTTAAAATCCTACAACTTTTATCTGAAATACTTTTTCCTTAAATGCTTAGTTTTCAAGATATTTCGCCGTCTCGAAACTTTTTAGACACCCTGTATACACGCACGCGCATACATGCACGTACACGCGCATACATGCATGTACACGCGCACACATACACACACGCGCGCGCGCGCGTTTTTCTCAAAAATTTTTTATCTCTTGGTTTTGCCCTAATTATGAACAGAAGAATATATAGATCGATTTGAAAAAATTTTGAGATATATAGAACATGGATTATTTTTGGTTAAATCTTGATACAGTACATAAGAACTCTAGTTTAAAAAAAAAGCACATTATAAAGTCACGTTTTTTGCAATAAAAAAGTATTATTTCGATAAAATCGCCGTTTTTCGACCGCCTTGTTAATAATTTCGTTGCAATATTTATTTTTTTTTTATGTTTTTAGATAGCTGGAAGCTACAAGTCTGATAAACAACATCCCACAATAAGAAAAATGTTGCTATCTCATTTTTTAATTTTTTGTATTGCTACCAAAGTAAGAATACATTTCTTCAAATTCTCATATGGTAGCCCCTTTGCCATTTTTTAAGTATGTATGTACATGCATACATACATTCTTACACACACATATATATATATATATATATATATATATATATATATATATATATATATATTAAGGTGGTCCAAAAAAACCGACTATTTTTTTTCTTTGTATACTTTACTGGAAATCGAAAGTATATGTTGCAAAAGTAAATTTTGTTTTTTGTTCAGATTTTAAGAAAATGTTTTAGAGGTCGCTGTAATCGTTTAAACACGAAAATTGACGTAACATAATATTTTAATTTTTTTAAATCACATTGAGGTATATCCTGTTGAGTTGATCATTGAGATATTGTTGCCAGGAATCAAATAAATAAGCTTGAATTTTTGTAGCCAAAAGTACTGACAAAAAGTCATTTATTTAATTCTTCAAAACTGGAATTTTTACAAAAATGACCATTTAAAGGCATAAAAAATCTATTTTGACCAATTGCAGTCGAAAATCGTTTGTGGTTTTCTTGTTCAATGGAAAATATATTATGATATACAGAAACTTTAACATTTATTGATAGATAGCGCAACAGTTATAAAATGCTTAAAAAGTACGATTTTTCTTAAGCCTGACCCTCATACCAACACCAGATTTAATTTTCTTGACAAATTTTTGTTAAAGAAAAATGTTTTTATGTAAAATATACTTTTATAAAAAATATATTTTATAACAGTTTTTATAAAAAAATATTTCTATAAAAATTTTTAAAAATATTTTTCTAAAATATTTTTATAAAATATATTTTTTATAATAATATATTTTATATAAAAATATTTTTCTTTAACAAAAATTTGTCACGAAAATTAAATCTGGTGTTGGTATGAAGGCCAGGTTTAAAAAAAATCGCATTTTTCAAGCATTTTATGACTGTAGCGCTATCTATCAATAATGTTAAGTTTCTGTATATCATAATATATACTCCATTGAACAAGGAAACCGATACCACAAACGATTTTCGACTGCGATTGGTCAAAGTAGACTATTTTTAAGCTTTTAAATGTACATTTTCATGAAAATTCCAGTTTTAAATAAATGAGTTACTATCAGTATTTTTGGCTACAAAAATTCAAGCTTATATATTTGATTCTTGACAACAATATCTCAGCTCAACATATACCTCAATATGATTTAAAAAAATTAAAGTACCATGTTACGTCGATTTTCGTGTTTAAACGACTACAGCGATCTTTAAAACATTTTTTTTTTAATCTAAACAAAAAACGAAATTACTTTTACAACGTATACTTTCGATTTCCGGTGAAACACATGGAGAAAAAAAATAGTCGGTTTTTTTGGACCACCTTAATATATATATATATTTAATAACAATTTTTTTCTACCTATCTGTTAGCAATAAACATTGTGTAGAAGGATAAATCTGAATGTATTTTTATTTCTTTGCAATTAATTCATAAAGAAGAGCTTTATTTAAGTGATTTGACTGTCTAATTCCCTTAACGTTTTTCGAATAGACATTTTAACTCATGAGCAACGTTTCTAGAATGTATAAAACAGTTACAAAACATTTTTCGCAAATATTTATAAAACATGTTTGAAGTGTACGTGTTCTATTCACGTGATATTCACGTTATTGATATTTATAAGAACTTATAAAACTTAGAAACTTAATATTACCAAATGTTATACAAACCAATTACATGAACTGTGAAAACAAAAAAACGAAGGAATAAATGTACTCTTATATGATATACTAACAAACACAAAATAAAATCATAAATATTTTCTAAATATTTTAAGTCAAGTTTCGCTTTTGATCTAAAATTTTAACAATAATGATCCAAATTAATGTAAAACTTTTTTTATTACACAGAATAATTGTGAAAGTAACTATGTTTATGTTATTACGTTATTATTTTTGTAAAGAAATGTAAACGTTATTGCGCAGCTTTTTTTCATGTATAATATACCTGCGTAATATTATAACGAAAATATCGACACTGTCTTATCAAATTACAGAATCGGGCTACTAAAGTTTGTCATGCCCCGCATAACGTAACGTAAAGTCAGATTCACACATTGCTTCACTACGCAGCACGCATACAGATGCGTGTCTGAAGATGATTTTTGGATAGAAGAAAGACATGTATTTCAAAACGATACTTTCCACACATTTACATGCACTGATACGTAGTAGCGCCGCGTGAGGTTTGCAACGGCGCTAGCGCAGCTGTTTTCGTTTCTCGTTATCGCTCATTTGACGATCCGGCGATATCTTTTTTGAACGTAAATGCACTCTGCCGAGCTACGTATGCACATATACGTACTCGCACGTGTGACTTGAAAGTGATACGTTGCGTCGATCGTCATCGCGCTTAAAATAAAAGTTGGCGATCAAGGAAAAGCGAGATAGGCAACGTGGAAAATTACGCTCGTTTAAATAAATGCAGTTTTCCACGAAAAAAAATAAACATACGCTCGTCTTGTTGTCGATTTACGTGATGCTAATGTCATGATAAGATTCTCAGTTAACGATAAGTCTTATCGTGAATGAGAATTACAATCTTTGAATTTAAAACGAAATTTCTAGCGCGCACTTAGGTTGGTATCATTTATTGCTGGAACTGTTTATTTACGTTTATTTATGTTCAATAGATAATTATATTGACAACTCTTATTATCCAAAAAACAAAATAACAATTTATTCAACCCATGTCATCGATGACTAAATTTTATCGCGTTATTGCCCCACATGTACTTTCGCTCGAAAAAGAAATAACCAAGTGAGAGCTGGATCAATCTTGTGAGTTTTGTAAAAATCGAGTTATTGAACGTAGAAAAAAGTCCATAAATAATTTGAGATGGTCTTTTGCAATAAACATATCAATTTTTCGAAAAAAAGCTATTGAAAGTTTAAAAATAAGATGTTAACTTTACAGAGATCAAAGTTAGAGTACAATTCATCAGGTTTTATCAATTTTTAATTCTGAAACACTCTTGAACTGGTCTCATAAATTTCATACAAGACGATAATCTTTATGGATAAAACAGTAGAATCCTACGATGCATCCACTCTTTTGTTTTCTTATTATTTTTTTTTATTTTTTATTTTTTTACCGAATTGACCATATACAGTAACTGACTTGATCGAGAGAACTTCAAGCGTTCTTTGTGACGCGTTATACCTATTGCAGTAGACGAGGCGAATACACGACGACGCGTATTTGCATTGGCCAAGGTAACTGTCGCTATTTCGTTGCGTAACTTTGCAGATTACGAGAAACGACAGGTTCCTCGCAATGACGTGCAATTTTTGTCCTCAATCCGCGAACAGTTTTACTCTTCGCCCCTTGGTTCTTGATATCGATATAAACAAATTTCGTTTACGGATAACTACGAAATACTATGATCGAACTTTTTGCTTTTCAACGAGTTAACGATACAGCCACCATACATGTGTGACGGAAGAGCCAGAAAAAAATAAAAGGAAGACGTAATTTGGACCATTAACGTTAAGATATGTGCATTGTATTTTATATGCGTTTTCGATCTATACGACGCAACTTATTCGTGCATGTATCTGCATGAAACGTGCATACACGCATACATGTGATAGTTGAGTTTAATATAGCTGTGTGTCGTACTTCCTCACATTGTTTAACGTTCCCAACACATGTCGAAAGTTGAAACTGAAGTTGAAACTTTTGTTCTACAGGACAAAAATTCTTCTTCTTCTCTTTGGAAGAAGAGTTACCCGTGAAAAATGTCCAGCAAACAAAAATGGATACAAATTGATTTGTATGTTTATCACCGAATCCAAATTCTTGACTTTTTGAATCTATTTTAATCTAATTAATTTTAAAAAATTTTTTAAAATTTATTTTAATTTATGAAATGAGATTGAAACTACGGAATTTCTATGCTTTCAATCCAAAAAAAAGATTTTGCAGATCACATCAATCCATTTTAATTTATAAAACGGGATTGAAACAAAGTGATTTTTATTCTTTCAATCCGAAAAAAGATTCAAAAGCTTCAAATCCATTTTTGTTCATAATACAGTATTTTAAAAAAGTAAGTCTTACTCTTTTCAATAAAAAAAAAATTAGGTGAATTTGTTTTAAATTGTTACATGGAATTGAAACGTAGTTATTCTTATTTTAACAATGCACAAAGATTTTCTTGTGAATTATAAAATAGTAAATATAAAATAATTGTTTCTTAAAACAATATTTTTAATTGAATTATATGAATCAATTTATGCATATAAATTTAATTCTCTAAGAATAATTTCTACAGCATTGATCAATAACATATATAATTTTATATTTTTTTAAAATAAAAACATAAATTGTTTGAGATTCTTTCATAGAAGCAATATTTTTATGAAAGATTACTGTAAAATATATGTAAAAGTTATTTTCTATATGAACACGTATTTTATTCATTTATCCAGGAATTACTTTATTTTATTAGAGAAAATTAACGTAATCACAAGAAAGGATACAAATATTTGAATCCATCTGAATGTATGAAAAAGAATCACGTACTATTCTTATATGTACATGCATAAAAAGTGATTCAATTTTATCACTTTCAATTGCTTTCTATGTATATCGTGAATTTGGATTTAAATAAATTAAAATGAATTACAAATTTTTACTTTATTTTTAATCCATCGTCGTTTGCTGGGTGATGCACGCCCTTTCGATAATGCTGGTCTCCCAGTCTTCTCGGGCATGATTTCCTCGCTTGAATCGAGGAGTCGTAAAACATCAGTTTGTATTCGATCTGTTACTTTTGATGCGTATTTGTTTTTATTTCTCTTTTTTGATTTAACAGTTTGTATTATCCGATTGCTCTAATTTTATTTGTGCAATCTTTATAAAGGTAACATACCAGCTTTTTAATTTTGTCAACTAAAGCTCTTTCTCATATGTATCTGAAATTCGAGAATTTCACATGAAAGAATTCCATCGATTATATTAAATTTTGAATATTTTGGACCGACCAATTTTTTGGTGAATATACTTTCGATATCGGTCTTACAAAGAATCAAGTGCGTATCGCGATGTAAACGAAAATGCTTAGAATAAAGTTAAACAATCGATTTAATGAAAATTCACCCAGTTATACCTCGATTTTTTAATGTTCGTATTATCGTCGAATTTTATTACTAGAGCGTGACCAATAATCGTGAATTTAATTACGTATACTTATTGTTTTTAAATTTGAATGTATCATCATATAAATGCATGTGCACTAGAATGTTTTTTGTTATTTAACTTTTTATTCAGCACATTTTAAATTATGTAAAGTTATTCAATAGCATAGCATTTTATTAGTGTGGGATAGACACGTGTTGGTAATGTGGGTTCTATCGAGATTTTCACATCGAAATATTTTTTCAATAAATCAATTGCTGCTTTAAAGAGCTGCGTTTAGAAATCAGAGAGTTTCAGACATTAGAGGTATCATTTTATCTTTGTTACAATATTTACCGAAAAGGTTAAACAAGAATAACATGCGCTCGCGTGCACTTGGGTGCATCCGAGCTATGTTTCTGCACGTAGCCCTGCAAACCTATAATTTACGTAATATATATCATAACCAAGCAAAACAACGAGTCACAATAACATCAAATTGACATTAAAGTAAATTGTGATTGATCAGAAAGTGATTTTTAATTATCATTTTGCAGCCATATTGACGATATTTTGATGTAATGACTTTTTGTTCTACTTGGGTTATATCTGTAATGTCAACACTGGAAAGATTCTGTGTAAATGTAGGTATTTTGTAATTTTGTAATTATTTTTTATAATTAAAAGTCTAAAAGTTTGTTATATGAAAACTGTCCTTTTGGAAGTTTGTCCGTGATTTATTTTCTAATTGAGAAGCAAGTCGCTATTTACTTCTATCTCAAAATTTCGATTATATTGCAGTTCTTATTAATAATTTAATTTATTTAAAAATATATATAATTTTGTAACAAAATACTATGCGTTTTAAACAAAATTAATTTTTTAAATTTATTTTTGTAATTACCATATCATCACTTCTGTTCCTTTTTGATCCATTACGCCAGTGTTGTCACATTTTTATAATTTGTGTTCTATGTAATAAATATTTCATAACTTTCAGTCTAGAATCTATTAAATGTAAACATTTTGAGGAATATAATATTTACACTGAAATATAAATTTCAGTGTAAAATAGTGATTATTAAGAAAATTATTGAATAAAATGTACCAATCGTACGAAAATAAATTTAATTAAATTGAAAATTGCAATTTATTTTAATTTACCCGAGTCAATGTTTTGAAATATTTTTGGATTTATAATAAATGAACTCAAATGAATTGAAACATGAAATGAGTTACACATTATTTTGAACTCGGATAGATTCAGAGCTCCATTATATTATTTTTGAATTTAAATGGCTTAGAAAAATCTGAAACGCGAATTTGAAAATGTCGAAATGAATTTATTTCTATCTATTTCAATTTATTTTTGTTTGCTGGCTAAATAAATGCCCATAATATTACCTTCTTTATTGCATGCCAATATTAGCCCATTGTGAATTAATGATATATGTATCATTGACTTTCGGCGATATTATATTAAATATACACAGGGTTGGCAAGTAATACGTTACTTGTAATGTCATTACCATTACTATTACTTTTTTTCGGTAACGAATCAGTAACGGCGTTACATTTCATAATTTGTAACGGTAACGGTAACGAGTTACAACTCGTCGGTAATGGTAATGATTTAAATAATTACTTTTATAGTTACTTTTTGAGATACTATATTAACGCAGTAAAGAGGTCATCTTAATCCTGATTTTATGGAACATCAACTTTTTGTAAAAATTAATAAACCTTTCTGGTGAAATTTGGCAAGAAAAATACTGTTTTGAGTGATAGTTTAATTTGTGTATTATGTTGCTCTTTCAATTATTATAAAATGTTCAACAAGGTTTGAGCAAGCCTTAACTTTCTTACAGTGCATCATTTTATTAACTATGCTATCATATCATATACTGCGATTATCGTAATTTACTTGAATAACTTAATTTTTTTTTATAAAACATTTTACTCATTTTTCTTTTATATTACTAAAATATTTCTAATTCCAATGATTTTAATTAATATTAATAATATTAATTACATTCTTTGTAGAGATATGATATCAATCTCTATTTCTACACATTATAATAATTTAATAACGAGTGCAAATACGCTGTATGATATTAATGTTTTTTGTTAAAAAATGTGATACATGAGTTCAACAATTTTCGAGTAGTGTGCAAGTTAAACGTTTACGTAAAAAGAATCACAAAGTTGT
This sequence comes from Solenopsis invicta, assembly GCF_016802725.1. Lineage (NCBI taxonomy): Eukaryota > Metazoa > Arthropoda > Insecta > Hymenoptera > Formicidae > Solenopsis > Solenopsis invicta. The sequence continues at coordinate 1,927,270 of NC_052675.1, read as the reverse complement.
GTCATAATAAAAAAGCAAAATTTATTGAAGTGTTAATTTCGAATGTACGAATAATAATTATTTTTGTCACATTGATTAAATCCTGAATCGATCATTTTCTCTATCAGATATAGATAATCAGACTATTAAATAAATAATTGTTTTTATTAAAAACGATGTAATTGCGTTTTTAATTTTCTACATTTAATAAGTAAAATAATGCATTTAATAATTAAAACAAAATAAAAATGCATTCAAAGTTAATATTATAAATTTATAGTGTATAACATATTCAGTATTATTACATTTTGACAAACAATATAATATTAACAATTATTTTATCTATATAATAATTGCAATTTTGTTTTCAATGTCGAAATTATTATCACGAGCCTTTCGATTCATAAAATATGGAATCAACTCTACGATAATTAGAAAATATGATTAGGGAACATTAAATGGTATAATAAAATAAATCTTATTACAAGCTGCATTTAAAATATCTAATCTTATCTTTTGAATTTTAATTTTAAACAAAATTGGAAAAATTTGGATTTCTCAGAATATTCTTTTACAAAATTTGAATAAACCCAGTATTACTTCGCAACTATACGTTCGCAAATAGAATAAAAAATATTGACTTATAATGTTACGTACGTGTATTTAATATACATATATTTTGATACGTATTCCTCTACTAAAAGTTAAATAACTTTTATTTATATTTATCTCAGTGATTTGTATATATTTTATTAACGTAAAAAAAGTAACGAAGATAGTAACTATTCGTTAATTTTTAAGTAATGGTAACGGTAACAAGTTACTTTTATAAAGTAACGTTGTTAATCCTAAATATACATCATAATTTTCAGTCCCCACATTTAATCAACTACAGCACCTATTTAAATTTAACTTTTTTTCTGTCGTATAGTCGTTTTAAAACATCATTCTTCAATTTTAAATGAGGTGTAGTAATAGATGATGCTGCTGATATAACCTCAAAAAACAATAAAAGCGATATTGTTCGAAAAGGCACTTCCTCCTTTTCACATTTCAACTAAAGAAAAATGCTAGCGACGCTAAAGAAATGATTTGCTTGGCTTTTTGTGAAAATGCTATACTTTATAGCACAAGTAAAAAATGGTTTCAAAAGTTTTGGCATAGCAATTTTAATCTTCAGGATGAAGAACATCTGGAACATCCTGGACAACTAAAGAAAATTGTAGACGTAGAATTGGAACAACTTTTGACAGAAAAACTTTGCCAGATTTAATCAGAGCTTGTAAATGGATTTGCATTGAACCAATAAGCGATTTCGAAACGTATATAAGTTTGGTAAGATTTAAAAAACGAGTCATTGGGTTCTACTTACATAATAATGCGCGGTTGCACATAGCAAAGACAACCTTGAAAATCATTTTTGACTAGGGTTAGGAAATATTCCCTTACGCGACGTATTTTCCAGTATTTCGTCTCTTCGGATTATCATTCTTTCTGATCCCTGCAACATCACCTAGTTGATTCTTACTTCAAGTCTTTCGAGATCGGCAAAAACATCGACGAGTTCAACTCAAAACCACCATCCTTCTTTCAATGCAGATTTCGCCAGTTATCGCAAAGACAGCAGAAGTGTATAGAAATTAACGAAGATTATTTTGAAAATTGAAAAATTATTTTTTTGTAAATAAATATTTTTTCTTTAAAAGTGCTCTGGAGTAACTTATTATCACAAAAAGTTATAAAAATTAAGTTTAGTTGAATTCTACCTAGCGTACCTAATCAACAAAATGTTAGCATTATGTCGGCAGGCTGACGGCAGACTCGATCAAGACGTGTTGACAGACTGAACTCAACTGATCTCAAATTCTGCTTACATTCTGTTGACAGAACCTGTTGATATCCTGTATTAGTAAAATGACAGCACCAGGCGAGCCCTCCGTGCTGCTATCACATGGCGCCAGATAAGCAGCAGAATTCGAACATGACATGCGCAACACAATCTGATGGCAGACTGCTAGCACAAATCGAGCACGCCGTGCCGAGAGGACGTGACGTCAGATTAGCGGCACAATTCGAACATAACCTAACGTAACATAATCTGACGGCAAACTGACATCACAAATCGAGCATCCCGTGCTGACAAGATCTGACGTCATGCTGGCAGCAGAAATCAAGCAAATCGTGCTGTTTTGCATATTTTTAAATTGTGACGTCATTCCCCTGGTAAAAATTACAAATAGAAACGGACAGAAAACGTATTCTATCCGTATCTGTCTGCTTTACTATGCGTTTCTTAATCCGTAATTACAGACAGAAATCGGTAGAATGTGTTTTGCAATCTATTGGTTTTTGTCTGTGAAAACGGATAGACAACTGCAAATTCTATCCGTTTCTGTTTGTAACTGCATACACAAATAAAAATTTTTAATTAAAAATTTTTATTATAAAAAAATTTTTTTTCAGCGTTCTTGCAAATTTTATTTTTATTTTTATTATAGGTTAATCTAATTCGCATATATTTTACTATATCACGATTATGCATTATTTTACAATTTTTGAAAACGCATTGGCGCTGGCGAGATTCGAACCTAAAATTTCGGGACAATAACCTAATATGCTAACACTGAGCTAATTGTACACCTGTGATATCGATAATAAAAAGTTATATTTGAAGTAAAGTTCATTTGAACAGAAAGAAACTTATGTATTAAGTATCGCGCGAACATTCTCACTGGCCCTTTGATTATTTAACTTTAAATATTTTTAAAATAAACGGTATAAATTATATAAATAATTAAAATCTGTTTCTGCCCATGGCCAGACTAATATAGTAAAAAACAACAATTGAAAATAGTACCAGAGCATGAAAAAACATTATTGACGTAAAAAGCACGCTTCCAAAAATCAATTTTGTAATTAATTGTTATAAACAATTTACTAAAAATTGACTGTAGAGGAAAACTGATTACTCCAATCGATTCTACGGGAAAAATGACTCAAGAAACATATATAACGCTTTCTTGATTGTTATAAACAAATTAGTTGCAAGATTGATTTTTGCAACATTTTTTTAGTAATTTTTCCCGTAGAATTGATTGGCGCAATCAGTTCTCTTTTAGAGTAAATTTTTAATAATTTGTTTATACCAATTTTTTTGCAAAATTGAGTTTTGTAAAGTTCTTTTTACATCAGTAATGTTTTGTCATGCTTTGGTCCTATTTCAAATTCTAATTTTTTTTTTACTATTTTTGCTAGCTATATCTTTTTGTAATAGTAACTGTCAAAGTTATAATATTACAGAAAAATGCCACAATTTATAAATTTTTTCGTAACAGCAGTGTCTTTTTGAAATAAAAGATAAAAACAATGTAATACGTGATTTTATTTTGCGAAGAGACATTACCTTCTGTTTCTCTTGCAAGATTTAAATTGATTAATGTTATGTTTATTTCATTTTTTGTATAATATATATTTTTATGTGTAAATGTTTATTTTTGTATTTACGCTACTAATGCTAAATAAATTAAATGTTATTAAAAATAAAAGTTATTTCCTGAAAATAAATTTAGTTATAAGTCAGTTGTCACTAGCACATTGCACCAAACGCATTTTGGATACTTAAGGGCCTATCCAGACAACCTTGCATAATTGCATAAATATATGCATAAAAAAATTGATTGGTCCAATAATTAAGCAAATGCATAAGAAAATGGATCAATCACTTTCTTTGTTATATATTATATGTTATTTATGCATGCAATTATGCAAGTTTGTCTGAATAGACTCTTAATAAATTCATGAAGAGTGACATCACAATTTAAAAATATGCAAAACAGCACAGTTTGATTTTTGCTACTACCATGACGATCCTGTTAGCACGGAATTTGTGATCTCAGTTTGCCGTCAGATTATGTTAGGGAGCAGGTTATGCTCGAATTGTGCCTCCAATCTGACGTCACGTCCTCTCAGCACAGGATGCTCGATTTGTGTTAACAATTTGCCATCAGATGGTGTTGTGCAGGTCTTGCTCTGATTCTGTCACCTATTTGACATTAGGTGCTGGCAGCACGGCGTGTTTGCATAATGCTGCTATTCTGTTGTTAGATTGTCGCGTAGATCCTGCTCGTTTTTTTGCCGCCAATCTGACGTCAGATCTTGTTAGCACGCGCTACTCGATTTCTGCTGCCGTCAGATTGTGTTGCGCAGGTTATGCTTGATTTGTGCCGCCAGTCTGACAAGAGTCTTGTCAACACTATTTGCTCGATTTCTGCTGGAATTAAATGCCAACAATTTCTGTCCTATTTCTGACAGTAGTTTGCTGATACCGCAGATATTGTAGAGTCTGTGTGAAATCTGTTGTCTTTCTAGCAACAGAAATTGATACCAGACTCTCCGAATAATCTGTTTGTTCACGTTTGACTAACGGGGTACATAAATAACACATTATTTGTATATTTGTACCGCAAACGCGGAAATTTCTAGCCTTCTTACGGGAGAGTAAAACCCGAAAGATATAATTGCACATAGAACTAAAACTTCTAATGGACGTTGTCGTGGAGGTTTGAACCTTCCAGTGGACGTCCCATGGACATCCAATGGAGGACAATCACTAAGCATCCTCAGTTCCGCATTGCGCACGTCCATTGGTCGTTCATTAGACGTTAACAATGGATGTCCATTAGACGTTACGTGGATCATTAATAAAGGGTTCCTTAGTGGATGACAAACCGACGTCACGTGGATTATTAGTAGAGGCTTTATGGAATCTCAGCAGACGTTACATGAATTATTAATGGACGTCTGCCGTGGAGGTTTGGACCTTCAGTGGACGTCTAATGGACGGTAAAAAAAAATTTTTTTTTTAACAGATTTTATTATTTTTATAGCTTAATCTGTATTTACTGTTTCACATATAACATTTTAATTCACTAATTACAATTACGTATTATTTTATAAATTTTTGAATCGCATCGACGCCGGCGGGATTCGAACCTAAGATTTTTGGAACGATAACCTAGTATCTTAACACTGAGCTAAACGTACACTTGTGAGATTGTTAATAAAAAGTTATATTTGAAGTAAAGCTGATTTGAACAAGAAGAAACTGGCGTCTTGAGTATTGCGCGAACACTCTTATTAACCCTTTGTTTATTTAGCCTTAAATATTTTTAATATAAATTATGTAAATAATTAAAACCTGTTTCTGCCCATGGCTAAATCAGTCAAAAAACAACAATTAGAAATAGTATCGGAGCATGAAAAAACATTAATGACGTAAAGAGCCCGTTGCCAAAGTTAATTTTGCAATTAATTGTTATAAACAAATTGTCAAAAATGACTGTAGAGGAGAATTGATTGCGCCAATCGATTCACCGGGAAAAATTACTAAAGAAACATATATGACGCTTTTTTAATTATCATAGTTATAATTCTTATAAACAAATTAGTTGCATAATTGTTTTGATAAAGAGATAATGACCAAATTCCGTAAAGAGAGCGCATGATGTACGTAATATAACATTTTATCTTTGTTTAACTTTTGGTGATCAACAAGGATTACATCATGCGCATTATACGCTTTACGGAATCTATCTGACTTCTATGATGAAAGTAAAATCTCATGAAGCTATAGAAATTTTATGGACTTCTAATGGACGTCCATCTGACGTCCATGATGGAAGTAAAATCTCATGGAGCTATGGACGTTTCATGAACTTTTAATGGACGTTCGTCTGACTTCCATGATAGAAATAGAATTCCCTGGAGATATGAAAGTTGGATAGACGTTTAATGAAGGTCTGTCTTACTTTCATGATGAAAGTAAAATTCCATGGAGCTATGGAGATTAAATGGATGTCTAAAGGAGTTCTATCTGACTTCCATGATGGAAGTAAAATCTCATGAAGCTATAGAGGTTTAATGGACTTCTAATGGATGTCCATCTGACTTCTATGATGGAAATAAAATCCCATGGAGCTATGGAGGTTGGATGGATGTCTAATGGAGACCTATCTGACTTTCATGACGGAAGTAAAATCCCATGAAGCTATGGAGGTTTCATGAACTTCTAATAGACGTCCATCTAACTTCCATGATGGAAGTAAAATCCTATGGAGCTATGGAGGTTTTATGGACTTCTAATGGACGTCCATCTGACTTTCACCATGGAGATAGACGTCCCATGGAGCTATGGAAGGGCGATGGACATCCACTGGAGGTCAATTTCTATGTGGGATCTAACTTAACCCCTAACCAATTTTTTACGCAATTGACTACGTTTTAATTGACCAAATTGTCATTTTGGTCTAAGAATGTGATCAATATCAATATGTTTAATCGCGATAAAAATTTGGGCTAGATTAGATTACATCTTTCGGGTTTTGTTCTTTCGTAGAAAGGCGAGGATTCTCCAGAAGAACCTTATTTAACTCGAAATACATATTTACATTGCTAACTTTATTCATTAACAACTTTTTAACGAGTAATGTTTGCCAGAGATAAAACCTACAGGTCATTTGAGGTTATGATCTTGGGAACATAAGAATTGGGGAATGGTTCTCTAATGGAAACATTTACCCATAAATTGTTAGATAAAAATTGTTCAGAACCTAAATTTTAACCTTTAAATACATTCGCAAAATACGTGAACATATTTTCCGGTCTAGGAGACTTTCAACTTTGAGAAGCTATAACTTTGGTACCAATTAACATTTATTATTTTTTAATAATTTTTTTTTTCATATAAAAGTTCAGAATTTCAGAAACATGACTGCACAATCAGCATTGCCGAAAAATGGTTTATTGTGCAGTGATAGACGAAAAACCATTAAGCAAAAATAAAAAATTGTTCAAAAATCTACTATTCCTTTAAAAAATCATATCTTTGCAGCAAAAAAGTTTTACGGACTTTAAAATATGACGTTTTAAAGTTAAGGAGTCATATTTTCAAAAAGAATTATGTCATTATCATTCCTATTAAAAAATGTATTCATGTAACAAGGCAAAGGATTTTTAATTAACTCAAGGTATCTAAAATTGAAAATTTATGTGTTTCTTGATATATTTTGAACCCTGCACAGAAGTCTCCTTTTCCACAGCACTATATAGTATTCTAACTTTAAACAAAATTATATACGAATAATATATGCGAATAATATATGCAAACGGACCTGTTCGAATGTGTTTTGTCCGGTTTTTCTTTTTTTTTTTTAGATTACTCACAAAAAATTTTACTCACATACATGGATAGTCCCACGGACCCCAACAAAACTTTGTTACAGTACCATTCGAGTTTTAGACCAATAAAGTTTATCCATATCAATTGAAAAGGGAGATTTCAAACTTTTTTTACTTTCTTGTTGAACCTTCTATCTCATTCTGTATTCACACAGGAAGCATTTGAAACTTCATGTTGGATCTCTCTGACCTCGTTGTGTGTTTAAGTGTTAATCCACCTATTTCAATTCATGGTTTTTATTCTGCAATTGTTACCGAAGCTTTTAAAACCACTTTTATATGCGCTGTAAGAAACAGCATTTTCACTTAAAAGTATACTCACTATCTAAGTGGATAAAAGAATCGATTTTTGCCTTTTCTTATAATATAATATCTTAAGAAAAATTTCCTAAAGTAAGTCAAAATGCGCAAAAATGTAAAACATTTATTGTGTTTGAAAAAGATGGATGTTACGATTATCGAACAAGTGTCGTTTGACTTAAAACGCGATTTTCTCGAAACAATGTTTCTCAAATTGGTACCCAAAATATCTCGAAAACGAGTGGATGGATCGGATTTATTTGATTTTCTTTTATTTATTTCGCATAAAAATACGCAGTCTGTCAAAGGGTTTTTTTTAGATCTTAATTTCTTTTTTTGCAGCCAGGAAACCGACATATTTTTAGGTGATACTCATATTCTTAATTTTAGATAAGCGTAATTATACAATAAATGTGAATTTTTAAAATCGGCTATGATAAAAAGTAGATTTATTTAAATAGAATTATTTTTGGTACCTCAAAGTGTACGTAACTTTTTAAAGGAGAAATGTTAAGATAAGCTAATTGTTTTCTTAATAGATTGTTAATGAAAAGTTTTTGTGTACTCTCAGAGAAGAAGAGGGTAATATAGCACCCATTTTTATTATATTGAATAATTTTGTTTATAATCAATATTTTATATTGACACTGGAACGATTCTATTCATCAAAATGTTGTTTAACAGATTCTAAACTCAAAGTAATGAAATATTTATGACTTGGATGTGATTTATAAAAACGATGTGACGCATTGCATAATCAGTAGGAGAAAAAAAGTGGTTGTAATATTACTAGCCTAAAAATAATTTTTAAAACATTAGTTTAGTTTAAACAAAAACATAGTATTTTGTTAAAAAGGTATATATTTTTAATTTTCCATCGTTTAGAATTTTCCTGCGTTTAAAGACTTACAGACATCATTAGAAATATCATTTTATCCCTGTTTAATATTAAACAATAAACATAAAATAACATTTTTGATGTTTTTGAACATTGCCCTTTAGAATAACAATCGATTTGTCGATGAAATATTTTGATATGAAAATTTCGTTTAAAAAACCATATTAACAAATGTTATTGTTTAACTTTGCACAATGCGAATGTGTATGTACAGCCAAATAAAAAGTTAAATAACAAAAAACACTCGAGTGTACATACATTTGTGTGATAGTATGCTCAAGTTTGAAAACAATGAGGAAGTGTGTGTAATTAATTGCTAAATTATACTTTGCCTTGTAACAATTGTGAGCTATTGTGCATTGGCATATTAGCGTCACTAAAAAACGGCGGACTACTAATTGAGTAATCCCATAAATTGTTAGAATTTATCACCTAATAATGGACAAAAGGATGGTAGCCATAATATCTGCAGTAGCCATAATACACCCTTTTCTCTTCTATATGTTAATATGTCAATAAACTTGTTAATATGTTAATAATCTTATAGTAGATTTTAAATACTGACTATCGGAAATGTAACCTAAAATATATTTTTAGAAATTAATGTTGTTATTAAGATTTTTATATTTACTGTCAGTAGAGGAGAAGAGGGTATTATGGCTATCCCTATTATTTCCGTTATTAAGTGACATTCCAACAATTTCTTATGGAGTTAATCGTTTAGTAGCACGCCGTTTTTTAATGATGCTAATATACCAATACATAATGACTGACAATTGTTATTACGCATTTTCACTTTTGAGCACTTTTAAACTTTTTCAAGGTACACTTTTAACTTTTAATTACATACGCTTCCACATTATTGTTAAACTTGAGTGTATTATCACACGAAGGTACATACATTCAAGCGTGTTTTTGTTATTTAACTTTTTATTCGGCGTATACATTTCGAGTTATACAAAGTTAAAACAGTAACATGAAATTTTGTTAATATGGTTTTTTAAACAAAATTTAAATATTGAAATATTTTTTCGATAAATCGATTGTCATTCTAAAGAGCGGTGTTTAGAAACATTAGAGACATCATTTTATACTTGTTGTTTAATGTTAATTAGGGATAAAATGATATTTTTAATGAAATTTATAATAATATTTCTAAAGCTTCTGAACACAGAAAAATTCTAAATCAGAAAAATTTTAAACAATAGAAAATTAAAAATATATAATTTTGTAACAAGGATCTGTGTTTCTTTTAAACTAAACTAATTTTTTAAAATTATTTTTATAGATAGCCATATTACAACCACTTTTTTTCTTCCACCGATTATGCAGTGCATTAGATTTGTATAAATTACGTTCTAAATAATAAATATTTTATTACTTTGAGTCTAGAATCTGTCAAACAATACTCTGACGAATGTAATCGTTCAAGTTTCAATAGAAAATATCAATTATAAACAAAATTATTCAAGAAAATGAAAATGGGTGCCATATTATCCTCTTCTTCTCTACTAAACATTTATAGTATATATACAGGGTGTCCAGGAACTAGAAAACCTATCGCTTTGAGAACTTAGAGGAGATAAAAAGAGACAAAAAATTCTTATACCATTTTGCGATAATTGCTGTAATTATCGAGTTATAAAATAAAACGTCTGAGCCAATGAGCGGTGACATCTATTGAACAAGTATTGAAATTTCACTGAAATCTTGTTCTTTTTTAGTCAGATTAAAAACTTTTTAATCTACTCTCGTACTGACGTAATATATAACATTGTAACATATTTTAAATTATACACTTGTATTTACAATTGTATTGAAGATGACTATCGCGAAATTGTATTTTAAATCTTAAAATTAAATGCAAATATTTTTTAACAATGTTTAACAAAAAAATGCTAAGTTTTTATGTAGTAGTAAGTGCAAAGTTCTGAAAGAAATCGCATTTAATTTATCCCTTAAACACATTGATGCCATAAAATACGTAAACACATTTTCGGGTCTGGGAAACTTTTTCAACTTTGAGAAATTATAATTTTGGTTCCAATCAACATTTTTAAACAATTTTTTTTTTACATGAAAGTTTAGAATCTCAAAAATGTAACTGCATAATTGGCATTGCCGAAAAGTGATTTATTGTTAAGTTATAAAAGAAAAACTATTAAGCAAAAATGAGAAATTGTTCAAAAATCCACTTTTCCTTTAAAAAAATCATATTTCCGCAACAAAAAACTTTTAAGGACTTTCAAATACGGCGTTTTAAAGCTAAAGAGTCATACTTTCAACAAAAAAAAGAATTATGGTATTGCCATTCCTTTTAAAAATTATAATTATATAACAAGGAGAATATAAGGTATTTTTGGGTGCCTAAAAATTCACTTTTTTTAAAAAAATCATATTTTTGCAACAAAAAATTTTTAAAGACTTTACAATACGGCGTTTTAAAGTTAAAAAGTCATATTTTCTCCAAAAAATTATGTCACTGCCATTTCTATTAAAAAATATATTTATGTAAGGCGAATATGAGGTATTTTTGTTAAACTCAAGGTATCTAAAATTAAAAATTGATGTGTTTGATAATATATTTCGAACCTTACGTAGAAGTCCTCTTTTCCATGGCACTACAGTATTTTAACTTTGGACAGAGTAACATACGCAAACGGACCTGTTTAAACGTGTTTTGTCCAGTCTTTTTTACATAAGATTACTCACAATAAAGTTTCACTCACACACTATATGGGTCGCATTGATCCTAACAAAACTTAACTGCCGTACCGTTCGAATTCTAGTAGACCAAAAAGTTTATCAATCATATCAATCGAAAGAGGAGATTTCAAATTTTTTTTACGTCCTTGTCCGAACCTCTTATCTCATTCTGTCTTCGCATAGCAAGCGTTTGAAACTTTATGTGAGGTCTCTTAGACCCACTTATATGTTTAAGAGTTAAATGAAAAAATTATTGAAAATTATGTGAAAAAAGTATTATCTATCAATTGAATTTTCGTCAGGGATGCTGAAACATATTAAAAATGATAATGATAACTTTTTTTTCATTCACATCATGCGAGGTCCTTTGACATGGAAAAATAAAAAAAATTTATTCATTGTGTGTTAAAAAAACATGTGTATATTTCATGTATACTCAATAACATGATTTTATTACAGAATCTTATCACAATTGCAATTTGTAATCACATATGAATGATTGTGATTGATTATTGATGACGATTAATCAAATATCATGATTGATTAATACACAATATCAACTGTAAACTAATTTAATGATTAATCATATGTTTAAGAATATTTCTTAATATACTTTAATTTAATGCGTGATTAGCCCGTGATCTATTGAGTGGATAATAAGGAACTAAATAATGATAAAAGTAACGACTAAAATCGTTACCGTTACTATAAAAATTAATAACGTTACCGTTACAGACATAAAAATGTAACACTCGTTACCACAAAAAAAGTAACGAAAACGGTAACAGCATTACATGTAACGCGTTCAATCCCAACTCTGACCAATAGGAAGTAATACAGATAAAAGCATTCCAGATAAATGAAAAAAGGACAGGTTAACATTTTTTATCAGGTCGGTATAATTATGATTGTCTTAATTAAATATATTACTTATTATTGGGCAAATTAAATCTTTTTGTCTATAAGTGTACATAAAGAATAATAAGAATTAATAATTATTAATTTAATTACGCTAGTAATTCAAAATATCATTGATATCTGATTATCTAAAGAAAGAAGTCAATGTAAAGTCAGTACACGTTTGATATATGTCGCACATGTACTATAAAATAGTATTTCTATAAATGGCACATAATTAGTGTTCAACTAACAAAATTGCTAGTGTTGTACCAATATCATTCATCAATGTTAGATCGTTGAATTTCTAATGTTGGCAAAAATTCCATCTGGGCTCGTTCACGTTATTCTTAACACATTTGCGGTTAAAAATTAAAGAACCGCTAATGGTTCTCAATTTATAACCCTCTATATAGCGGTTACATTTGCGGTCACTAATTCAATGGCTAATTAATGGTAATACTAAAGACGCAATTAACGGAGGCACATGCAAAACGATGAATAACATAAAACAAACGAGATAGCTCGAACCAATTTTTTTTATATAAACTCGAAAAAAAGGACAGTAGCATTGAACTTACAATTAGTACCTAGTGCTGGCCAAGTCCGCGGACTTGGCGAATGAAGGGGCAGGGGGAGATGAGAGTCTGGTGCTGTCAGAAAACGAAGAACCGGCGACCGGTCCAAGAGCAGGTTTTAGTGGCCTCTCTTGTTGCGTACATTCGAACACAAAAACGCGAACTCGAATGCTGGCGGGACTACGGTGGAACGCGGAGAAATCGACGCCCCTTCGAAAGACGATAAATCCTTTTTTTTCTCACCATCCTTCCACCATCCTTTCTTTCGGGTCCTTCGACCTTGCCTCGATCGCAATTACATGGTTTGAGCACGCGGTTTCGAGTAGCTTCCGCTTTCTGGAAACTGATTTATCTGTTGTTATTTACGTCATCGAAAATTAGTATTTAAATACGATTCCACTAAATCTCTCCCTCTTCAGCCACATTTATATACATTTTCTTGACTATAAGAACTTATGTACGTGAAACTGGCAGTGTTTAATTTCTAAAAGAAATATTTAATGTATGACAGCTTACTTCATATAAATAATAATTTTGTGATAATATCTCAATTCTACCTGTAATATTTTTTTACGAAAGTGTTATATGTACAAAACATATCGAATAGAACTTTAACACTATCGCATATATATATTTAAATTTCCAATCATATTATTTGAAAAAGTGGTCCTTCTTTTCACTTGTGTCACTGAGGATTATGTCAATCGTGCCTGAGTGCACGAAATTCAGCTATAATTATTAGTAATTTTTCATCGCTTTTAATTTAAAGAGTATTATAGTTTCGATATTTTTATATTAGAATTTTCATTTCTAAAATATTCCAAAAATACATCTTTAAAACGAAATATGATAGTGTGACGACATGCGTGCACGCACAAATCTCTTGGCTCATTTGTTCTTCGAATGGAAAAATTTAAAGCAACTGTTATAAATTTAACGAAAGATCTTTTGACGACTATATCACAGTTTTTATTCTTTCAATTTTACTGCGCGTAATACTCAAAATTTGTGATTTTTGAAAGGTAACCTTTAAAAATCGGCAGTCTTCCACTTTTCAGAAAATAATAATATGTAAGGAGTACTACATTCGCGATTACCGTTAAATCGCTTTTTGTCATCGGAGAATGTATATCGTACACGAGAGATACGGCAAGGTATCGTTTTCGGATCTTGGAAACTGGTTTAAGATGATACGAATTGTAAATTTCTCAAAAGGTTGAATCTTCAAAGTCGATTTTGAGATTAATCGATCGGTTTACCTCATAAATTGAAGCCAATTTATATTTGTATTTTGCTCTACGTATGCTTTTTCCCCAAGCAGAACAGAGAGTCATCACGACGTCGAAATAATGTCAAAGTGACTGCAAAATGATCATTAAAAGTCACTTTTCGATCAGTTACGATTCACTTTGATGTCATTTTGACTTATCGTTCTGCTTAGGTCCTTTGGTATAAAAAATCTGAAACTGAATAATTGCGTCTTTTATTACATTTGTAATGTGTAATCTTGGGAGAATTCATATGCACATGATGGAGAACGATATCGGTCGTCAATTGATTGGTCAGCGGTCGGTCGCGGCTGGGTGAGCAAAAGTGAGACAAGCAAGATCGGTTACGAGCAGATAGGTCAGCTTGGCGCCATCAGGCTGAAAGGCGCGTGAAGGCCAATCGGTTGATTTTTCGGTTTTCCGACGCTATTATCCACTCGCTACAACCGTGCGAAACGCCTTTGCGCCGCGACGCACATTGCTTGCCTTTTGTAACTTTGTCTTTCGTACATTCAGGCTGTCACGCAAAAGCGTACGCATGTTCGAAAAGAAATGGTTATTTTAAGAAAAACGCAGAAACATGGATACTTTGGACAATGTTACGCATTTCCTCGAATCATCCGGCTTCATCACGAGTTGAATATAACCTGGCAATGATCCAGAACGAAGTGAAAATGGTTCACTCCGCTCGCGATTGCTCGATACGAATTTAATGGAAAATATGATTGATTATAAAGAAAAAGCTCCGAAGAAAGTGTGTTTACGCCAAAATAGCCATGCGACGAATTCGAGTGATTTAGATTATTTGATACTACAAAATTGTTACTTTTGAATTTCTTGTAGAAAGGTATCAACGGGGATGACTTTTGAAATCCTAAATTGGTATTAGCAAAGACATTCTACGAGTATGACGAAGACAGAAGGAGTATTGTTATCGAAATAAGTTTGTCGCGTAGATAATTTTAATCGAATTTTACGCGCGATTATCTGCTGACTGTAGCTTTATAGACTTCAATTCCAGTTGTTTGGCCACCACTATCTTCATAGTAATGATTATCATGTTTCCTCTGTCGTTTCAGAAACCAACGAGCGGCGAAAGCAATGACGTTTATTGGGATCTCGTTAAACCTAAAATCTAAAACACGTTTACCGTGTGCTGATCATCTTCATAATCAATCATTTAACAAAGAAACATTATAACAAGAACATTTATCGCGTAAGAAAATCTAGAAATTAGGCATATCTCGTAATAATATATTTCGTTTTCTATCAATTACGCAGTGTAATCGCTTTATAATTTATCTTCTTATTTTTCTGATGAGCGTACGTGCGATATAAAATATCTGAACCAAGTAAAACCCACCTGACTTATTTTATATTTTATAAAACTCTATTTTTGGGTAAATTACTTACCAAGCTGATGAAAGTATGGCGTGGTAATAAGTGCGTAAGTTATTTTTGTTCAATATGCAGATTTTATTTTATTTGAACAAAAATAACTTACGTACTTATTACCGCGCCACACTTTCATCAGCCCGGTGATTTATTTAAAACTTTTAAGTAAAACTTCACGGATTCTATTTATGGAGACATTAAAATAAACTCAGTGAGAATAAAATGCTTATTTCAATCACTCACAAAAATAAAATTATCTTCCATATAGAATGTTTATAAATAAAAATTTTTTACTTGAACATTGAACCTTATTAAATTAAAAACCTGCATATATTTTTAATAAGGTTTGAATCAAGAATAAATTGAAAATAACAATAGTACTAAACATCTACCAAATTACTTTTAAAATGATTATTAATCACAAATCCTTTAGGATGCACTCTACTGTTAAGTATTACAATTATTTTTAATCTTGTTTGTAATTAATTTTTTAACTTTTGGAAATTCTTCATCATTCAAGTACAATTTTAGCTTTTCAAAAGTTAGCAGCATTGAAAATCATTATCCTCTGTTGCACAAACGTAACAAACAAATGAGAATGACCATAACAATAAACGTATAAATGAGTCTTATTTAATAAGTACATTATACAGAGAGAAATTATAAATGATTGATAACCATATGAATATAGTTAAAGGTTAATTTACAACTAAATTTTTTCTATGTAACAACGATCTCGAGAAGTATATTAACCAGTCGATATATAAAATGAAACTATACGAATATTTATAAGTAGATATGTTCAGATCAAGTATATGACAAATTACGCTATGCTCGTATAACTATGCTAAGTCCTCCGAATAATTGCTGCTCTTATAAATTAAAATATATTCTGAGTTAAGCTGACAGATGTAGAATCATTAAAAATGTTATCCATAATCCATAATCATATGGTTGCAATATCAATTATTAATACATAAATTATTTCAAATACATTTAATTTGACACAATACGTTAAAAGTTTTAAAAAGAATCTTATTTTTTTCACTTAAATTTTGAAGAAATGCTGACTATCAGAAATTACCACGGCTATTAGAAAACACATTTTTCACTGCCATGACTTTAATACGATACCATCACCAACGAAACTTTTAATGCTTTCGAGTGCAGTAGGTTCTATCCCGGTTCATAGCGGATTAATGACGTCACATACTCTATTTTATGTTCTCATTGGATGATTACAGCATATTATTCATCTGATTCAGGTTGGGTTAAAACCCACTGCATTCGAAAGCGCTATTTGTCAGCAGCGTCGTTATATTTGGGCGGGTTTACAATATTTAACCCTTACTCTTACGGAAATGAACTATTGGAAAGGCAATAATCACTATTGACTTACAATAGTGATTATTCATTCTCTAATAGTGATTATGTAGCATCTAATGATTGGATTATTCGCAATAATCATTTCCTAATAGTTTTTGAATGAGTGATTATTGATTTCATAATGAGATTATTTGCAATAATCATTCCCCAATAGTTTTTTTATGGAATGATTATTGATTTCATAATCAGGTTATTTGGAATAATCACCAGCACACTACTTTTAATAGTTAATATATAAATGATTATTAGTCGACTATTCACAATAAACCCAATAAGAACTGGATTGTTTTATACGTTTATTAAACGCAAGTACGGTATAAAACAGGTATAGATATAGGTATGTGGCAGATATGTATATAAGTAAAACGGTTTTTATACGTTAGTGCAATAGACGTTTATAATAATTGTTCTTATTACGTATATATAATACGGAACGTATTTTATACGTTGAAAAATGGTTTATAAAATGTCAGAAATGTGTTTACGTTTATAACACGTATAAAAATACTATAAAGTACTATCATATACTAATTAAACGTTTCTTAAATACGTTTATGATTTGTAAAAGTTGTCCCTTTAAATAACGTATCAAAAATAGATTTTATTAATAGCTTTACTAATAGTTACAATAGTCCATTTTCGTAAGGGTAATTACGTTGATCTCGTAAAATACATAAACACATTTTCCGATCTGGGAGACTTTTTCTATTTTGAGAACTATAACTTTGGTTCAAATCGATATTTTTCAACAATCTTTTTTTTCGAATAATAGTTTAGAATCTCAAAAATGTGACTGCACAATCGGCATTAGCGAAAAATGGTTTATTGTGAAGTGAAAGCAAAAACCATTATGCAAAAATGAAAAATTATTCAAAAATCCACTATTTTAAAAAAAAATCATTTTGGCAACAAAAAACTTTTCAGAACTCTAAAATACAATGTTTTAAAATTAAAGAGTTATATTTTCAAAATAAATTATGGCATTGTCATTCCTTTTAAAAAGTATAATTATATAACAAGGAGAATATAAGGTATTTTTGGGTGTCCAAAAATTCACTTTAAAAAAAGTCATATCTTTGCAACAAAAAACCTTTAAGGACTTTACGATATGGCGTTTTAAAGCTAAAGAGTCATATTTCCAAAAAAATTGTCATTTCTATTGAAAAATGTACTTGTGTGAAAAGGCGAATATGAAGTATTTTTGATTAATTCAAGGTGTCTAAAATTGAAAATTGATGTATGGTATTTCGTGATATATTTCGGACCCTGTGCAGCCCCCTTTTCCACAGCACTATATAGTATTTTAACTTTAGACAGAGTATATGCGAGTAACATATGTGGACAAACCTCTTCGAATGTGTTTTGTCCGGTTTTTTTATATAAAATTATTCACAAAAAATTTTACTCGCATATAATGGTAGTCCCACAGACCCCAACAAAACTTTGTTGACGTGCCATTCGAATTCTGGTTGACCACTGAGGTTGATCAACCGTAACACTCGAAAGAGTATTTTAAACTTTTTTTACTCTCTGGTCTGTACCTCCTATTGCATTCCGTCTTCACATAGTAAGCGTTCGAAGTATCATAGGACGTCTCCCAAACTTCCTAATGTATTTAAGGGTTAAAGTAAATTTTTAATGTATCTACAAAAATATTTCCATTGTTTCGAATTGCTCCCTGTTTCGAATAGCCCCGGACTCTTATACTCATTTTAAAAAACTGGTTATATATACATATATTTTTTTTATACTTAGGAAGTTGAATAATATCATAATAACAAGTATAATAAACTATAAAATAATGTATACTTAATAAATGTATACTTAATAGTGTACTTTGCAGCGAATTTTTCGTCAAACGTCATTTATTGTATCCACTTCACAAATTTTTGTTGTACAAAATGAACGTGTTACAGCCAGTTTTAAACTCCTCTTTATCTATTCTTATGATACATCTTTTAAAATGTTATATTCTATGCATAAAGCGCGTTTTTAAGTGATAAATTTAAACGTTACATACTATCTATGTAACGGTAACTGTAACGAGTTACTTTTGAGAGTTAGTAACGAATAACGGTAACTAGTTACTTTTTTTAATTTGGTAAAGTAACGAGTTACTTTTAAAAAGTAACTTTCCATTCCCTGCAAGATTCTATTCTTCAATTAATTTCGAGTAACTTTACTGAACTTTAATACAGGCTTACTTACAAAGGCGTATAATTAGAAGTTGATAAATAAATGATGATGTTCTAATATCTTCGTTAAAAAACTGACATATCTAGACTGTTGGCACTTTGCAAAGGTCACTCTACATAACAAATTTTCAAATGCACACCGCATCCGCATCGTCCGAGCAGTGACTTAAACGAACCATTGATATTCAGTGCGTGTTTAAGAATCGGAGTTCGAATTAGCCAGAATAACATTAGAGAAAAAAGGAAAAGAGAGGGAAGGAAGCAGCACGGAAATATAAAGGAATACTGAACATCGGCCCACCCACGTGTATCGTATCTATTATTTTTCTGCTTATCATAAAGCATCATCAATTCAACACAGTTTTGATTTCTAGTACACTTTAAGGATACATATAATAACATTTACAGTGACATTGCATAACACATTTGCAATTTTATGATTAAATATTTCTGTCGTGTTTCGCGATCTATCTATTTCATATAGAAAATAACAAAATTTTGAGAAAAATTGAAAATATATAAAATGTCTGCGATTGTGCTAATATAAAGAAGAAGATAATTCATCCCATGTAAGATATAAATGTAAAACGTTGATGACAAGTTTCAATTACTCATTTAAACTGCAGCTATTTCCTCAGTTACATCATCAGTCGCAGAATGCACTGAAAAAAGAGTTTGGTAATAGCTATCAAATGTTGAGTGAAATAATGCTAATTAACATTAAGTTAATGTAATAAAAAATAATTTTACTTTTATAAATACGTTTATTGTAGTTAATATAATCAAAAATAATCTTGTTTTTATAAATATTTAGTAAGTATAACCAAAATCACCAAACTCTTTTTTTTTAGTGTACTCTGTACTCAATTATTGTATATCGTCAAAAAAATTAATATTCTGCGTGTTTACTTTACACTAAAAAAAAATTTTAGTATTAACTACAAAATGTTGAAATAATGCTAATTAAATATTAGTTAATATAAATAAAAATAATTTTACTTTCCTGAATTTTTAATACCTAAGTATAACTAAAAGAGGATGTGCAAAAGTGGTTTTGCTTCCAACCGGGAAGTAAAATTTGTATATTTTTTTACAATTTTTAAGCCGCAGAATTATGTGATGCAGTTAATTTTACATAAAATATGATGCTATAAAAATAAGATAATAGAGGAGAAAAGGGTAATATGGCACTCATTTTTACTTTATTAAATAATTTTATTTATAATTAATATTTTCTATTGAAACATGAACAAGTATATTCGTCAAAGTGTTGTTCGAGAGATTCTAGAGTAATGAAACTCTCTAAGTAATGAAATATTTATTATTTAGGACGTGATTTATAAAAATCTAATGCATTGCATAATCGATGGAAGAAAAAAAGTGGTTGTAATATGACTATCTATAAAAATAATTTTAAAAAATTAGTTTAGTTTAAAAAAAACACAGTTCTTTGTTATAAAATTATATATTTTTAATTTTCTATTGTTTAAAATTTTCCTGATTTAGAATTTTCCAGCGTTCAGAAACTTTAGAAATATCATTAGAAATTGCATTAGAAATATCCTTTTATTTCTTTAACATTAAACATCAAACATAAAATAAAGTCTTTAATGTTTTTATTCACCGCCCTCTAGAATGACAATCGATTTATGAAGAAATTTTTCGATATAAAAATTTTGCTTTAAAAACCATATTAATAAAATTGCATGTTATTGTTTTAATTTTGTATAACTTGAAATATGTACAGCCGAATAAAATGTTAAATAACAAAAAAAAATACTCGAGTTTATGTACATTTGTATGATAATACACTCAAGTTTAAGAATAATGAGGAAGTATGTGTATTTAAAGGTTATAAGTGTACCTTGAAAAAGTTTAGAGGTGCTCAAAAGTAAAAATGCCTTATAAAAATTGTCAGTTATTACGCATTGACATATTAACATATGGCATATTATTGGCATATTAATTAAAAAACGGCGGGCTACATAAATCCATAAACAATTGTTAGAATAACATCACCTAATAACGGAGATAATAGGGGTAGTCATATTGTCGACAGTAGCCATAATATTCTGTTCTCTATATAATGAAGATTTCTTTTACGGAATATCTAAAAAATCCTGAAATATATGACATTTTGTCGTAATAAAGTTCAAATATAAAAAGAAATAAACCCACGAAAACTTGAAGGATAAGACAAGTGTCAGATACACGCACTTTGCACGTCATCTTCCAACTTTTAAATATTTAGAGTCTTAAACTCCAAATCCTTAAGGGGGGAATTCGGTTTTTTTGGCCAAAAACGTAATAAAATTCAGGAATTTTTTTTTTTAAACTAGCTATTCAATTAATTTGAAATTTGTACCATATTTTTATCCATGTTTTAAAAACAGTTTTTTTTGTCAATTTTTAATTATAAATAGAGAAGTTATATATGATTGAATATCATGCTGCGCAAAGTTCTTCATCTACTAGTGTGCACGATATTGATTTTCCAGATAATCTGAAACAGAAAAATAAAACGGCGTTTTACTTTATACACATGTAGTTTCAGTTTGATGAACTAGAATTAAAAGAAAATATTATTACGGTAGTTAATGATTTTCAAATCCAAATTATAGTTTATACTATCAAAATTCGTCCATTTTTATCATGTAAAAAAAAAATATGTAACTTATCAATGGTTCATCAAACGATAAAGTAATGTTTACTGAAGGTCAAATTTGAAGGTAATCGATTCAATGATTACAAAAATATTATGCATCCGCAGAAATGTTGTTTCGAGAAAACAGCGTTTAAAGTTTTAAGTTTAGTTTATATAAGTATATCAAGTACTTACGTGACTTTTTGTTACTCAGCTATTTCAGGGCCATATAGTAGTCATTCCTCTTTTCTTACAAAAATAATTCACCGTTTTTACACCTCATATGGACCGCTTTTAGCCCGTTTTGTTTAGCCCGTTATTGCGAAGAAAGATGACGAGTATGCTCACGAGTATTTTTGAGTAGATTGTCCGTTTTCAATATTCATTTTTCAGCTGATGAGTGACAACACGTTAATACATTCTTCTTTTATTCACAAGAGGGAAGACCAAGTAGATTGTCCATTTTCAATACTCATTTTCCAGTTGATGAGTGGCAATATGTTATTTATACGTTCTTTTACTCACAAAAGGAGAATAAAATATTCGCTGATTTTTCTTAACTTTATTCACATTTATATTAATTATATTAATACTTACCCTCCACTAATTCATGAATAAGTGGTACGACACAATATTTAAGTATTATTAATAATATATGATACTATTTATTCTTTTGATAAGTTATAAATCCCACTTGAACATGTGTAGGGTACTGCTATTAAAGAGGATTTAAATTTGTTACGCACGGCGAAAAATAAGGATATTTTACGAATTTTTGCGGAAATAGAAAGGTGATTTGATTCGCATTTTGAGAACAAATTATTTAATAATATTTGACGTAACAAGTATATACAATTGTACATATACACACACGAATACGCATACACACACAAACACGCGCGCGCACACACACACACACACACACACACACACACACACACACACACACACACACACACACAAAGATTGTACATATATACGTTTTACATATAATAACCATGTGTGTACATATATAGCATTCACATTGTATATTTTAAGATAGCGTGATTCAGTAAAAATTTTAATAATTATGTATTGATTATATATTAATTATAATTTTTAATAATTTCTGCTATTTCAAAATGTGCAATATTTCGTGTGGAAATTAATTCATATTTAATACTGTCTATATGGGTATTACTGAGGCATCCAAAATAAAGTTTTGCCAAATTCAAACTTTTTTAGAGTATAGTTAGGATAGTATAACTTAGGCTGCCCAGTTACAACCCTTATAGGACCCAGTTTGAATTTTACTTTTATTTCAAGATAATTATACTTAAAAAGTATGTTTAAATAAAAATTTCTTTTTTTTTTTCAAAAATAAACAAAATTTAACTAAATAATTCCGTAAATTAAAAAAAAATTATTTTTTTTACAGAGAAAGAACTTCTACTTTTTGTTTTAACTCATTAAAGCCCACGACCAGACCAGTAAAGATAGTTAAAAAAATAACAATTAAAAATAGGACCGAAACGTAAAAAAACATTGACATAAAAAGCATGTTTCAAAAATTATTTTGCAACTGCATTTGGTGGAAAATCACTAAACATTGACAGTTCTGAGTTTATTTTCAATAGTTCTACAGTTCCTGATAGATAAAACAAATAGTTCTGGCCTTTAAAGCGAAAAAAACGCATAGGACAAAGTGAGGTGCCAGGTTCACGCAGCACCTCACTTTGTCCTACGACATTTTCCAGACCGAATTCTTGTAGGATTTTAAAAGATCTATAGTTCTACATGAGTTCTAGAAAGAGTTCCAGCGTTTAACATAGTTTTTTTTATTTTTTTTTTATAAAACATTAATGTTATAATATTATAAAATAGAGTTCCGTGTACAAAAAAATATTTTTCCTACAGTTCTAAAGATATTGAAGCGCGTTCCGAAGAGTTCCGGGCGATTCCGATATTAGTTAATTAACAAAAAATTAATAACTCCCGAAAAAGCCGATTTTCCGCACATATAGGTGAGGTGCTGGACTTTTTCGAAGAGTTCTGTGTACGAAAAAATATTTTTCCTACAGTTCTCAACATATTGAAGCGCGTTCCGAAGAGTTCCGGGCGATTCCGATATTAGTTCATTAACAAAAAATTAATAACTCCCGAAAAAGTCGATTTTCCGCACATATAGGTGAGGTGCTGGACTTTTTCGAAGAGTTCTGTGTACGAAAAAATATTTTTCCTACAGTTCTCAACATATTGAAGCGCGTGCCGAAGAGTTCCGGGCGATTCCGATATTAGTTAATTAACAAAAAATTAATAACTCCCGAAAAAGTCGATTTTCCGCACATATAGGTGAGGTGCTGGACTTTTTCGAAGAGTTCTGTGTACGAAAAAATATTTTTCCAACAGTTCTCAACATATTGAAGCGCGTTCCGAAGAGTTCCGGGCGATTCCGATATTAGTTAATTAACAAAAAATTAATAACTCCCGAAAAAGTCGATTTTCCGCACATATAGGTGAGGTGCTGGACTTTTTCGAAGAGTTCTGTGTACGAAAAAATATTTTTCCAACAGTTCTCAACATATTGAAGCGCGTTCCGAAGAGTTCCGGGCGATTCCGATATTAGTTAATTAACAAAAAATTAATAACTCCCGAAAAAGTCGATTTTCCGCACATATAGGTGAGGTGCTGGACTTTTTCGAAGAGTTCTGTGTACGAAAAAATATTTTTTCTACAGTTCTCAACATATTGAAGCGCGTGCCGAAGAGTGCCGGGCGATTCCGATATTAGTTAATTAACAAAAAATTAATAACTCCCGAAAAAGTCGATTTTCCGCACATATAGGTGAGGTGCTGGACTTTTTCGAAGAGTTCTGTGTACGAAAAAATATTTTTCCAACAGTTCTCAACATATTGAAGCGCGTTCCGAAGAGTTCCGGGCGATTCCGATATTAGTTAATTAACAAAAAATTAATAACTCCCGAAAAAGTCGATTTTCCGCACATATAGGTGAGGTGCTGGACTTTTTCGAAGAGTTCTGTGTACGAAAAAATATTTTTCCTACAGTTCTCAACATATTGAAGCGCGTTCCGAAGAGTTCCGGGCGATTCCGATATTAGTTAATTAACAAAAAATTAATAACTCCCGAAAAAGTCGATTTTCCGCACATATAGGTGAGGTGCTGGACTTTTTCGAAGAGTTCTGTGTACGAAAAAATATTTTTCCTACAGTTCTCAACATATTGAAGCGCGTTCCGAAGAGTTCCGGGCGATTCCGATATTAGTTAATTAACAAAAAATTAATAACTCCCGAAAAAGTCGATTTTCCGCACATATAGGTGAGGTGCTGGACTTTTTCGAAGAGTTCTGTGTACGAAAAAATATTTTTTCTACAGTTCTCAACATATTGAAGCGCGTGCCGAAGAGTTCCGGGCGATTCCGATATTAGTTAATTAACAAAAAATTAATAACTCCCGAAAAAGCCGATTTTCCGCACATATAGGTGAGGTGCTGGACTTTTTCGAAGAGTTCTGTGTACGAAAAAATATTTTTCCAACAGTTCTCAACATATTGAAGCGCGTTCCGAAGAGTTCCGGGCGATTCCGATATTAGTTAATTAACAAAAAATTAATAACTCCCGAAAAAGTCGATTTTCCGCACATATAGGTGAGGTGCTGGACTTTTTCGAAGAGTTCTGTGTACGAAAAAATATTTTTCCTACAGTTCTCAACATATTGAAGCGCGTGCCGAAGAGTTCCGGGCGATTCCGATATTAGTTAATTAACAAAAAATTAATAACTCCCGAAAAAGTCGATTTTCCGCACATATAGGTGAGGTGCTGGACTTTTTCGAAGAGTTCTGTGTACGAAAAAATATTTTTCCTACAGTTCTCAACATATTGAAGCGCGTTCCGAAGAGTTCCGGGCGATTCCGATATTAGTTAATTAACAAAAAATTAATAACTCCCGAAAAAGCCGATTTTCCGCACATATAGGTGAGGTGCTGGACTTTTTCGAAGAGTTCTGTGTACGAAAAAATATTTTTCCTACAGTTCTCAACATATTGAAGCGCGTGCCGAAGAGTTCCGGGCGATTCCGATATTAGTTAATTAACAAAAAATTAATAACTCCCGAAAAAGCCGATTTTCCGCACATATAGGTGAGGTGCTGGACTTTTTCGAAGAGTTCTGTGTACGAAAAAATATTTTTCCAACAGTTCTCAACATATTGAAGCGCGTTCCGAAGAGTTCCGGGCGATTCCGATATTAGTTAATTAACAAAAAATTAATAACACCCGAAAAAGCCGATTTTCCGCACATATAGGTGAGGTGCTGGACTTTTTCGAAGAGTTCTGTGTACGAAAAAATATTTTTCCTACAGTTCTCAACATATTAAAGCGCGTGCCGAAGAGTTCCGGGCGATTCCGATATTAGTTAATTAACAAAAAATTAATAACTCCCGAAAAAGCCGATTTTCCGCACATATAGGTGAGGTGCTGGACTTTTTCGAAGAGTTCTGTGTACGAAAAAAGATTTTTCCTACAGTTCTCAATATATTAAAGCGTGTTCCGAGAGTTCCGGTCGATTGCATAATTTATTAGTTAATAATAAATTGTTAACTCTCGCCAAACACGTATTTTGTCATATATGGGTGAGACGCTAGTCTTTATTCGAGAGTTCCGTGTACAAAAAAATATTTTTCCAATCGTTCTTAACGTAACAAAGCGCGTTCCGAAGAGTTCCGGGCGATTGCATAATTTATTATTAACTAATAAATATTATTAACTAATAAATTATGCAATCGACCGGAACTCTTCGGAAGGCGCTTTGTTACGTTAAGAACGATTGGAAAAATATTTTTTTGTACACGGAACTCTCGAATAAAGACTAGCGTCTCACCCATATATGACAAAATACGTGTTTGGCGAGAGTTAACAATTTATTATTAACTAATAAATTATGCAATCGACCGGAACTCTTCGGAACGCGCTTTAATATATTGAGAACTGTAGGAAAAATATTTTTTCGTACACAGAACTCTTCGAAAAAGTCCAGCACCTCACCTATATGTGCGGAAAATCGGCTTTTTCGGGAGTTATTAATTTTTTGTTAATGAACTAATATCGGAATCGCCCGGAACTCTTCGGAACGCGCTTCAATATGTTGAGAACTGTAGGAAAAATATTTTTTCGTACACAGAACTCTTCGAAAAAGTCCAGCACCTCACCTATATGTGCGGAAAATCGGCTTTTTCGGGTGTTATTAATTTTTTGTTAATTAACTAATATCGGAATCGCCCGGAACTCTTCGGAACGCGCTTCAATATGTTGAGAACTGTAGGAAAAATATTTTTTCGTACACAGAACTCTTCGAAAAAGTCCAGCACCTCACCTATATGTGCGGAAAATCGGCTTTTTCGGGAGTTATTAATTTTTTGTTAATTAACTAATATCGGAATCGCCCGGAACTCTTCGGAACGCGCTTCAATATGTTGAGAACTGTAGGAAAAATATTTTTTCGTACACAGAACTCTTCGAAAAAGTCCAGCACCTCACCTATATGTGCGGAAAATCGACTTTTTCGGGAGTTATTAATTTTTTGTTAATTAACTAATATCGGAATCGCCCGGAACTCTTCGGCACGCGCTTCAATATGTTGAGAACTGTAGGAAAAATATTTTTTCGTACACAGAACTCTTCGAAAAAGTCCAGCACCTCACCTATATGTGCGGAAAATCGACTTTTTCGGGAGTTATTAATTTTTTGTTAATTAACTAATATCGGAATCGCCCGGAACTCTTCGGAACGCGCTTCAATATGTTGAGAACTGTAGGAAAAATATTTTTTCGTACACAGAACTCTTCGAAAAAGTCCAGCACCTCACCTATATGTGCGGAAAATCGGCTTTTTCGGGAGTTATTAATTTTTTGTTAATTAACTAATATCGGAATCGCCCGGAACTCTTCGGAACGCGCTTCAATATGTTGAGAACTGTAGGAAAAATATTTTTTCGTACACAGAACTCTTCGAAAAAGTCCAGCACCTCACCTATATGTGCGGAAAATCGACTTTTTCGGGTGTTATTAATTTTTTGTTAATTAACTAATATCGGAATCGCCCGGAACTCTTCGGAACGCGCTTCAATATGTTGAGAACTGTTGGAAAAATATTTTTTCGTACACAGAACTCTTCGAAAAAGTCCAGCACCTCACCTATATGTGCGGAAAATCGACTTTTTCGGGAGTTATTAATTTTTTGTTAATTAACTAATATCGGAATCGCCCGGAACTCTTCGGAACGCGCTTCAATATGTTGAGAACTGTAGGAAAAATATTTTTTCGTACACAGAACTCTTCGAAAAAGTCCAGCACCTCACCTATATGTGCGGAAAATCGACTTTTTCGGGAGTTATTAATTTTTTGTTAATTAACTAATATCGGAATCGCCCGGAACTCTTCGGCACGCGCTTCAATATGTTGAGAACTGTAGGAAAAATATTTTTTCGTACACAGAACTCTTCGAAAAAGTCCAGCACCTCACCTATATGTGCGGAAAATCGGCTTTTTCGGGAGTTATTAATTTTTTGTTAATTAACTAATATCGGAATCGTCCGGAACTCTTCGGAACGCGCTTCAATATCTTTAGAACTGTAGGAAAAATATTTTTTTGTACACGGAACTCTATTTTATAATATTATAACATTAATGTTTTATAAAAAAAAAATAAAAAAACTATGTTAAACGCTGGAACTCTTTCTAGAACTCATGTAGAACTATAGATCTTTTAAAATCCTACAAGAATTCGGTCTGGAAAATGTCGTAGGACAAAGTGAGGTGCTGCGTGAACCTGGCACCTCACTTTGTCCTATGCGTTTTTTTCGCTTTAAAGGCCAGAACTATTTGTTTTATCTATCAGGAACTGTAGAACTATTGAAAATAAACTCAGAACTGTCAATGTTTAGTGATTTTCCACCAAATGATGTGCCAGCTTCACACACACCATAAAAAGCATGTTTCAAAAATTATTTTGCAACTGATTTGTTTATAATATCTATAACAATTAAGAAAGCATCATATATGTCTCTTTAGTCATTTTTTCCATTAAATCGATCGGAGCAGTTTTTCTTTACAATCAATTTTTAATAATTTGCTTATAATAATGTAGGATGTTAATTAAAATTAAGTAAAATCAGGAATGACGGGAATATAAGTAATTTAATAGTGAATGAACGTTTAATAACTAAATAAAGTCTCTCAATTCGCTTAATAGTCGTTCACGATTGAATCTCTTTTCAATCGCTCGCGACTCTTTGCTCTCAACTCACAAGCTCTTAAAACTCTTTTAATTTCTGACTCTTAGACTGCTCGCAATACTCTAGAACTCTAGACTCTCTCGTTGCTCGAAATCTTCTGCCTTCGGCTTGTCCTGCCTTCTCGCCTTTACCCTTTTTACCTGATACGTACGTGCGTCCATTCGCAGACGTCACATTTACACGCTTTGAATACAATTTATTGTGTGTTTCATGACGCTATCATAAAACAACACATGTTTCGAACAATGGCAATCCTTTTTGTCAAACGACGCTTTTTTCTACTTGACGATACATGTTCTTTTGCTCTTGCTCTCTCTCTCTCTCTCTCTCTCTCTCTCTCTCTCTTTCTCTCTCTCTCTAACTTAAATAAATGACAATCTATTTGAATATCTTACAATAATTAATTTGCAAAATTGATTTTATCATGTTCTTTACATCAATAATGTTTTTTTATGCTTAGGTCCTGTATTTAATTGTTCTTTGGCTACTTTTGCCAGTCTGAGCAGGAACGGATTTTAATTATTCATATAGTTTATTTTTTGCATAAAATATGAATAGTTTAAGAAAGAGTCATATATATTTCTGTAGTAATTTTTCCCATACAATCGATTGGCGCAATCAATTTTCCTCTACAGTTAACTTTTAATAATTTGTTTGTAACAATTATTACAGTTGCAAAATTAATTTCTGTAACATGTTTTTTACGTCAATAATGTTCTTTATGCTTCGGTACTATTTTCAATTGTTATTTTTTTTTTACTATTTTTACTGGTCTGGCCATGGACAAGAACAGGTTTTAGTTATTTATATAATTTATTATAAAAATATCTAAGGTTAAATAATTAAAGAGCTAGTGAGTGTTTGCGCCATACTTAAAACGCAAGTTTCATATTCAAATCAGCTTCAAATCCTTCAAATATAACTTTTTATTAACGATATTCCGAGTGTTCGATTAGCTCAGTATTAGCGTCTTAGGTTACTGTTCCGAAGATCTTAGGTTCGAATTCCGCCGATGCGTTTTCAAAGTTGTAAAATTATGTGTATTTGTATTTAGTGAATTAAAAATCTTATATGCGAACAGCGAATACAGATTAAGCTATAAGAATAATAAGATTTGTTAAAAAAGAAATATATATATATGTATATATATATATATATATATATTGTATATATATTTAAAAAAAATTAAAAAATAAACGGCCGCAAGGTAAAATTTTTGGCCCAAGTTTGAAAACTACTGCAGGCGTGAGTGCTTGTGAGTGCTAAATGAGTATTTTGTACTCGTAGCCGAATATACATTTTTATACCTCAAATTTACACACAGGACGTTTTTACTACTCAAAAATACTCAAACTATACGTTATCACTACTCGGATATCCTTGTATGCAATCCGCTTTAAACACTTATTTTTCCGGAAAAGTTTCTGTTTGAAGAAAAATGAGTGTTAAAAACGGATCACATTCATCGAGCGAATTGCACGTTTTTACTACTCAAATTAACCGTTTTTGAAGGTTAAAAACGGGCTAAAAACACTGAAATATTTTTGTAAGGGTTCTTCGTAGAATTGGTTTTGAGCCATTTGTTTACTTCTACGCTTTGTCCGATCTTCTTTTGGAGCCTCGAGGCTTCGTCGCGCTGATTTTCAAGTCGGTATTGATCTTGTTCTTCAGAATATATTTTGGCTTTTTCTCCTATAACTCTTCCTATCGTTATCACAGTTTTAAGGACAGCATAAAAACCTTCATTAAAAATTCCGCTTGCTAAATAAGGCGCGATTTCAATTATTTTTGATTCACAATGAAGATGTTTAGTGAATCCCAGGTAGAGTAAAAACTCGTTATTATTTTGAGTTTCACCACCCAAACATCTTTTTAACAATTCTCTTGATGATCAATCTTTGAAAATTGGCTTTATGGCTTGCTGAATATCTTCATGTAATGGCGGTTCATGATCAAATTCATCAAGACCTGCGCTCGGATTAAAGACTGACTCATAAGGAAGTTTTATGAATTTCGAAATGAAATTTTTTGGAGATATTCTTAAGATGTTAAACTAAAATGTTCCGTAAAAAAAAACGATTTTTTTAACCCAAAAAACCGAATTTTTCCCCTTAAAAACTCGGAGACATTTAATCATCTGCACTCTAAACTTCTTAGAGTGAAAAATCACTCAAAAAATTAAACTGTTTCAATTATCACTCTGTAGGAGTGAATTTTTACTTTTCACGAGTAAATTTTTACTCTTATTAAAGTGAAAAATCACTCAAAAATTGCACTGGCTTAATTGTCACTGTCTTATGTGATTTTTCGCTCTAAGAAATTTAGAGTGTAACTTTTTAGCCCCATATCCTTAAACGTCTTAATTTCTAAATTCTTAAACTCCAGAGCTAAATTGTGGACTTGTAAATCGTAGACTCTTAAGCTTCAGATCTTTAAATCTTTAAATCTTAGTCTGAAAATTCAGACACTTATTATATAAACCCCATACGCTTAAACTCTAGACTCATATACACCGGACTCTTAATGACAATTTAATTGTCATTTTAGTAGTATTATAATTGACCCTTGATGTCAATTCCTCTAATACTGTCGGCATCAGCGTTACCCGATGTGCACCACGGGAAGATTGCGCGATCGGATTTTGCACATCGTTTGTGTGTGTATGCGTGTGTGCGTGTGCGTGTGCGTGTACGTTTGTTTACATAGTAATGAAAAATGAATTTAATAGTTTGCTCTTCGGTATTTTTATCCTTTTTTTTAACTCTATTACAACAAAATATCTTCTATTTAATGGTTTTCATGGGATAAAACTTTTAGTAATAAAGATCATTATCTTGTTTTTATGGCTTATTTTGTTAGTACACGTGCTTATTAACTCATTTCTTTCGATTTTTACATATGTTCCCATCATGTCCATGGAAAACTAATTACCCCACGTGATTCTGCAGCTTAAAAACTATAAAAAAACATATTATTTTACTTCTCAGTTAGGAGTAGAAATTGACCACTTTTATACATCCTACTTTGATAATTTAATACTTAGATCCTCAATATTTAAGAAAACAAAATTATTTTTGGTTATATTAATTAAATATATTATTAGCATTGTTTCATTCAATATTTTGTAGTTATTACCAAACTCTTTTTAGTATGCTGTAAGTTATCGCAATTCACATCCGTGAACATCAAGTCTATAGTTCATAATCGACATTTCGAATGAGTAGGATTGAAACAACGTGTAGTAACTCATCCGTGAAGAAAACGCGCGCTCGTTTCGTAGGAAATTTACCCGGTAATCTGTGTTGGGTTTTTCCACGGATTTCGTTTACGTTTGCTTGTTCGACTATTCCTACAACGAGCAATCACGACTTTCTCGTAGAGATTCCTTGTTGTATCAAAGTAAAGCTAATAAAAACAACTATTTCGTAAAACACTTCTTTTGCAAAATACACGTCCTATATGTAATTTGTACATTTATTTTTCATTTTAACACTCTTCTTAATACCATGCAGAATGACGGAAAAGCTCTATCTGGAAAGTGTCGTATATTTCCATCAAAAAGAGACGTCGACGATCTTGAAATCTCAAAAACTAATCTTTAAAAAATTCTTATCAACGATAAAATTCATCCTCTAGAACAAATAATTTCGTGGCATACATTTTCATCGAAAACAACAGAGATGTTTGGGATGATAAGAGGAGCAGTAAATCATATCACTTATAGCGAATTCGGTTGGACGCATTAGTGCGTACTGGTGCACATTAAAACCACCGTACACAAATTAACGTAAAGATATGTATTTAATATGCATATATAAACAGATTAAATTATGAAATTCTCGAGCAATATTTTATTTTTAAACAAGGTTAGATCAATGTACAGCGGCTTTAATGTACATCAATGCACTAGTGCAGCCAATGATTAGCTGGAAAATCCCAAGAACAATTTTTTCCTCCTCTTACAAACGAGCCGATATGTGACTGTGCAAAATTTACACAATACTCTTTTACGAAAAATTAGTCTTTTAAAACCTTAGGAAATTAGTAGCTAAAGAATAATATTTCTGTACATATGATAATAGTGATTTGAATGTAAAGCGTTCTTCCAGTAAAATTTGTTTTATTTGCTCGTCTAAAGAATTTGTAAATGTATAATTATTTTACTATACTTACTATAATAAAATTATAATTATTGTACAAATGACAGCAGTAAAAGAAATTTAAAAAAAGCGGATTATTTTTTTATGAATGCAAAAGTTTGTGTCCTATTTCAATAGTTGTCATTAGAAGAATTATATGATAGCGTTATTGATTGTTACGTGAACGTATCGCACATCTATGGAAAAGAAATAATATATATTTAATGATTATTTGAGCCCAAGATTTATGTGTTTTGATTGTGTTTTGTTTATGTTTTAAAAAAAAATTGTTTAAATGAGCGAAGAAGAATTATATTTACGGCATGTTATGTTTATGAATGTAGAAAGGGCGTAACAGTTGAAATTTCCATTAAAAAAAAAACATTTAATATGTCTATCAGAATTGTGCACTAGAACTTCAAATTGTTAAAATAGATATCTCACGCGCGCGCGCACGCTCTATTACGTACAAACGTAATATTATTATAAGTAGTCAATAGGTCAATTGAGAGCAAAATAGATATGTAATTAATATTTAGCGTGTACAGTAAACACATGAACGTTTTGGGTTTACTTGCCCTTTTTAAAAATTTGAATAAATGTTACGTATTCAAAATAATCGGAAGCAGATGAACAGTAGACAATGTTTAAATACAATGAAAAGAAATTTGTACATCGAAACGCGAACGCAGATGCATACATGGACCGAGATTTCTTCTGACATCTTTGAAATTATATTTTCACCTATGATAGCATATGGAGATGCAATAGCATTATTAAGCGGAAACCAATGATTTAAAAAAATACAATTTTGATTTTGCTCATATTATTTTGTAATTCATGTCGATTCATTGTTTCAATGTCAAAGTTATCTGTATGCCAAAATGTTGTCTTATGAAAAAGAAATTAAACTTATGAAATTTAAACGGCGTATTCATGTTACGTATTATTAGACCATCCGTATAAAATAAAATAGATATCTCACGCTCCATTTGTGCCAATGCAATATTAAGTAATCAGTAGGTCAATCGAGAGCAAAACAGATATGTAATTAATACTTCAAATTGTTAAAAAATGTTTTACGAAATTTAGACGTTGTAATCTTGACTACTCACGCTTTGACCAACCTTTACAAAACTATATATATTGCAAAACAGACTTTACGCAAATTTAAAAAACTGAAATGGGATATTATCCACATTATTTTCCGTCACATCTTCGGATGATCACTTATTTTGATTATTGCAGAATTTAAATAGGAAAAAATTTGCATCTTTGACGTGAAAGCTGTCAAAAACCATATTTTTTTTCTCCTTCAAACGTAAAACGAAAACAAGTTTTATTGCAAAAGAATAGATTAATAAAATAAAATAATTATTTTATTGGAAACGTGTACTAATCTCATTATGTTCAATTATGCGGGGTGGATACTTCATAAAACATGCCTATTATACAAAAATAAATGTTCAAAATTTCATAAAAACCATAATCAGTGACTATTTACCCCATTTCTGTCTTTCACTTTTTCGTACATTTTTTGAACTACCTACAAAAATAATATCATTACATACAATATCACAACAATATTATATTTTACCAATTAATACAATAAAAATTATATTACGTATCACTTCAATGTTATTTTTAACATTACATATTCAGGGTTAATATGGAAAAAAACACTATTCTTTTCTTTACTATACAATTCTTGGTTGGAACAAGAGCTAATCTTATTGTCTTCGGTCACATTTTGCCCCGTGTTTTAGTACCTTAAAGTGTATAAATTTACTTTCATAATGTAAAACATCACAGATAATAAATATATTTGCATAAATATTTTATTACAGTGACAAGGAAAGATTATTTAATAACGTAAATGTACTTAAGGTAATAAAAAATAGAATGTTAATATTCCTTATCTTATGCAAATATATTCCAGAAACTGCAACTCGTTGTCAGTTGCGGAAAGCATAGCGAATACATAAAATAATTTCTAGCAACTTTAAGCTGAAAATAATATAAAAACTGATAACAGCATATGGTAAGATATATTTAATAATAATTATTGCATAATATTTCATTACGTAATAACATTTCTGTAAACGTTATCGATCATGCCTCATTATACTCCGTGATTTCATTATGGCCTTGGTTCCCCTATATAGAAAACGAAATTATGAAATCATTGAATGGACAAATGTCCTTATGATAATTTTTGTATTGCTGGGTCCATAAATACCAACATTATATTTTTCACGATAAAATGTAATGTTGAAATAAGAAGTAAAATAAAAAAAGCTAACAGCGTTTTAGCTACAAATCGATATTGTATAACACTGTGTCACACTGTATGACTATATGTCAACAATTAATTACTGAAAAGCATTATCTATTACAATAATATTACTATTACTATTTAGCAATGAAATACATTCATTTATATGATGTACAATTTTCAACTAATTTGATTCATGTGTTTGTGTTTGATAATTATTATAGTAAAATTAGTATTTTTTTATGATATCGACGTTTTTTCGAAAAATTTAAAGAGGAATAATAGTCGTTAAAAGACGATTAACGGAAAGGTCTTTAATTTTACTAATGCTGAAGGTATCATTCATCACTGAATTTGTAACGAAGAAACAGACTGTGATAAAGTTTATAAAGAAGTGATCAAAAGATTGCTCGATTTATTGCGCTAGGCACGAGTTTAATGAAAATGGGAAAGTTTAGATTTCTTTTGAACGACAAAGCACCGGTTCATTCTTTCGATTCATTCAATCGTTATTTCCGAATTTTTGATAAAAGGTCTGATCATGTTAGTCCAACTTCTATGTTCTATATCTTATATTTAATCTGTTCTACTCACCCTATTTAGTATCGACTAACTCTTTCCTAAATTATTACAATGAAAAGGACGAAATTCGAGAATATATCATTGATTTGTGATAAGATAATTGAAAGCAAAGAAGTATTTTTTTGAGCATTCGATTCGTTGTATGAATAATGTAAACATTGTTTCAAAACTAGCGGAAACTATATTGAATGATGGGGCTAATAATATTTTCGCTCTCTTTTTATGCTTTTTTATGTGCAACCCACATGCCAAATCCTGTTTTTAGAATGTTGCTTTCTAAAATATTTGAACATTCTTGCAATCGCGTTATTATTTTATTTATCTAATAAATTGAAATTTTATTGATCGATTCGTCAAACAAATCTTACTGCTCGTAAAAACTGAGATTTTTTTATGGTCTTAGTCCGAGAATTTAATTGTCACTATATGATTGATTTAATGCGTTAGCGAAGCTGTTGAATACTCGCACAATTAACGAATAGAACACGATGAAAATACAGGCCTGCACTTGCGGAGCATCGAAGAACCGAGGATGACGGCGGAGACGGCAGCCCCTTGCGTACAAGGTGTACAGGGAGCACAAAGCGGCATAGTGAGTCAGAGTATGCTGCAACAGGTGCAGAATGGAAGCGGTGGCGGTAGCGCTTATTATTCTTCAACGTCGACTTCGACGGTGTACGATCCGGAATACGCCCGTATGGAGTCTTGGCTCGACGAACACCCCGATTTCGTCAACGATTACTTTCTCAGGTAATCGCTCCCTTCCGATTGAAGATGGACCAAGCTGATGAATTAATGTTCATTGTCATCCTACAAATTTATTCATAATCTTGTATTATTGTTCTTGAAAAACATTAAAAAGCCTCTGTTGCTAAATTGCTTCTGTTCCATCGATCCATTTTTTTCCCTTTCTTATATGGTCTTTTTATTTTATTTGTATACGTTATCCATTTTTTATCGCGATACTTTCCGAATTCTCTTTGTTTTTTTTTCTGAACTCTCTGTTGACAAGCATCGCAATGAACAATAGATAATATACACATACACATATTTATATATATTATTACTATATTTGGTTTCTCATTTGACAGAAAAGTGACACGGCAAACTGTGGACATGTGGTTGGTATCACACGCAACGCCGACTTCATCATCCAGCAGTTGCGTCGAGCTTTCAAGCCCGACTCACGCTACGGCCGGCAATTCGTCCTCCGGTCGAGGCGGCACCGGTGGCTCGGGGGCCACGACACCCGTACGCAAAATCTCAGCGCACGAATTCGAGCGTGGGGGCCTTCTGAAGCCAATCGTCAATACAATCGATGGCACACCAACCTTTTTGAGCGTAACAACGAGTGACGCGGGTCAATCAGGCGGGCCGCAGGTCGGATCCGGTAATTCGAATCGTCCGCAAAGACGATCAAGACACGAACTCAGGCACCTCGACGAAAAAGATCTCATTTTCGAACTGGTAAATTCTTTGATAACATACAGCTAGTCTGTATCTTGAATACTCTAACTTTCGTAAGGTCTGTACAGGTGAAGGATATTTGCAATGAACTAGACGTGAGATCGTTGTGCCACAAAATCCTGCAGAATGTGAGCACGCTCCTTCACGCGGATCGTGGTTCATTGTTCCTCGTCCAGGGGGAGAGAAGTGGCGCCGCTGCTGCTGCCGCTGCGGCTGCTGTTGTCACCAATGCATCATCCTCTCCAAATCAATTCCAATTTACCCCTGCGAACAATTCCGACGAGAAAAATAACTTACAGCAGCATGATCAATCCTATTCAAAGAGCAGGTGTCTGGTGTCTAAATTATTTGATGTTTGTTCGAGATCGACATTGCTGGAAATGGAAAAAAAAGATGAAATTAAGATTCCTTGGGGTACCGGTATCGTTGGATATGTGGCTGAAAGTGGGGAACCTGTTAATATACCGGATGCTTACAAGGTAAGACTTGATTAGATACCATTTTATCGAACAACCAGTACTTTTCCATCTAATTTTTGTGTCCGATGAGAAATTAAAACGCGATGCGTTTCATTGTTATTGCACCTCTATTTAATCGATTATGTAGGTTGACAACCAAAAATCTCCAAAGATAAAACTAAACGATTATAGGTTTTTGGCAGAATTCAAATCTGGTTATAAAAAGTCTTCAACACATCTTTAGATTTTTTGTAACTTTTAATTTTGTAAAGTTGCGAAAAAGCGTTTTTGACCTTCTTTGATCAGCTATAATGAGCAGATGAGATGTGTTAAGATATGTTTTATTAGATTTGTCAAAAATATCTCTTTTAATCATAAGGTAACGTTGTAACCTTATGATTAACTTCTCTATATGTTCCGTAATGGAACAACTGACACTAGTTGACATGATTACTAGTTGCCTTGATCTGCAGAGAGGTATTTTAATTTTTATTTTAATTATTTATTAAAATCTGTATTATTACGCATTATTTATTAAAATAATATTTAATGACAAAAACTGTAGTCTTTTCACTTAAAGATGAATAGAAACTTTATTATGCGCTATTGTACGTAAACATATTTAATCTAATTATTATTATTAATTATTATATTAATATAATATTGATAGATTAAAATTAATTGGAACGTACGATGTAGTTTCATTATATTATATTTTTTCGAGGTATTTATCTTATTGTGTTTTATCTAAATTTCTAATTTAGAATTGAAATTTTGATTCTAAATTAGAAATTGAAAATCATAATAAGATTTTAACACGCCCGTAGAGGGTTCTAATGACGCTCGAAATATACATTGAAACATGTTTTTCAAAATATAATACATATTATACATGGTGTCGCAATAAAGTTTGGTGAATATTTTTATATTTGATATGTAAACGCATGCAGTAAGTCGGTTCATCACGTCTATTAAGCCTTATATTCACAATGCTAGAAATCGGTCCAAGATCTCGACGAGAATTAGCCGTCCTATAAAACCTTGTATCCACGATGCTAAAAATGCGATCTGAAATTTCGAATGAAGAGAGAGAATGATCCAATCGCATTTATATAATTCCGCCAACTGACTAATGCGAATGGATCGTGAACATAAGGTTTTATAGAATGGCATGTCTAGGAACACATTTACAACAGTATGCACGCTTGCCCTTAACGAACGCGTGACTATGGCTTCAAGTCAATAGACAAGACGAAGGAGCACGTTTTATAAACGAAATTGG
Organism: Solenopsis invicta; assembly: GCF_016802725.1. Taxonomy (NCBI): domain Eukaryota; kingdom Metazoa; phylum Arthropoda; class Insecta; order Hymenoptera; family Formicidae; genus Solenopsis; species Solenopsis invicta. The sequence goes on along the minus strand of NC_052675.1, from coordinate 1,888,299 downwards.
AACAAAGAGCTAATATTAAGTTCGATTTTAAATTGGGCGTTAAGCCCGTGTCCCACTACGTATTGCGGATGCGTATCGGATTAAGATTGTGGATCGTGAATGCAGCCAATCAAAGCGAGGCAGCTTCAGATCCGGATTGCGAATCGTAGAATAGATGGCTCTCTATTTGGCCGCATTTTAATTCGCGATCCACAATCCCAATCCGATACGCATCCGCAATACGTAGTGTAACACGGACTTGAGAGATGCACGTAATGCTACGAAAAATTTATGGGAATAATACAGTAATGCGAGAATACTGTAATCATACGGCAATTTTCGAGTGAACGTTGTGTTACTCTTTTAAACTTTCTCTACTCTCCCGATCTTGCACCAAACTTTTTTTATCCCTAAATTAAAGAAGGTAATGTAAAGGATTCGATTTACAAATATTTTGAACATTCAAAAACATGAGACAATATAGGTTGCGTCGCATGCTCTAAAAGCACTTGTATCACTTTTTTCACCAATCATAACATTGATTCGAACATTGAAGCGCATTAGAGTATGTTGGAGCATGAGACGCGAACAAACCTGATGATTTAAAGCAATATCTAAAGATGACTTTTCACAGAACTTCCGTAAGCTGTACGTTGTTAGAAGAGTATTATCTCTAGGGGGAATTACTTTGATGGACAAAGGTAATTTGTATATTAATTAAATGGTGCTTATTTTCTCATAATATTCACCGAACTTTATTGCCACACCACATACACTTTCTCAAGAAATTGAATTTGCTTTAATAAAAAACAGTAGCGATATGGCAGAAGGAGTTACGAGTTTGTTCTCCGTGCCAAAGATCCGGATTCAAATCTACCGAGAATAGTATAATTCTAAATCGGTTTTTAATCAATTTTAAGAAGCGATTACCATCTCTCAAAAGGCAAAAAGGCAACCTACTGAGAGTAACTCTACCCAGGAAAATCTCTTCTAATAGGTTGTTTGGAACCTTAACCGGCGTTAAAACTGTATATCTCAAATATCTACGGATATATGTAAAAGAGATCGTCTACACGCTGACAAACGTATGGCAAGCGAAGAAGAAGAAAAAACAATATTTTCATCAAAATTAAAAAAAAATTGACGTATTTTTTAAATAGCACAAACACGTTACAGTAGTAAATAAAATAGTTGCAACACATTTTTTCAGAAGTTTCGAAATGTAGCCTACTCACCGAGCGATTGAACATAATTGGGTCTTACCTGTAAATTAAAGTAATTACATATTTACCGCTCGACAAGTAAGGTTACGTTCTACAATAAAACCCATCGAAAAAAAGTATTGCAATTATTTTATCCACCACTTAAACATGTATTGTCTGTATGTACATACATATACAAGTTTTTGAAGTCGTTAATTGCGAATATAATGTTCAAAATGAAAAATTGGAAATGGCGAATTTATTCGATTTTTGTAAAAGATTATATATATTTAGCATTTTAAGGTCGTTGATTTTGAATATGGTGTTTGAATTAAAAAATTAATGTTGGATCTAATATAGCCAATGTCAATATCGAGAATTCCATTTTTTGTTAACCCTTAAACACGCAAGTGGGTCTGAGAGCCCCATATGAAGTTTTGAACGTTTGCTATGTGAAGACGGAATGAGATAGGAGGTTCGGACCAAGACGTAAAAAAAGTTTGAAACCTCCTCTTTCGATTGATATGGTTGATCTTTTTTGGTCAACTAGAATTCGAACGGCACGGCAGCAAAGTTTTGTTAGGGTCAATGCTATTCATATAGTGTACAAGTGAAACTTTTTTTGTGAGTATTTTACGTAAAAAAGCTAGACAAAATACGTTCAAACAGGTCAGTTTGCGGATGTTATTCGCATATACTCTGTCTAAAGTTGGAATACTATAAAATGCTGTAGAAAAGGGAGTTTTCCCGAAATATATCATGAGACACATCGATTTTCAATTTTAGACACGATTTAATCAAAAATACCTCATACTCGCCTTGTTACATAAGTACATTTTTTAATAGAAATGACAATAATAATTTTTTTTGAAAGTATGAATCTTTAGCTTTAAAACGCCGTATTGTAAAGTTCTTCAAAGTTTTTTGTTGCAAAGATATGATTTTTTTTTTTAAGTGGATTTTTAGATGCCGAAAAATACCTCATATTCTCCATGTTACATAATTATACTTTTTAAAAGAAATGACTTTGCCAAATTTTATTTTGAAAGTGTGACTCTTTAGCTTTAAAACGCCGTATTTGAAAGTCCTTAAACGTTTTTTGTTGAAAAGATATGATTTTTTGAAGGAAAAGTGGATTTTTGACCAATTTCTCATTTTTACTTAATGGTTTTTCTTTTATAACTTCACAATAAATTATTTTTCGGCAATGTCGATTGTGCAGTCACACTCCTGAGATTTTGAACTTTTGTTAAAAAAAAAAATTGTAGAAAAATATTGATTGTAATCAAAGTTATAGCTTCTCAAAGTTGAAAAAGTCTCCCAGACCCAAAAATGTGTTTCCGTATTCTACAGGATTGGTGTGTTTAAGGGTTAAACATGTTATATTTAGGTTTTTGAGATCATTGATTATGAATAATTAAAAAGGAGAATATTAAAAATAGGCCATTTTTTGATCTAACCCGACACCTATATTATTCATTGGAAACTGTTTGTGGGGCCCTTTAAAGCAGAAAGTAATAATTATTTGTTTACCAAGTCCAAAGAAAGTTATGAAAAATTTGGATTTATTATTGATTACTAAAGTAGTTATATAAAGGTTTTTTTAAGATTTATGCTATTAAAATAAAATTAATTGCATATTTATATGCTAAAAAAGTGATTAGTAAATGTAAAGAGTATGAGATTTTCCCTTGAAAAAAAAGTTAATAAACTTGTTTTAATAGACTGATTATTGATCAGTAAGTAATGATATTTTATCAGTTAACTGACAAAATATAATCAGTTACTGATCAGTTTATTGAAACAAGTTTATCAACTTTTTTTTCAAGGGTTTGTTCGCATAATATACAGAATGTATTCAAAAATTCCCGTATCTCTTAAATATTTAAAGTGTTTTTCCATTAAGTATTTTTCAATTTATGGAATAAACAAATTTTTCAGTTTATGAGAATTTATGACATACACACATACATATACACACAACACACACATAAAACCAACCGTACAATCTTCACGTGGTCACCTTGGGTAATGCTAAAGCCGGTTGTACATTTCAAAACCTCATAAATTGGAAACTATTAAAGAAACACTTCAAATATTTAAAGAATCTGGGAAATTTTCGGACATCCTGTATATTATGCGAACCAAAATACTTATATTTTTTACATTTACTATTCGCGTCTTTAACACTTAGGTACGCAATTAATTTTATTTTAGTAGTGTAAAACTTAAAAAAAACACTCATATAACTATTTCAATAATCAATAATAGATCTTGATCTTTTTATAACTTTTACTGGTGAATAAATACTTATGATTTGCTCCTTTTAGAGGTTCTCATAGAGTTTTCAATAAATAACTGAAGTGTCGGTTCAGGGCAAAAAAATGGCCTATTTTTAACATCCTCTTTTGAAATCGATGGTCCAATATAGTAAATGCCAATTGAAAATTTAATTTGTCCAAAAAATTTATAGTATCTGTTTTGAAGAACATGTTGCATAGTATATTTTGAGCACCGTTGTAGAATTCTCTTGCATGTCCCGTCTAGGAGATACAATCAAAACACGTTTTCCACAATTTTACATTTACATTACAAAAAATCTAGACGTGAAAGAAACTTTTTACTGCTAAATTTTTTATCAAAAAGATATAAGAATCGCCCAGTTTAAATTCCGGAGATTTTCAAAAAATATTTATTTGTTATTGATCATTATTAGTATCATTATTAGTATCTATTCCTATTATAGCATTATTTGTATCTATTCCTTCCAAGATGTAACATCTTTCCTCATATTACTGTGACACGAGTTTTGGTGCCTAGAGCAAATCAAGTCATGTTGATTTTTCGAAGCTCTTGTCTCGGCACATGCTCCTTGAGGTTGTTTATTATGTTACGAGGATAGAGGATGTACATCGCGGCTCATCACAATTTCTAATTTTTGACTTTTATACTGAGGATGACCGACATTAAAGGTCGAAACGTTTATCATTGGATTTATGCTGTTATTTATTTATTCGCACCTGACATCTTGCGTGGCTCTCAAGCTCAATTTTCCTCATCATTAATTTATTTAAGCGAGCCTTAATCTTTGACTAATTGTTTTTGACAATAGTTCGATGCGTTATTCATTCGGGTAGATTATTTGGATCGATAACATATGTATTCAATATCTGAGTTAAACATTTTTTAAACATTTTAGGATTCGAGGTTTAATCGAGAAATTGACGCCTTAACTGGATATCGTACACGTGCCTTACTGTGTATGCCTATTAAAGATTGCAACGGTGATGTAATTGGGGTGGCACAGGTGATCAACAAACTCGGTGGCGAGGGACAATTTACCGCTCAGGATGAGAAGATTTTCGCTGGTTACTTACAGTTCTGCGGTATCGGCTTAAGAAACGCTCAACTTTACGAAAAGAGTCAATTAGAGGTGAAGAGAAATCAGGTGAGCGTTGAATTTCGTCCAACTGATCGAAACAATAAAAAGAAGAAAATCTAATTCGTCTTGATACGTAGGTTCTATTGGATCTGGCCAGAATGATTTTTGAGGAACAAAGTACGATAGAACACATGGTTTTTAGAATTCTTACGCACATGCAATCGTTGATACAATGCCAACGTGTTCAGGTAAAGGACGTGAACGATCATGCGGAGAACGCAATTATGCGAACAAAGGAGAGCGTTGTAATGTCATAATTACTTTCAGGTGTTGCTCGTGCACAAAGCTTCAAAAGGAAGTTTCTCGCGCGTTTTCGATTTCGAAGCGAACGATCTCGCTGGCGAGGATTCTGATTCTCGCACTAGGTGAATTAAGTTTGTAATTACACCTAGTTTTTTTCCGTTAAGTTCATCCTGGAGATCTAATAAATCCTTTTTTTGCAGTCCTTTCGAGAGCAGGTTTCCTATTAATGTTGGCATCACAGGTTACGTAGCAACAACCGGTGAGGTAAGTATCGCTCGATTGATAAGTTCTTTTAAAATATATTAATGTTTTAAAAAAACACTAGCCCGCGACAATATAAAAAATTTTTCAGACTGTCAATATACCGAATGCTTACGAAGATCCGAGATTCGATCCATTGGTGGATGACGGTACCGGTTTTAGACATCGTACAATCCTCTGTATGGCCATCAAGAATTCATCCGGTCAGATAATCGGCGTCATTCAGCTGATCAATAAATTTGACGATTTGCCTTTTACGAAGAACGATGAAAATTTTGTCGAGGCTTTCGCGATTTTCTGCGGAATGGGAATTCATAACACGCACATGTGAGTGTACTTGTGTATCTTGGGGTTTATCTCGAACATTCGACTTGATTTATCGGGTCTTCAGGTATGAAAAGGCTGTGATAGCGATGGCAAAACAAAGCGTCACTTTAGAAGTATTAAGTTATCATGCGTCGGCGTCGTTGGAGGACGCGCAGAGATTAAGGGTTGGTATACTTACAGCTTCATAATATCTCATCTCTAACCATTAAACATTTATCGTATATTCTCTATCTCGACAGAGTTTAAGAATCCCATCATCGGCGCATTTTGAATTACACGATTTTAAGTTTGATGATATACACATGGAAGACGTCGAAACTCTTACTGCATGTCTCAGAATGTTTCTCGATTTGGATTTTGTTGAGCGATTTCACATCGATTACGACGTACTTTGTCGTTGGTTGTTGAGCGTAAAAAAAAACTATCGGAATGTTACGTATCACAATTGGCGACACGCCTTTAATGTTGCTCAAATGATGTTTGCTATTTTGACGGTGAGCTTTTTTTTATATCAGTCGTTTATAATTCACGTTTCAAATGTAAAACGGAAATTATAATCGCTTCTACATCATTTCTAGGCTACTCAGTGGTGGAAGATCTTTGGCGAAATTGAATGTCTCGCGCTCATCATCGCCTGTTTGTGTCATGATCTCGATCATCGTGGAACAAACAATTCTTTTCAAATTAAGTGAGTGTTTTTACTTTCAAATTAATTTACGTCCCTTATCTTATTACAACGAGTTCTATGTTTATGCGAGATATTATTTCTTCATTTTCAGAGCATCATCACCGCTGGCACAATTGTACTCAACCTCGACGATGGAGCATCACCACTTCGATCAGTGTCTGATGATTTTAAGCAGCCAGGGCAATCAAATTCTGTCCAATCTTTCACCGGAAGAATATTCGCGCGTAGTAAAGGTTCTCGAAGAAGCGATACTCTCTACCGATCTGGCCATTTACTTCAAAAACCGTACCTCTTTTCTTAGTTTGGCACGCAGTGGTAGTTACAACTGGGCGTTCGGTGAACATCGAGAACTTCTCCGCGGGATGTTGATGACAGTTTGTGATTTGGCTGCTATCACAAAACCATGGGAGATTGAAAAGAGAGTAGCCGAACTAGTTAGTAGCGAATTTTTTGAACAAGGCGACATAGAAAGGCGAACGCTGAATATTACGCCTATTGTGAGTAGCGTAAACACATAACTTGTGTTGTGTGCGTGTATGTGTGCGTGTGCACGTGCGCGCGCGCACGTGTGTGTATGTGTATATATAAATATTCTCGCATAAATGTACTCATTTTTGGTATTGTAGGACATTATGAATCGAGAAAAAGAGGACCAACTACCGATGATGCAAGTTGGCTTCATCGACTCGATCTGTTTACCTATCTATGAGGTATGTATTGTGATGTGAATGTAACGTGATGTGAAAAAATAATTAAGAAACTCAAAAATAAAAAAGTAAGAATTTTTAAAATTGAAATAAATACAACATGAAAAAGGAACAAACAAGAGTCTAACGCGAACGACAGTACGCAGTTAAACTTAATAAAATAATAAATAATTATACGTTATAAAATATTGTATGTTTCAATTTGAACCATTAGTCAAAAATAATAATTAAAGTGCAAAATTTAAAATTGCACAATTAGCTTTTAATCAAAATTTTAATTTATCTGTGCTTCCCTTAATAGGCGTTTGCTCATCTGTCCGATAAACTTGTACCACTCGTCGATGGAGTCTGTAAGAATAAGCAACATTGGTTAGAGATTGCCGAAAGCAAGCGCCAGGCAGAAACCTGTACGAACCATGACAGGACGCCATCGATATCCGATAACGAGGAGACCAGCGAACAAGCGGACCAATAGCTGTTATGATGGTGTCACTGGCTATTAAAATTGAATGTACTAAATGCAGTGGCAATTTGCCAGTCGTCAGAAAGAGAAATACGGAATATAGTTTATTGTTCTTGCGAGCTATTTCCCGTAACGTTCATTTTCAATTATTATGGCCTGTGCTCTACGTGAACATCAACAGGTGATCTGTCCATTTATCGGATTCTGTGTTTATTCCTTTCCATCAATTTCTACAAATTTACTGATCAAATAGACTGAATATATAATTTTTTTGTTAAAATATGTATCTTAATTAAAGTTATTCTGAAAATTTTATATAACAAGGTGTTCTCAACAAACTTAAGATTTTAAAGAGATACTGAAGTTGTCAGTTTTGTCGATTGAATAACGACTTATACATATACGATTTACAATACGTACGACGAAATATCTATACGTATTATTATAACAATATCGTATGCATACATACGGATAAATTTTCGTATAAACTTTTTATATTGAATTAAATATCTGAGTGTAATTCTAAAAGCTCGATGTTGTTTCTTCGTGTAATCTACATGTCTGGAGATTCTAACTTTGTAAATAGATTGTGTATCAAGTTTTTATATCAAGCAAATATATATTATCACACGATTTAACAGCTCCGGACAAGTCTAATAGACGATAAAAAATCTGAATTAAAAAAATTTTTTTTGTTCTCTATATAAAGTCTATATTGCAAACATGTATTAATACATATACTTTAATTCTGGAATAGGATTTTCAAATCTGTAAAAATATTACATACGAAAAGTTGTTACAAAATTATTGCATTTTATCGGTAAAACAGGACTAACTTCAGAATCCTCTTAATATCGTCTTAAAAATCAGGCAATGTAGATACTGAACAATCTAGTCTTTTTTATTTTGGTATTATATATGCGTCATATATTTTTAAGAAAAATGACGAATTTTACAAAAGCGACAATAACGCCAAAAACACAAAAAAAACACAAACATAAGAGTTTGATATCAAACAAAAGACGTTATCTGATTTTTAAAATAACTTTAAAATTCCAGAGTTTATCATGGACACCTAGTTTATTAAATTAAAGAAACCAAATATGACGAAAGGATTATTTTATAAAATGTGATGAAAAAGATTTTTGTTCTCTCTCTCTCTCTTTCGCTCTCTCTCTCTCTCTCTCTCTCTCTCTCTCTTTCTCTCTCACTCTCCCCTTTCCTCACTATTTCTTTCTCTCCTCCTTCCTCTCCTCTTTATCCTTCATCTCTGTATATCTGTCTCTTATAATTTGATTCTCAATGCTCCCGTTCCTCGTATATTTGTGTCTATCTAGAGACTAAACTGATTACTCTCCATATGCTACTACTGTACCTGATTACATTGTACATATATTTACTGTGACATAGATCTTCGATACAGAGAAAAAGAGAGAGAAAGAGAATAAAGACGGAAACATAATTCTCTAAAATGATACAATAGTTTTCGATGCGAGTAAACTCGTTAAAGGACAACCGAAATGGCGCCTATAAGCACGTGATTAGATTATGTATTTGTATACCAAAGTGTAAATTTATGTATCGAGATCGGTTGCGACTACTATCAGTCGGCAAAATATAACATTGCAAGCGGTCTGTGACGCGTGTTAATTAGCAATTAACTTTAATAGACATGGTACCTGCCAAGCTTCTCAGTTGATTTGTTTTCTGTTACAAAAATAATTTTAGATTCCTCGAATCGATCTCGAGCTCTCCGCCCCACAGCCGTTTTCGTCTTCGCGTGAAGCTGTTGTATTGCTAGAGAAATAGGTAATACGGAAGTTATAAGCGTTCAGTACAATGAACATTTGTGTAGTATCATCTTTGTTGTGTTCTAAAGTTCACGATAAAGCGAACTGTATATTATACATGTACAGACAGATAATAAGAAGATTTAAAATTCTTTTCGTAAACCTTTTACGAATTCTTGCTATAATAATACTTAATGTTTTAGAATGCATTATTATTTTAGAGTGCATTAAATCTACTCTCTCAGACACGACGTCTACGATAACGAGAGATATGCATATCATTAATCGCTGCGAAACGGAATAGTTCTATCTCATCATATCATACGTGGAAAGTAGAATTGGCATAAATGGATAGATAGTATAAGAAGGATCCAATTCCTCATTCGTTACATTCGCCTGACGCGTATACTACGGCTCTGAGAAGACGAAGACAGTTTAGGCATTTAGTGATCGCAACATGTGATCGTTACTTATCGTAGCGCGTGACTTTCTATGTTCCTTCAACCCTACAATCTTCAAAGTGATTTTTTTTCTTTTTTCTTTTACTTTAATAATATACGAATCCAAGTTTGAGCTTGGATTCGTATATCGTTAAATATAAGTTAATACTTCATCCTGCATCGCCTTCTGTGACAACGATGACGATGATATATAATAAAACACGGGGTAAAGTGATGAAAAATGTAACTAAAATGAGTGTGATAAGGTTTTTTTTTGTGTGCGTGAGATACAGCGCGGATGTATGTCGAAAAAGGCGGAAGCGCGAGAGAACGGTTAAAATATATTGTACAGTAATTTTTGTGTAAATTATATTTCGAAGTGACGTGTACGTCAAATTGTTACGATGACGATTATAACATGAGTCGTATACATAACACACATACACACGCGCGCATGCGCGCGCGCGCGTACACACATATTTTATAAACAATATCTAATATATTAAAACGAAAATAAATTATGTAAATATACATAATGTGTTCTATCGTGTCCTTGAATTTGTTCTCGTTTCCATTCGAGCGTGCGCGAGCATATTATCTAATTATATTATTGAAAGGGGACAGAGTTTGTAGATCATTTAATTACGAATAAAATTGATGACCCGCTATGGATGCGGCATCCCGCCGTGTCTGATCGACAGTTGACTAATTGCGCTCAATCACGTGCGAACCGATTGCCAACATAATTTCGCAACATTGTATCACCGAGTCCTTGATCGTCGCGACATGATGTGTGCCAGATGCGCGGCCAGAGAGGTCAGGCCAAGGCGTGCTATAAGCTCACGTGCAGCTTAAAAATCTCGTCGATATTTTCCAATAATTTTATTCCACTCGTCTGTCGCATTTACATCGTGTCGTGTCTTCATATTGCAATACTACGTACGACGTCAAACTTTCACTTTTGTTAGCGCGCATTTATCACGTGACATCGAAAAATGAACCATTGGTAAAGGAATATTGTTATTGCCTCTGTTATCGTTGCGCGATCTCGTAACTTCGTACAACAGATAGAACGATGTCATCGTCGTTGATGTTGATGAGCTTATCGTAGACTTGGGCGTGTGTGAGATGACTTATTGGCTCTCCGTTCAGGCGGACGACCACGTCACCTGCTTGCAGACCAGCTGTGTGGGCCACACCTTCGATCGTCACCTTGTCGTAGACAAGCGAATTTAATGATACAGCGTAGAAGCTTGTAATAACATTGGTGTAACGTTGCAACAATGCATATTGCAATGTAACGTTGCAGAGATATTGCGAAAACTTTTTTGCAATATTACTTCAGCAATGTTATAACAACATTTAAAAAGTATTGTAAAAAAATAATTTGTTTTGTGTTTTATCTACGAGTAATACGAGTCACTGTTGCCAGATGGATAGAGTTTTTCTCGTGATTAAGAAATACACAACTTAAAATAAAAGGCATAGCACTATAAAATTTTTAGCTTCCGTTTTAATGATATAAAATTCTTGAAAGGACGAGTCTCCAAAATTGAGTTCGAAAATGAAAGTGAATAACATGTATGACATGTTTGTGTAAAACTTCAATGAAATATGATGATGTTAGTAGTTAAGGTACCTGAGTCGAATAAGGCCTACCTAACTTATTTTATTTTTCATAAATTTTATTGATAAAGATATTGAAATAAATTAAATGAGAATAAAATGTTTATATTTTAATCACTCACCAAAATAAAATTATTTTCTACATAAAATATTTGTAAATAAACAAAAAAAAAATTTTTTTTAAACTCTGACATTGGACCTTATTAAATTCTTGTGCTTTTAATAAAGCCTGAATTAAAAATAAATTGAAAATAACAAAGAAATTAAACATTATTTTCCAACTCACTTTTAAAATGATTATTAATCACAAACACGAAATTCATTAGAATCTATTTTACTGTAAAACATCACAATTATTTTTAATTTTGTCTATAATTAATATTTTAACTTTAAGAAATTCTGGTTATTTAAGTGCAATTTTAGCTTATTGAAAGTTGGCGTCATTGAAAATCGTTATTATCTGTTGCAAGTCGCATACATAATAAACAAATGACAATGGCTATAATAATAAATGTATGAGTGGGCTTTATTTAATAATACATTATTTATACAAAGTACATGTATTTGTTTCTTTTTTATAGTAAGAAAGTTGAATAATATTACATTATGTTGTAATAAATCATAAAATAATGTATACTTATTAAATTTATAACAAATTTGTATAAGAACGGCTGATTTATCCACTTTGTTACAAGTTTTTGTTGCACTGAATAAACATGTTGCTGTCGGTATTAATTCCTCAGTCTCTATTTATCTACTTTCTATGACATATCTTTTAAGCGTATATTTCAAACATAAAGTGCGTTTTTAAATGGTAAATTTAAAAGTGGTTTAAATGGTAAATTTAAACCTTATTTAGTACTGGGCTTTATTCGGCTCAACTACGTTATATGTGCTACAATGTGTTAATATAATCGGCATCTTAAATATTATCAGAAACATTAAAGTACATGTATTAATTCATACTCAGAACACGCTTATAAAAACATTAAAGTGTGCTTCTTCATTATTTTATCTTTATCGTTTATTACAGTTAAAATAAGAATAGAATGCGAAACAGCGCGTTAACATCTTTATAAGTGCTGGATATGGGCTATTATATTGTAATGTTTTTACAATCCTTTATATATTGCAATATTTCTAAAGGCGGACATTTATCATTGCTACAATGTTGCAACAATATTGAAGCAGCATTTTGTAATATTGTAATCTTGCGATAAAATATTTCCTCAATGTTACTGCAATTTTTCTGTATTATATGGGCTAATAATGTGGAAAAAAGAAGTATATTTCTTTTTTTTTTGGCAACGTGATTAATCATTGAAATATCAATCAAATTATACCAATGCTTACAATTTTTTTCGATATGCTGCTCCTTTAATAGGAGCATATTGAAGAAAATTGTAATTTGTATCTCATATAGCACCAAAACTTTTTCAACATCTCAAAAATATTTCACTTGATAAGTAAAACATTTCATCAAAATTGCAAAATACTTTTTAACAGTTTTCAAACAACTAGAGTAGCAAAATGTTTGTGACTCTTGCATTTGTAAATCTCATAGAAAGGTTACTGAAAAGCTTCCATACAACATAGAAACTTATAAAAATATTGTTGCAATATTGCTGCTAAGTTGCTACATTGCTGCATGCTTTATGCTGTATGAATTTAACTGTATGGAATTACTAAAAAAATGTTCAGTCTTACTGAAACATTGTCGAAAGATTACTGGAATAATAGAACTATTTCGAAAAATTATAATTCTTTTAAAACTATCTTTCTGTTTTAATTTTTAAACAGAACTAAATTAAATTGTATTAAAAATATATTTTATTTATTTTTATCTTAGAGACTAATACTGTGGAAGCTTACCTTCAACGAGTTCTTTCATTAGAACATGTGCCAAAGATTTCGTAATGTTGTGCCTTGTATTCTATCCTGTATAGTTATTTACGAGAAATAAAAGTCCGCTGCATCCATCTGATAGCAATACTGTTTGCAGGTTTCCAAAATCATTTCTTGGAAAAGTTTTATGCAAAATCTAATTTCAAATTTATTGAATGCGATAGATTTTATAAATATTTCTATTGTAACATTTCTCATATTACGTATTATAGAATATATTCAGAATTTATGCACGTGGAATCTAAAAGATTTTAAACCGCTGAAATGATTTTGAACTGTTTATAAAATTATTTGTAGCAATCGGTACTGTATAGATAAGTAATTTGTATTGTTGTTTGTTCCCAAATAGCATGTATGTCCAAAATCGAGATGTAAAACGGTTAAAGATATCTTTTAGTATGATAGGGTTTAAAAACACGTTTAAGATGTCATTTTTAAAATGTTTAATATTTCGATTTTGGATATGACACTGTTTAGATCACAAAATTCATACGAGCTACATCTTACCCTAACGACGGTTAAAGGAAAAGCAAAGTCCACACCTCCGGAAAGTCGAAAGCCCCATGGTTGATCGTTACATCGCGACAATTTAACGTCAGTGGCGACGACGGTCGCCATGTAGATTTGGTGTACGTATTTTCTGATTATTCATTAATTCTGATTAAATTACAATCGTTTTTTTTTTAATCCTACAAAGATCAAATTTTTCTTCCTTTTTATGCTCACCACAACTATTCGACTGTCATTCGAATCAGCGAGATCGACCCGGTCAAGCACGCTTAAGATCGAGTGTGAGCGACGATCCAGAATCGTTTATCGTCTTTCGATGTCTGCAACGCGGCGTGATTCAAATTTCGTTCTTTAGGCTCAGAGAGAGAAAGAGAGAGAGAGAGAGAGAGAGAAACAGAGAGAAAGAGAGGGAGAGAGCTGCGCCCGCGCTGAACTTACATGCTATTTTCATCAAGAAGATGACATGCGCGAGAGGCGTGTCCATAACACGACGTTTCGCACGACGGATACATGCCAGACGAACGGAAAAAGTTGCGAGATTAAATTGGTTTTCGCCCGTGATAAACGTGCCGATTAATGTGCTAAAAGATCTTTTGATTTTCTTTTGTGTTCGCTCCCTTCCCCATTATCTTAAATCCAATTCATCTCGAATTAGTGTCGCCTCTTCGCAAACTCAACTGTTCTCTCCCGCGCCGTGCCGTGGACGTATCAGGACGAGAGCGACGTTTGATTTTGTGCGAAAGGCGCATACTCCGATGACGGGGTGACCCCCGACCCCGGCTCCGGCTCCGGTCCCGGCGATACAGCTGAGTCCTTGTCGTGCCACGAGCGAGTCCAATCACTTCACTCGCCTTCGGAAAGGATCTCTTCGTGGATCCTCGTACAGTTGTACTCTGTGCCGTGGCCCTATGCCGTGTACCACGTCGTACAAACCGCGTTGATAAATTGCGTTTGTTTTCATCAATTTATTGGTAATCATCCCTCCGATCTCCCGCTTCGCGCGGGAAGCAAGGAACGCGTTAAATGCCGAGGGTAAGTGGGGTGATTATTCGCTATCCGCTGGGGACGATTCGCGTTCCAGCATATCCGCAACTTTTCTTATTTTCGCAGACATTCGACATTTTAATTTTTTTTAACGTGTTTTACGATATCCGCGTTACATAATAGATTATTTTCGTAGAAGGCAGGAGGGTGCGTTTTTAAAAATATTACACTTATAGATTAAACGTGGATTGTCTCTTTTGAAGCAGTGTTTAGAAATTTTTCGCGTGAACGCAAGATGCTTCGTACACTTTAATTTGCTTATTTTCTTTTCTACATTGATGCATTTGATCTCTCGATATTTCGCAGAAAAATCGGATAAAACGATAAAACTAGTGACACTTCAATTTCTCGGTTTTTAACGTTTATTATTTAAACTATCTTTTGTAGAATATAATATCAGACATGTGAAGTCCAAAATCGGACCATAAAATGTTTTAAAGACGTTTAAAAAACGTTTAAAAAAAAAACGGTTTTTACAAAGATATCTTTAAGACATTATAGGGTGCTTTCCAGCTACGACACAAGTCAACACTGTGTAACACAGTGTCCATTAGTGCGAGTGAAACAACTAAAATTTTCTCTCTTACACTAATGGACACTGTGTTACACAGTGTCGATTTGTGTCGTAGCTGGAAAGCACTGATAGACGTCTTAAAAATATTTTATGATCCGATTATGGATTTTGCCTGAGATATGATAGAATCAGTCAGTAAGTAAAAATAAAAACAAATTGGCATATTTTAAACTTTAAAATTGTATGTATATGTATATATTATATACACACAGAAAGAGAAAGAAAATAATTTGTGAAATTGACTAAACTTTTCAATTTGATTAAATTTTTTTAATTCCAGTATTTACCCCGATAGGACATTTATTAAATTATATGAGAAAATCTTGCATAAAAATGACAAACAGCAATTATATAGATACATTTACAAAAATAGATGTAGAAGCATTGACCTTTGTAAAATATTGATAATTGTTCAATTAATTTGGAAATAGTATTTTGGTATAACAATATAGCGATTCATCTTAGTGATCCAAAATTGAATTTGGAAAGAAATTATTTAATAATTAAGAAAAATATTTTTAGTTTCTTTATGTATAAAACATTTAGAAATATAATTAATCCAAATAAATGTCTAAAAAAATGCACAATTATTCCTATTATAATGTAGAAATATTATTGTATGAAATATTACACATTAGTCAGCATGGTAACATTTTAAATAAAGAATCAAACGGTTTTTAAAATAATTTTAAAATATTTATATCTCAAATTTAGATTTATCTAATTTTTGACAAATATTTATAGATTTTATTTCGAAAAAATTACTTTGTTCTAACATATTATCTTAGCAAAATTATTCAAAATTTTTATCAATTCTTGATGCTATTATTGTACAATATTTGCACAATATGCCTAACGGGGTATGTACTTCTTAAATGCAATATATAAAATATTTAAACTTTTAATTTAAAAATTTATATATTTAACTTAAATATATAAATATTTAAATACATAAATACTTAAGGTGAAGAAACTTTATCAAATTGAAAAATTTAATCAATTTGACAACTTTTTTATTTCGGTGTATGTATGTATGTATGTGTATATATATATATATATATATATATATGTGTGTGTGTGTGTGTGTATGTATGTATGTATGTATGTATGTATGTATGTATGTATGTATGTATGTATGTATATAATTTCAATTCAAAATATTTCAACTTCAAACATTTTTTTCGCCGATTTGTTATTTTTACTGATTTTATTGTGTCTTACACACACATACACACATTCATATATAGCAACAAACGTCGATATTCGATTTATCGATTTAAAAGAAAAAAGTGATCACTCGTAGTCGTCATAATAGCCGGCTACGATGAATTACACAGGTCCATGTATGTATGCATATGTGTATGCGTGTAAATTATATTATTAATATTTCAGTGATCGGTGAAGTGTCATGGTTCCTGTGAATGAAGATATTCTCTGCTCACGAGTAGCTTCGACTCATTATATTCGGATACGCTTCCGTACAATCTTTATGCGTAAGTTTTATTTACTTTACGTGTAATAATATAAAGTAAAAAAAACCCGCCTTTCGGACAATCTGTGTGATTCGTAACAAATTTTAGAATGCTTAGGATATTATTCGATTTTATTATGTCGCATAACATCGTACTATAATACATATGTAAAATTTGTATTAAAATTTTGTATACATATTTAAT
The DNA here is from genome assembly GCF_016802725.1 of Solenopsis invicta. Lineage (NCBI taxonomy): Eukaryota > Metazoa > Arthropoda > Insecta > Hymenoptera > Formicidae > Solenopsis > Solenopsis invicta. The sequence continues at coordinate 1,871,422 of NC_052675.1, read as the reverse complement.
ATTTTTGAGATTGGTTATTACATACATACTTACACACATATATATATATATAGTTATAAATAAAATTTTCTCCAGAAATTGAATAGAATTACAAATCATTTAAAGTGAATTTAAAACTTTATTTACGTAGAATTGTCAGAATAACGATAACAGAATAATACTACGAAGAGGAGCCATGTGAATAAGCGTAAATTACGAACGCTAGATTGCAGATTAAACTCCCGTTTCTCGATACGTGGTTTAGTTTGGCGTATAGCGTAAAATAAAGTTAGGAGGAGAGAGAGATAGCTCGAGAGAAATAGGATGTGAAAGGAGTGAGGTTCGAAGAGAGGGGTGAGGACGCGAGTTCTGGGGGTAGCTGTGCCATGCCAGTGGCTGCATCGATCGTTTTCTACTGAGCTACAGCGCCCGTCTCCAACGGATGGACAATGCGACCTCGTCGCGCCAGAAAAATACTGTAAATCGCGATAACGAACGGCGTTAGAGAGAATTGACTGTTGGACTGGACGAGACGTCGCGTCTGTCGCCACCCAACTGCTGGCCGAAATGATACGTCGTGCGTATCGATCTCGAACCGATCAGAAACGCGACTTACACGAGCGAAACTTTCGCGTCCTCTCGCCTCCCTTTTAATCGATGACGTTTTGTTTTCTACGTACTGTAGTATGTACTTTTTAATCAAGCACGCGCTAACGAACTTTCTCTCTGTCTTTCTTTTTCTCTCTCGCAACCGATCTCAAATGTTTCCCAAGGGAAAATGATACGTTTCCTTCTCGTCTGAAGTATATGATCGCGCAACGCAACCGAGATGGTCGTGCGGGCGCGAGTGAAGCCGAGGGTCGAAGGGTTGTTGAAGTTTATTCAAGGTTGAGCGAACTTCACGTGTCGCTTATCAAAGGCCAGGTAAATCGCTGGAAAATGGACTCTTCTATATATCATCGATTATTCTATTTTACGATACGCCAAGGAAACGAGACAAAATCGAACGACTGGACCGCCAATAGCCGTGTCAGTAATATTCCCAACGTTGTCCGAGCTGTGCGTTCTACTCAGTTTAAAATAGCAAAATACTTCAGTGCGGAGAGAAGGAGGAGGGGGAGGAGGAGGAGGAGGAGGAGAACGGTGCCTTCGGTCTATCGTACGATTAATTAGTTCGGCTAATTGATTCGGAGATCACTCGCGATCGCGTTCGATGGCGGCGTATAACTGTGAGACGAAGCGTACCATCTACTGTTTTGCGTTATCTGTTTCTCGACGTAGGCGCGACGGTATTTCCCCACGGCGTTTCCTCGATGGAAAATCGAGAGGACTGAAGGATTACAGGCGGAAACATGCCCGAACGATCGTCGGCAAGAACGTACGAGCGGCTCATTACGAGCGAGGGTCGCGGGCTTGCCGCCACTTGAATGTCACCGCCGGAGGTAAAATAGTTGCGGTGAAATAAGATATTTTGGTGATATATTTTGATGCGATAGCGAGAGTTTAACGCAATGTTCCTCCAACTCGAATTTTAAAGTTGTTGCTAAATAAGTTATTGCTTTCCGCGATATTTCTTACTCATGGTACTCGTACACAGCACACAGATCATTCCAACAATGTTGCAGTAACTTTGTAAATTTTCTTCAATATTACTGGCAATGCTGCTGAAATATCATTAAAATGTTATATTCTATATTATATGGAATTAATTTATATCGAAAAGAGGAGGTGTTAATTATCTAAGATATTACCAATTTACCTTATCTTACCCACAATGAATATTATTTTTGAATAAATCAACATCTCGGAGCTTTCGTTTCTTTACAAGAACAAATGATCAGGGCGCGGGATGGGCGAATCCTGGCTCTCGGTCCTATTCGCTGCCACGCTGACAACTATCACGATGATGGCGGTGACGAAGGCCGATTCATCTTCGACGCCGTCTCTGTCGACGACCGCTCGTGACGACATCGTTAACTCCAAACGGGTTTGTATTAATCGACGCTTATTTCATCCAACTATGAAGCTTATGCAATTCTTTTTTGATATACTGAAACATTTTCTTTTTATAATAAATACATTTTCCTCAAACCATGTACTTTGATGAAAACATTTGTTTATTCTTTTTCAGTAAAAATACATATTTACTTTTAAGTACATATACATATTATCTCACGTATATAAGTTTGTATTTTTACATTTAAATAACGTGTGATTTTACAAATAAACTAATAATATTATAAAACTTAATATTAAATTGTTTTCTTAGATTGATAAAACTGATTATCTTGAATATAAAAATAATCTAACACTAAATATCCTTTCTAAAAATAAAAAAAAAATGCTTAATTAAAAATTATTTTTTTATTTATACAAATATTTCAATTGAGAAATTTTTTAACTTGACTGCAAGTAAAGCTATTAAGCTATTAAGGGTAAACCATTTTTTTTATATTAAGTAAATTCTTTCTCTTTTTGTTTGAGATAATTTTTTTCAATAACGCGTTTTCCCGATTTTTACAAAGGCGGCCATTGAGGAAGCTTTGGACGTGATAGAGGCGGCATCGACGGGTTCCCTGGGCGAGGTTTGCGTTAGTATGACGGGATTTAAATCCCTTCCGGCTGATGTCATCCTGGACCCAAGGCGTTACGACGCGGCACGTCAGAAGGCCGACATGACTGCTATGGTGCTTCGAAATCTCGGGGCTACCGAGGCGATGCGACGTAACGGTGAGTCAAGTAATGTAGGGAATATTATTTTCGAATCATAGTAAAGGAGAACGTTCTTTCCTTGAAACATGCGACAATGAAATATTTAACGCGCGCTATTTAACAGAAAAAATGAAGGAAATTGAAGCTTGATAAATGATTCAGAATTCGTACTCCCAATCTAATTCCCTTACTCTACCTGCCGTTTAATTGGTAGCACCTGTTGCACGTGACGCGCGTTAGCAACGCGCGCGCCGAAAGTAATCAGTTGAACACGGCGGCCAAAGTACGGACGTGTCATTAATGGAATGGTGCAGTTCTTTTAGACGCCTTGACCAAGTCCCTGCTCGTGTCAGTGGACGACGCTGTGGAGGCAAGGGTGATAGCGCTGAACGCGTCCACCGGCACGGTCATCACTGCAGTGTGGCTTAAACGCAGTCCCGGCAGTGTCGGTGAGCCCTCCAAGGTCGAAAGTCACGCGGTTCAACCCGGATCACAACCTGATTCCAGTTTACCATGGTTCGAGAACGCAGGCAGCAGCGCCGGATTAAGGTTCGCGATTCGTCGCATATTCTTGCGCAACTGTATATCTGCAGAAGCCAAACTTTTTGAAATCTTTCATCTTTCCACTGAGTGTCAATAATGTACAATGATCCGTTATAGATGGTACTATCGTTGAATAGATGACAAAAATTCTGCATAATAAAACATTGATTTTTTTATTTTTACCTTTGAGTTTTATGAAAAACGAAATTTTACGTAAAGAAATTATTTAATGTTTTAATCAGTTTAACATATCTCATATATTCTTTCATGTAACATTCCAAGGAAAACAGAAAAGCTACAATAACGTTATATTGGTCAAATTTATGTTACTTTTTATCATAATTTGATCAATATAACGTCAAATTAACGCATTTTGACTTTTTTTTCCTTGGAGATTGTTTTCTTACCAAGGAGATGGCAAAAATTGCAAAATGCCAAATAAAATGAGACGTAATTTCTCTAGCAATGTTTTACAATCGAACCAGTACTGGCGCGGTACTGGCAAACAACCGACCCAGTACTGCGCCAGTGTTGAATGATAACATTGGGCCAACTCTCGGCAACCGATACTGACCCAACAGGTTTTATGATCAGCCCAGTCAGTACTAGTAAATTTTACTGGCGCAGCATCCCTTATAGAAAATGATTATTGAAATCTTAATACTCAGTATTGGTAATACTAAATTGGTCAATACTTAACATTGGTGAATATTCAGTATTAGTATTGGCGAATGCTCTTCTATGAATTTCTTTGAAATATCCACATAAATATTATATTATTACATCACATAATCCCAATGAGCAAAACAATATTTTTGTAATAGAGAGAGATATTTTGACCGTTGCTGTATCAATACAAATTGAACAAGAATGTCTTCTACGGTCGCAGCTAGGTCTTCGTGCTTGTATTGTCTGTGTGATTTTATATACTTTCCTCAAATTTAATGAATTGCGCGCCAAATTAATTTTCAATTATAACACAATTCTAAATTTAACAAGATTAAGTAATATCACGTATTATTAAATATTAACTCCCCCCCCCCATGAAAAAACTGTAAAGAAAATATTTTTGTAATATTTTTAAAAACATTTTTCGCAATGAAAAAAATTCTAAGATTTTTTTTCTGAAATTCTCAAACGGCTACCCATCCAAGTTACGACCCTGCTAAATGATGCTTAACGTCTGCGAATGCTGCAAACTGATCCCTCGGGATGACCTGTGAACGTTTTGTATTGATACGCGTATATAACTGATAGATCAGGTCAATATGTGTTATCGAAAAGATGAAACATGTATAATTAAAACATTATTTATATAAATATATATAAAGTTATAGTTTTTACTATTTTTAGAAATACGGAATAGCATCTGAAATAACTTTTCTGCTATTTGTTTAAATAGGAATGCAACTAGGAAATATATCTCAATATAATACAATAATTAAATTAAATATGAACAAATTTTTATTGAGAAAACAGTTAAAAAATATTGTCTGCTCATTGAGATGTAGATCGAGGTTTTTTCATAGATCTATCGATAATGTTTATGTTTCTCAACAGTACTATGTTCAAGAAATAAATCTTGGACTTCAAAATCAAAAGATCACAACTATAAGTTTACAATAATTAATATATGCTGTTTAAAAACGTACGCATTCATAGTTAAACGGAATAATCCCGCAGATAAAAAAATTTCTTACGTAAATTCTATGTTGCTATCTTCTATCTTTATCTCCTTCAAATTCAATCAATAATTCTACGTGGATTGTACAGGATAAGTCGATATGAATTTATTCCCATGAAATCCACATTGCTGTCTTCTATCTTAATCTCCGTTAAAGAGTAACACCAAATTTGGCCCATTTCGTAGACCTCGAATTTCAAACTTTCTTTTATGCCAAATAGTATTATATAATAGAACATTAATCTCAAAGAAATTTTAAGATGAACATAAGCGCGGTTCTGGAGATATAAACGGTTGAAAGTGATGGTTTCTCATATCACAGGGCGACGTTTTTAGACTTCTTTTCTATTGTTTAAATAAAAGTTTTTTTATGTATTTTTGCGCGCTGAACACAAATCTGGTAAGCAAATTGCTCTATCACAAATTGCTCTATCAGATTTCTTAGAAAAGTGTAAAAAATAATCACTTTTACTTCACCATGGCGTTAAAAAAATCTATTTTGTATCTATTTAAAAATATATTTAAAGAAATATATATATATATATATATATATATAACGAAGTGGAACATTGTCTTCTATGGATTTTTATCCCGGATTAAAATATGATCTTAGTTTTCGTCTTGTATGAAAACTCACCGAGATAGATGGAATTAAAGTTACACGATGACACCGCCTTTCACGGATCGAGATGCTTTTCTACTAAGAGCCCTGTGTTATGAGAAACCATCAATCCTTTATATCTCCGGAACCGCGCTTATGCTCATTTTGAAATTTTTCTGGGATTAACGTTCCATTATATAGTACTATTTGGCACAAAAAAAGTTTGAAATTCGAGGTCCAAGAAATGGGCCAAAAAAACTGGTCTTTTTGGTGTTACTTTTTCATCAGTAATACTATGTGGATGAAATGTATTAAAATTTACATGAAAGTGTCCAGGTGCACGTAGAATTCATATGAATATCAAGTTGGTCAAATCCTATACTAATACTAAGTGTCAATGCTCAGTATTCATCAATATTTAATTATTTCTAATATTTGAATATTAACCAATATCAGTTTCCAATATTCAATATTCACCAATAGTAACTATCAATACTCAGTATTCATCAATACTTAAGTATTCACCAATACTGACTTGCAATACTTAGTACAACTTGAATACTACATACTGAAATCTCAATACTCAGTATTGAGAGTATACTCATTTTCATATTCATTTTCCGTAAGAGATTGGATACCACTACCAATCGTACATTGGTTTCGACTAACAACGCAGACTAATATTGCCTAACAATTCTAACAAAGGATTATTGTAATGGAATAAAGTTAAAAGATGACAAATAATATAACCTAGTAATATACTAATTAGTTATATATCAATAGTCATATCAATAATATAATTAACTTCCCAGCCAAAAATGATAATAGAATCGACGTCGATTCAATGTCGATGTGATGATTTCGACGTTGACTCAACGTCGATTTCATTATTATTTCTGGCTGGATTGCGTTAACCTATTAAAGATCATGGCCAAACCAGCAAAGATAGCCAAAGATAATAATTGGAAATAGAACCAAAGCATGAAAAATCATTACTGACATAAAAAGCACTTTTCAAAAATCAATTTTGCAACTGATATAACAAATTATTAAAAATTAACTATAAAAAAAAATTGATTGTGCCAATTGATTATAAGAAAAAAATTATTAAAAAAACATACCTATTTAATTCTTTTTTTTAATAATTCATATTTTTATGTATGCAAAAAAATAATAAACTATATAAATAATTAAAACGCATTCCTACCCATAATTAGATCAGCAAAGATAGTTAAAAAAATAACTATTGGAAATAGAACCCGAACGTAAAAAAAAAACATTAATGACATAAAAAATATGTCGCAGAAATCATTTTTTGCAAACAAATTATTTCAAATTGATTGTAGAGAAAAATTGATTGGGCTTAGTGCATTCTAAGGGAAAAATTACTTAAGAAACATATATATCTTTTCCTTAAATCATTTATATTTTATGCACAAAAAATACAGTTTACTTTTTAATAATTTGTTTATAACAATTAATTGCAAGATTGATTTTTGAAAAGTGTTTTTTATGTAATTGTTTTTTTTTTTATGCTTTGGCCCTATTTCCAATTGTTATTTTTTGGCTATTTTTTCTGGTCCGGCTATAGGCTTTAATGGGTTAATGTATTTATTAAATAATTACAGCTCTCTTTTAAAAATAACAAATAATTAAGATCTAATAAGAATAAATAACATTAAAGTTAATAGTAACAATGAAAGTAAAATAATGTTATTTCTAACATATTTTTTAAATTAACAGGCAGTGTTGTAACTTTTATTGTAAATCGTTATTATTTAAATAATTGAATCCATACATGTTTATGCATATATGATGTATTATTTGATGTATGATAAATTGACACATACACATATAAATACATATGTACTTATTTAATTATTTGTCGAATAATGATTTACAAACATTTAAAATTAATGTTACAATATAAAAAGTGTTATTTGAATTTGATTACTATTGACATGGATATTATATACGAGTACGTTTACTGGATTATTATTATTTGTTATTTTTAAACTGTGATTATCTCACTATAATTCTATTCTGCGCCATTGAATCTATGTTATTAGCCGATGTTGAACTATTGGACCGATAGTACCAATACCGCAAATACAGGGTGATTCAGAATGACCCATGTGTCCCTGTAAAGACGTGTTCTTGGATAAATTCTGAGACGATTTTTCCTGTACGAAAATTTTGTCCGACGCTTACTTTTTGAATAATAAGAGGATAAAGTTAGCAAATCACGGGCCGTGTACACATGGTAGACAAAGGCGGCGCAACTCACCGTCCGATACGGGTAAGCGCCCGCGTCGGACGGTGAGTTGCGCCGCCTTTGTCTACCATGTGTACACGGCCCGTGATTTGCTAACTTTATCTTCCTATTATTCAAAAAGTAAGCGTCGGACAAAATTTTCGTACAGGAAAAATCGTCTCAGAATTTATCCAAGAACACGTCTTTACAGGGACACATGGGTCGTTCTGAATCACCCTGTATAGTAACCAGTACTGGCCCAGCACTGGGCCAGTCGTAAGCCAATTGCTGGCCCAATGTTATAATCCGACGCTGGCACAGTACTGAGCCGGTTTGCTAGTACCGCGCCAGTACCGAAAACCCTGTATAAGTTGTTTGAAAGGGGAATTAAATATACTAAAAATATAAAAATGTTAGCGGTAATAGGACTTACTTTTAAAAAAATTGCAATTAAAGTTTGGCATCGGGACAGTTGCACGTCTTAAATCGATAAGCAAGAAAGTATCGTAGCTGAGATGAGCGTATTATATTTTCTCATCTGGAATGAATTTATTATAGGTTTGAATTCTCACAGTATCAACTTTTTTAACTATTTATTTTAAGAAACTATTATATTTTACAATTTAATTATTTTTGTTATCCTTTTAATCAAAAATACTATGTAATGTATATTACACAGTTGTATCTCCAATAACGGACCATCCTCTTTCCATTTCTTCCTAAAAATGTTAGCACGCACGCACGCACGCAAACGCACTTTTTCAGCACTATTTTGCACTCTGTCATGCCCTGTCATGTTCATGTTTAAAATGTTATCTTTCTCTTCTACCGTGATGAAGTAAAAGGAAGATACGGGTCTGTCCACTTTGTAATTTTATTGAGTCGAAACAAGAATTGTGTGCCATATTTTATTTCAAATCAAAGCGCAAATGTTCAAATTACTTTAGGTCTGTTCTACAATACGTTGTGTGTTATTGTCAAATACATACGTTGAACTGTCGTTTAGGCTCTGCAATACTACGTTCCGTAAAGCACATATATGCTAGAAATGTCGTTTCGTGATCTCACATATGCGTGCATAAACTGACTCAAGTAGAGTAAAAACGTTACTTTTATCAAATTTTTATTTTTTGCGAAAATGGTGAAATTAGGGAGTAGTAATTTTTCAAAATAACCTAAGGAATATATTACAGTCAAAAAAATGATATTTTGACGTCATTCCTTTTGATGTCATAACGATTACATCACAATTTTATCAGGAAAAGTAAAAATGATTGAATATAAAAAACTGTATATTGACGACAAGAAAATTAATAAAACCGAGTATGGGAAACTTTTTTTATATTACAAGTATATATGTATATATAGATATATATATATATATATATATATATATATATATATATATATTATATGTGTGTGTGTATATATATGTGTACACACACACACACACACACACACACACACACACACACACACACACACACACACACACACACACACACACACATACATACATACATATATACAGTCTGTTAAGTAAGAGCGTGGTCGGGTTAATTTATAAAAAAGTTTATTTAAAAAATTTTCAAACATATATATATATATATATATATATACATTCTACTTGATAAGGACTCCGATGCAATTATCTCAATAATAGGTCCAGTGTTCATTGGCGTCGATAATAATCGCCTGGCATACTTTCGGCAAATTGACGGCGTATTCTAGCGGCAAGATCCTCCAAATTTGACGAATCTCGCGAGATAACTGTTTTAGTGTATATGTACGTTTTCCTTGAAGTTTGTGCTTGATATATGCCCACACATTTTCGATCGAATTGGCATCGGACGACTACGACGGCCAATTCAATATAACGATGCCAGATTGCTCCTTCCACTCGGTACAGAGTTTGCTTGGATGCTTAGGATTGTTGTCCTCCTGCAGAATTCAATCTTCATTTTTATTGATAAATCAACGTTCGGCAGACGGTAACAAAGCCTTTCCGTAGATTCCCAACATTTTCTTGGAATTCAGATTGTCTATAAACAGATGCAAATTGCTGAATCCTCGCTTTGAAAAGCAGCTTCAAAGATGCACTTTTATTCTGTGTTTAACGGTTCGCTCGACATTCCTGTTGAAGGAGGTTGACCAAGTTTGTTTGAGACTACTACGTGCCCATATCGAACATTCGTCAGTAAAAATTACGTTACTAAAATCTCGATCAATATTCTTGTGCGTCCAAGCGAGTCATTTTTTCACATGTTTTTCACTCAACAGAAGTTCCTTTATTGTACTGCAGCATTTCATGCCATAAGCTGATATTTGAATAGTTACATACAATATATTTAAACCTTTTTGCTTCAATTTAGTAGATGATTCACTTCCACGATTTAGGCGAGATTCCATTAATTAGTACGTTATAGTTTGTTAGTCCGTTTTAATTGATTTCGTTCTTACTTTATTATATTTGTTTATGTTTTAATATTAAATATTTATACAATTGCGAATGAGGAATACTAAATGAAGTCGACACGTGTCTCGCGCTATACATATGTTATTTTGAGTTGATACATATATTAAATTAATTAATTAACATATTGTAATTTTGTGTTCGTGTATTTGACCCCCATATGATTGTCAATTAGTCTTTTATTTAATTTTTCGAAAACATCCTTGCTGTAGTTTTCTATTTCCACATTTCGAAACATCCTGTATATAAGTTGTATATTGTATTATAATTATATTTTTATTATCTCCATGTATTTGATATGTGCACGATAAAACAGACTTTAATTCATTCATTTTTTAATCTTTTTTCTAAGATATGCATTTGCATAAACATATGAAATATTAAGAATATTTTAAATCTGGAATACTTCATGAATAAATATTCTTTAGATTGTACTAAACACCTTTGAGTATTTTTGAAATATGATAATGAATATTCTTTGGTCATTTCTCGAATATTTAAATTACTCTTATTTTCATATTCTATGTAGATTTATATAAAACATTTAGTAGAGAGAAGAAGGTACTATGGCTACAGTGGATATTATGGCTGCTCCCATTATCTCTGTGATCAAGTGACAAATTCTAATAATTATTTATGGATATATTTCATTAGTAGCCTGCCGTTATACCAATACACAATAGATAACAATTGTTATAAGCTATTTTTATTTGTGAGCACTTCTAAACTTTTTCAAGATATATTTTAGCATTTAATTACACATACTTCGTCATTGTTTCTAAACTTGAGCATATTATTACACGAATGTATGTAGGTACACTCGAATATCTTTTTGGTTATTTAACTTTTTTTTCAGCTGTACACACTTCGAGTTATGCAAAGTTAAACACTAACATGGAATTTTGTTAAATTTGGTTTTTTAAATGAAATTTTCATATCGAAATATTTCTTCAATGAATCGTTGTTATTCTAAAGGACGGTGTAAAATCAGAAATATTAGAGATATCATTTTATGATTGTTGTTTAATGTTAAGAGGATGCTATAGTGACCGAAGAACTTCCTCGACGTCGGCATTGCAGATTATTTTTCGAGGGAGACCAGGCTATCGCTCTTTGTCCAACGCATAGATCTGTCTTTGTTTTTCGATTATTTCGCCATCTGCGAAAAGACCTATTAACTACAGCCACTGCTCTTCTTGCCATCGTTTACGTACGCTAAGCGAAATTTGGACACGTACAGCTGTTCACCTATTAAACTTTTTTGTTAGGTTGTTGACTGAAACGATACACAGTCAGTGTTGTTTGTTAGAGTTTTCTGAAGTCCGCCCTGGTCTCATTTTATACATACGAGCTACAGAACGTCAGTAAATAACAAAAATTAATCTTGGTTGACAGATCCACGAGTCGAAAATAAATGAATTTTTAACTTTTTGATCGATTTTCTCATAAAATTTACCAGAGCAGACTTTGTTTTGGTGCGTACTTTTATTTTGCAAAAGGATTTTGTGATCTGTAAAGCCAATTCAAAAATTAATGAACACTGTAATGGTCGGTAATTTCCGTCAGTATAGCATCCTCTTAAATAGGTATAAAATAATATTTCTAATGAAATTTCTAATGACATTTCTAAAGTTTCTGAATGTAGGAAAATTTTAAATCAAGAAAATTCTAAATGGAAAATTAAAAATATATAATTTTGTAACAAAATAAGGTGAATGTTTCAATTAATGACCAAATAAGGTCTATGAAAGTAATGGATGAAATTTAAATAAATAAAACTTGGTTTTTAAGTGAAATTCTTATTATTGTAGGAAAGCTCGGTCATTTTATTAACAAAAAATTATTGCTAATAATTTTGTAATGCTATACATATTCATTAAGGGGTAACACCATAGTGAGCCTTCAAAAAGGGCCTATTTTTGATCATTTTGATCATTTTCGGGAAAACAAAAATGATAGCGCAACATCCGTTTTAAGTACCTTATTCTACATCCTTTGAAGTATTAAAAAAATTTATTTTTGCATTTTTTTATTACAAAATAGTGGTGACAAAGCTTGGCAACGGTGACTACTCGTTTCGGAAGGTGTCTTACTGCCGCACCAAAATCTGCTACAATTTTTGCTTTAGAACAAAAAACCAATTTTTTTTTAACTCTATGTCATTAGCTAGCAAAGTACGTACGGAAATTAAAAAATAATTTTTTTTTTATAAAAATGACACAAGTTTGAAGAAAAATATTCATTTTTTGCGAAAAATTTTGCAGAAAATTGTTTATAAAAAAAAAGTTTACAACAAAATATAAAATCCGTACGTACTTCGCTGACAAATGTATTTTAGAAACTACAGTTAAAATTTCAAGTAAATCGGTCAAGATTTATGGAAGTTATGAAACTTAAAGAGTGATTTTTGAGAAATACGCGTTTAAAGTTTTATATAACAGAGATAGAAATTTGTCATTTACCTTTAATCTACGATGCCTGCACCGTACAATTGGCCTTCCTTATTGATGTTTGCCTTTTCCTGATCCCTCTTGACCTATTTTAAAGAAAATTCATTGTAGGTAACTAATTCTCTTATTATTCTCAAAAGGACACCTTCACAAACGTTTCAAATCTTACCGAAAAGTACGACGCTTTAAACTTCCAAAAATGACACTTAGTTATCTTTCTTTGCTTTTAGACCTTTTGTACCTTGTTTCTAAGACCTTAAAGCATCATTTAAGCAAAAAAAAAAGGAAACTGATTTTTGGAAAATTATACAGTGGTGTTATCTCTTAAATAACAAATATACCGCTATGTATAAATGTACATGTTAGTGACCGTTTAATTTTGCTCTAATTAGCTTTGTTCTAATTAGTGATCTAAGTTTGTTCCGATTAGTGACCGGGATTGCAATATGACTACTTCAAGTAAAGTGTTAAATATTTAAAAATTAAAATGAATAATCTAAATAAGAAGGCTTATTCGGTCATAGCTGGATCTTAGTGCTTTATGTATACGTGTGATTTTATATACTTTCTCAGACTCAACCAAACTGCGCGCCGTTACTTTCGATCATATAACATAGTTATAATCGAATGAGAGTTAGTAATATCACTTTTATTAAATTAAAATTAATTTAATAATACTTGATGCTTCTATAGCATCTATATTAACCCTTTCCCCCTTCGCAGTTTGGTTAAGTCTGAGAAAGTATATAAAATCACACGTATACATAAAGCACTAAAATCCAGCTATGACCGAATAGGCCTTCTTATTTAGATTGTACGTTAGATGTATCGGTCGAATATCTTTCTAGTTTAAAATGAATAACTTTGCGACTTTTATGTGAAAATTTATCTGGACATAAGAAAAAATGCAATTCTCGATAAGAAAAAGTAATTTTGTGAAAGCAACTTAAAGAAAGTATAATACTTCTTAAATGTGTCAATTCTTTTTCAATGGAGACTATGAAATCATTTACTGCGTTGACTTTTTTAACGTTAAAAATCTTTAAAACAAGCATGAACCAATAAACTAAAAATTCATAATAAATATGTTTATAATAAACAATAAGATAAGATTATTTCTTGAAGCAAATAAAAAAATCATATTATTTCAAGTCATTTTATTTAGTTGGTCACTATTTTGACACGTAAGTTTTTTGGTACATATTAGTGACCACTACAATTATTTTATTTTTGACTAGCCATGTAGTACATTTGCATTTACTATTGACTTCTTCTAAATTCCAAATAATATAAGAAGTGATCACTTTTATCATTATTTTTAATAAAACGTGTAATTAAACACACATATTGCACTAATCAATATTAATGCAAGTTTATTAAAAATTTAGCGTATCTTATAAGCCAACAGCTGTTACATACAACGCATGTCTTGAATGACAACGCGCTCACATTTAATATGCTTAAACTAGTAAAATAAAATAAAAACTTGAAACAACGCATATAAACATGTACTACTTTAAAATTAGAAAAAGTTGATACTGGTGAAATGCATTGCGGAATTTCTTTGCAATTCCAATATTTCCAATAAATATATGTGCCTAGTTACTAACTCGTCTGTTTTCAGAATACTTAAATATTTTGAAAACACATTAAATGTTTTCATATAATAATACTGCCAAACAAAAAAAAAAAAAAGGAAGTGTTTATAATTAAACGCAAAAATATATCTTGAAAAAGTGTTTAAATGTTCAAAAGTAAAAAATGCCTTAGTAAAAATGTCAGCTATTATGTATTGATATATTAGTATCTGTACCACTGTAATAAGATTCACTAAACAAATAATAAATAATTAGAGTTGATCACGTAATGAAGGAGATATTACGAATAGCCGTTATATTCTACGTACAAGAGCCATAATACCATTTTCTCTATTATTATTGGGTGTACAACTTAATTCGGTCCGTTTTTTTTTTTTTTTGTTTGAAAAACGCATTTATTTGAAAAATGGTAAAATGAATTAATATCTTTTTTAAAGTATTGTCCATCGCTACTTTTTCCCATCTTTCTGGTAATTTATGGATTCCGTCGCGGAAGAAACGTTCATCTTTTGAAGCCAAGAATGAATCGAGCCAATTCTTGATACCCTGTTCTGAAGTGAAGCGTATTCCAGTCAAAGCGTTCTGCATCGATCGAAACAAATGGTAGCCGGAATAGGCAAGGTCTGGACTATAAGGGCGGGTGAGCCAGAACTTCCCATCCGCTATTTTCCAAATAATTTTTAATCGGAACAGCAACATGAGGCCGAGCCTGAAAGATCATGGACTCTTGTCTGGTCGCATATTCTAGATGTTTTTCGGCTATAGCTCGCTTTAAATGGATCAATTGTTGCCTGTAGAAGTCTCCCATGATGGTTTGACCAAGTTTTAGCAGCTCATAGTGGATCACACTTTTCTGATCCCACCAAATACAGAGCATTACCTTGGCACCTTGGATATTTGGCTTCGACGTTGATGTTCCCGGTTGACCGGGCTTTACATACGATTTTTTGCGTTTCGGATTGTAGTAGTGAATCCATTTTTTGTACCCGGTAATGATTCGATGCAGAAAAGACTTCTCTTTGTACAGTTCAAGTAATATTTCGGACATGCAAAATCGTCGTCCGATATCTCTCGGAGTTTCAATTCGTACGGGACCCAATTTCGTTGCTTTTGGATGTATTCCGCGTCTTTGAGTCGTTTCGAAGTAACTTTTTGAGTAACTTGCAATGTTTTTGCGAGCTCTTCTTGCGTTTGACATGAATCTTGATCGAGTAATGTTTCTAATTCTTCATCTTTCAACTTGTTTGGTTGACTCGAACGCTCTTTGTCTTCAACACTAAAATCACCACTTTTAAATCTTCGAAACCATTCTCTGCAAGACTTATCGATGGTGCAGATTCACCATACACTTCTACCAGCATTAGATGCGCTTCAGCTGCACTTTTCTTCCAATTGAAACAGAAAATCAAAACTTTCCGCAAATGGTGCTTATTTGGAACGAAACTCGACATTTTCAACGCAGTAAAAATTAAACTTGTTGTGCAAAACTCAAAGGCTTGTAAATAATATTTGGTTGACAGATGTTGACACTTCACGATACAGCTGTTGCCGTCAACCATTTATAGCACGTAGAGTCATCTTTTCAGAACGGACCGAACTAAGTTGTACACCGAATATATCCATCCGATTATTCAAATTGATTTGGATTGACAACAGTATGGATTAGAATGTAATTATTTCGGATTAGAAATAATTCGCGAAAGTGATATTAAAATCAACGGTTTGTATAGAATTAAAACCGATTACTTTTTAATCCACTTGTACATTAAATCGATTAAATCAGCTTAAAACCAATTAAAAAGAATTCTGTTTCAATTGGTTTTAATCGCACATTTTCGGCAGAGATTAGTCATAGAAAAAAATAATATTGATATAATTAATTAAAACAATACGTAATATTGTTAAGAACTAAAATGTTATAAACTGTTTAGCATTAGTGTGACTTTTTTCGAACACTAAACACAGAAAAAAATATTAAGTTCAAATCAACAATTTATTGTTTCATATATAAGCAAGAATATAAAATTTTTATGTAAGAATTTATAATCTTAAACAGACATAATTTGTTTACATGAAGAAAATTTTTTTCTTCATGTAAACAAATTATATCTGTTTAAGATTATAAATTTTTCCAAGGAATTTTATATTCTTCATTATACAATAAAACAATGAATTGTTGATTTTATACAAAATTTTTTTCTGTGCAGTTTAAAAGATAAACTAGTAAATATCTAAACTAATAATAAAATAAATTTTTTTTTCTAAACTTTCACTTTTATTCTGCATTAATAAAACATAATAGAAATGTCATTTAACATTATCTTGTTTTTTAGGATTAAATATTGCAACAATATATTGCAACAATATCACTGGAATATTTCAATGTTATTATCAACGTGTAATATTTTTGCAATATTTCTGTGAGATTTCACAATAATGTGTAATATTTCTGTGATATCACAGAAATATTACGTGCTATGTAGGATATAACGGTACATCCAGAGTACGTCCTTCGGACATCTTGCGGATGTTCGAAATACAGAGACATAAACAAGACATAAATTGGATGTCCAAAGGACGTCCATGTGTTGTGTGGGTACATATATTTTATGAGTAAGAGTAAGACGGATATATAGCAATTTGGTTACAACTATGTAAATAATACTACTAACTGAATCAAAGTTTTTCATTATAACTACATATAGCAACAAAGTTGATAAAAATATTAACATTTACTGCACTATGTCTATGTGACAAACAATAATAAATCAAGAAACTATTGCTGTCCTTTATCAAAAGTATTGAATTTTAATGAGATGTGACAACGTCGCTTTGTTTGATCTAATACGCGCAATTTTCAGTCAACTGCTATACTTAACCTATTCTACATCTATTTACTTATTTGTTTGTGTTAAATGAATAATTTAGACATGTAAAGGAAAGTTAAGTTGATACTTTAAAAGTCTTGAATGTATTAAAGAGTTCTTTTATTAAACAAAAGCAATTAGTTGTATAGAAACAGCTGTCATCTTTTTATTAAATTTGTCACTTCGTCTCTGTCGTTCTTAAGATTTTGACGTACTGCTGATTGTAATTTCTGCTCTTTGAATAAAAGATCTTTCTGCCCATTTATAATTTGAACACCAATTGTTTCTCAGGTTATGGGCCCAGACTAAAACGCGCAGTGTAATAATAGTTAACGCGAGTGAAAATAATAATAATAGTATTAATTTGTGCGTGTGTTCCGGAAATAGTTTATATCGTGTGTGCGGTTTAGTGTAACATGCAGGCGGAAGAAGACAGATATAAAGTTCCTCTTTTCGATGGAACCAATTTTAGCAATTGGAAATTTCGCATGGAAACGTTACTCGCGGAACACGATTTAACTGATTATGTTGAAAGGCCGGTAACGCGGACGATCGAATTGAAGGATACGGACACACCGGAACAGAAGGCACAGAAAGAAGCGCAGCTGAAGGCTCTCTTTAAAAGCGATCGAAAATGTAAATCGCTTATTGTTCATCGAATAGGCGATAGCCATCTGGAGTATGTAAAGGATCAAGAAACTTCTTATGAAATTTGGAGAATTTTCAAAAATACCTTCGAGAGAAAAGGCATCGCAAGCCAGCTTAGAATACGGAAGAAGCTGCTAACTATGAAATTTGAGACGACAGAGACGATGAGTACACATTTCCTTAATTTTGATAGGCTTATTCGTGAGTTAAAGTCCACTGGTGTCGTGGTTGAAGAAACGGATGTTGTCTGCCATTTATTATTAACGCTACCTTCAGAGTATGATTGTTAGCTTTAGAAACTTTATCGCCAGATCTACTCAAAATAAGTTTTGTGAAGAATCGTTTATTAGACGAAGAAGCGAAGCGTAGCGGATCGAGTGATGCGGACAATGGAAAACATGTGGCATTTGCGGCAAGTAAAGGTGGAGTGAAGAAAAGAAGTGGAAATAATGTGAAATCTCAGTGGAAGAACAAATCGAAATTTCAATTTCAATGTCATAATTGTGGTTTGTATGGACACAAACGGGCTGACTGCAGGAAACCTCGTAAAATAAAAGAAGAAGCAGGAAGTGCAAATATTACTACGGAGAATCTGAAGAAGAAATCAACTGCAGAAGAGGAATATGCATTCAATGTTGAAGCGGAAATCGACGGAGATACTTCGACGTGGTATTTGGATTCAGGTGCGACGGAACATCTAGCGCGTTCGGGTGAGAAACTTTTTAATATCAAGGTATTACGGAAACCTGTTCAAATACATGTTGCTAAATCTGGACATAAATTATTTGCAACGGAATATGGAGAAATTCAGGTACGTACATTAGTAGATGGAAAAGCACGTTTGATCACGATTAAAGAAGTGTTGCTTGTACCAAATCTTCAATTTAATTTATTGTCAGTTCGAAAGCTGGAAATGAATGGTTATTCAATTCTTTTTAGTAATGGTAAAGGAATTATTAAAAAAGGAACCTGTACGGTTGCGGAAGCAATACGGAAAAATAGATTATATGAACTTGATATTTGTAGAGAATCGTTAATAGCAAATGTCTGTAGCGTGGAAAATAAAATAGATTTGTGGCATAAGCGTTTTGGTCACATTGGTTATGATAATTTAAAGCGACTGTCTTTTTTGGTAAACGGTATTAAGAAAGAGTTTGACTAGAAGAAAAGTTTGACAGGAAAGCAATTGGTCAATGTGAAATTTGTATAAATGGAAAGCAAACGATATTACCACATTCTCAGACGCGTATACGTGCTAAAAGGGCACTTCAATTGGTTCATAGTGATGTTTGCGGTCCTATGGGCATTGAATCTTATGACAAGAAGAAATATTTATTGTCTTTTATTGATGATTTTACTCATTTTACTGTCGTGTATACTCTACGAGAGAAGAGTGAAGTTTTCAAGTATTTCAGGCTTTATCATTCAATGGTGGAAACACATTTCAATCAGAAGCTCAATAGATTAAGATGTGACAACGGACGAGAATATCTTTTTACAGAAATGAAGAATTTCTGCGCTAGTCAAGGAATTCAATTTGAATTTACAATTAGGTATACACCACAGCAAAATGGAGTGGCGGAACGGATGAATCGTATTATCACAGAAAGAGCACGTTGTATGCTTTTAAATTCAAAGGTGAGCAAGAGTTTTTGGACAGAAGCAATTCAAACAGCAGTGTATTTAATTAATCGAAGTCCAACAGAAGCTATTAAAGGAAAGGTTCCTGCTGAGTTATGGTATGGAGAAAAACCGGATGTTCAAAAAATAAGAATTTTTGGATGTATTGCCTATTTACGTTTACCCAAGGAATTAATTGGTGGAAAATTTGATTCAAGATCAAAGAAGTGTCGTATGATGGGTTACTGTCCGAACGGGTATCGTTTATGGTGTCCGGAAGAGAAGAGGATCACTTTAGGACATGATATAATCTTTGATAAAACAAGGTTTGTTCTTGATGGAAATGAAGATTTTTATAGAAACGGTCAAATAGAACATGAAGATAAGAAGACGATTTCAACAAATCATTAGGATGAGGAAGCGGAATTTCAAGAGGAAAGGATTTCAAGAGACGAAACAAGGTTGAATATTAGTAGTTCTGAAGAAAATGATTCTTTCGAGAGTGCAAATGAAGAAGAAATTGTTCATAAACGGAGTTCTTGCAGTTCAGAAAGAAAAGAAGAACAGAAGAATAAAGAACTTAGACGCAGTACAAGACTAAAGACTAAACCCAAATATTATGATGAATATATTGGAATGGCTTTAAATGCTGAAGCTTTTGTTGATGATGTACCAGAAGATTATGATGATATTCAACGGAAAGAAGATAAAGAATACTGGTATAAAGCAGTACAAGAAGAAATTACCTCTTTATTGGAGAACAAAACTTGGACTCTTACGAAATTACCGGAAGGTAAGAAAGCAATTAACAACAAATGGGTTTTTTAAATCAAACGAGATCAAGATAACAACGTTCAGCGGTATAAGGCTCGTCTAGTTGTTAAAGGATGTGCTCAGAGAAAAGGTTTTGATTATACGGAAACTTATGCACCAGTTGCACATATTACAACGGTCAGAACACTTTTCTCATTTATTAATCAAAATAAATTATTTACAAGACAGCTAGATGTCAAGAATGCCTTTTTGCACGGAATTATAGAACAGGAAATTTATATGAAGAAACCTCAAGGTTTAGAGAAATCAGATGGATTAGTTTGCAAATTAAACAAATCTCTTTATGGACTGAAGCAGGCGCCACGAGCATGGAATGCTAGATTTGATAGTTTTGTTAAAGGACTTAATCTTAAACGTTCAGAAAATGATATGTGTTTATACTCTCGTATAACAAAACGAAGCAAGCTGTTTCTTCTACTTTATGTGGACGATATTATTATTGCAGCTGATAATAAACGAGAATTAAGAGATATGCTAATGCACGAGTTTCCAATTACAGACATGAAGAACCCACATTATTATTTAGGAATGAAGATCGATTTTCGGCATAATGGCATATTCCTAAGTCAAAAAGCTTTCATGGAGAGAATGTTAGAACGGTTTAACATGACTGAGTGCAAATCAGCTAAAACACCGATGGAAGCAAAAACAAAGGAGAAAGAAGATCATGAAGAAGTCAAAAGTATTACTGAAACAAAGCCTTATCGAGAATTGATCGGATGTTTAATGTATCTGATGCTTTACACACGTCCGGATATTAGTGCAGCAATTAATTATTTTAGTCGTTTTCAGAATTGTGCTACAGAGAGTCACTGGATTGGTCTAAAGCGAATTCTACGTTACATAAAGGGTACACTGGAATATGGATTGTTCCTACCAAAGAAGAGAAATAATATTCCTCTGCTTGCATACGTTGATGCAGACTGGGCCAGTGATAGCGATCGGAAATCTGTTACTGGTTATTTAATTCAAGTTTATGAAGCTACTGTGTCCTGGATAACAAGAAAACAAACAACGATAGCTTTGTCGTCAACAGAATCTGAATATGTAGCCTTAGCTACAGCAGCAATTGATATTTTATGGTTTATTAAATTGTTACGCGATTTTGGACATGACTGTGATGAACCAATTACTGTTTTTGAAGATAATCAATCTTGTATACATTTACTAAATAAATGGGAACATCGTAGACTGAAACATATTGACATTAAATATAATTTTGTTAAAGATTTGTATAGTAAAAGAAAGTTGAAAGTTGTGTATATACCTTCAGATAAACAGATTGCAGATTTTTTTGACTAAAGGGTTAACGGGTGAACGGTTTGTCAAATTGCGTTCAGAAATAGGAAATTGTATGTTTTGATTTAAAAGTTAAATATATAAAGATGTTAAATTAAGAGGGAGTGTTAAATGAATAATTTAGACATGTAAAGGAAAGTTAAGTTGATACTTTAAAAATCTTGAATGTATTAAAGAGTTCTTTTATTAAACAAAAGCAATTAGTTGTATGGAAACACCTGTCATCTTTTTATTAAATTTGTCACTTCGTCTCTGTCGTTCTTAAGATTTTGACGCACTGCTGATTGTAATTTCTGCTCTTTGAATAAAAGATCTTTCTGCCCATTTATAATTTGAACACCAATTATTTCTCAGTTTGTGTATTTGTCTTTCCTTCTCTCTCTCTCTCTCTCTCTCTCTCTCTCTCTCTCTCTCTCTCGGTTTCTCTAATAATGATATTTAATATTTTTTATTTTTATTTTATTTTTTTTCCTTTTCCATCGTCTAGGCATTGAAATATATTATTATATAACATGTCAATTCGAATTTTCGACTAACAGCAATTATGTTATGTAACGTCAAATTTCAGTGCAACTAATTTCATAAATGCGATGTTGCTATATCTCATCATAATTTTATATTCTAAATTACAAGTGATATATTACACAATCATACAAACCGTTATTGTTGAGCCTTCTAATACCAAAAAATTATTATTTTATATTCTAAAAATCAAGTAGTTTTGATAAAATATGTTATAAACTTAATTTCAAATATGTTAGGTTGGTAGTGATTCTTTCTATCTCATTTTTTTCTATGCTAAAATAGAGGAGTCGCTCTCCTTACCGCACCCCTTTCGCGAAAAATAAATAAGTTTCTTAACAGTGGACAGACCCATATAAAACAATTCACTACAAAATCGCGCTGGTCCTATAGGCGCTCCACGATCATTCATTATCCCTCATCATCCCGTACGAGCGTCATAGAAACTCAATAGACGTGCGGACAATGTAGTTTTACGAATATTATTTCGCGATTTTACAAGAGTGAGAAACCTTATATTGCTGTTTCGATTAATCGTTTTGATGTGGCCATAGCAATACCGGGATGACCGTGAAGTGCCGGGCATATGACTCGTTGCACGAAATGGAAACGTGTTTATAAAAAAAATTGTTGAAGTTTCTATGGCGGCTTGTGGCGTTTGCGTGTGATCCCAGGTCACCGAAATTCATGCAGTCACCGCCGATTGAATCCTACAGGGGTTGGTGGACCATCCCGTACTTTTCCTGCAAAACTCGCCGTTGGCTCATTTCGTATAGCGTCAACGTCAAGCCACTGGATGTCCGACCCGGGTTGGTATAAAGCTCTCGTTTGTGGAAAAAATTATTTAATTTACACTGGCTAATAATAAACTTCTAATTCGATTGCTTTTTTTTTACTGTATTCTTCCGTTGAAGGGTGCGGGAATTCATCAGCATGGATATTGATATAAGCGGATTGGAAGTGAATCAGTGTGATGGCCCGACGCAAAACCGTAACGACGGACTTGAGACTTCGAGCAATCAAATAGCCTTTTTTAAGGGCACTCACAAGTGTCACACCGATACCACCCAAGTAAATGTTCTAAACGTTTTCTTACTCTTACATAGTAAAAAAAATGGTTGTTAAATTAAACACATTTTATATCTTTAACAGTCTACCTAAATTATTGTTAATTTAATATAAAACGAATATGTTTAAAACGAGTTGATTCGTTAAGAAGAATATGAATAAGACGAGTACGATTTAGAAACAAATTATGCAAGAGTATTTCTTTAGTAAAATTATTATTTATAGTATGTTGACACATAAGGGAGACCAAGAAAAGTGGAAAAGTGGAAAAGTTATCGTAAATTATCCCTTTTTATAATATATAACTATTCCACAAGTTTTATTTAAATCAAACAAAAAAAAGGGTAAAACGGAGGCCATTATTGACTTGGAACTGACACCTAAGTTATTTACTAGAAACTGTTTATGGAAGCCTATAAAAGCAGAAAAAAATAAATATTTGTCTACCAGGTCCTGGGAAAGTTACAAAAAAATCAAAATTTATTATTTTTTGTTGAATTAGTCATATAAGTGTTTTTTAAGCGTTACAGTATTAAAATAAAATTAATTGCTCCTTTATCTACTCAAAAAGATTAGTAATAAATGTAGAATATGAGATTCTGGTTCGCATAATATACAGGGTATCCAAAAATTCCTGGATCCCTTAAATAATATTAGCGTGCAAAATAGACAATTTTACTGCGGATGTAATAAGACTAATTTTTATAGATTTTTGCGTGTTGAACACGCAAAATCTGTCGGAATTTGACTATAACGTTACAATTTTGAGAAAAACTATCCAAGAGGTAAAAAACGATGGTTTTGAAGGCGTTCATGATGTTGTAGCATCCACAGTAAACTATTTTTCTATTATAAATTCCGTTTACGCTACGGAAAGGTGTAATCTTTTAGTTTTAAAATCCTTTTTGCTTTATTTTGCAGAGATCTTTTGTTTTTTAGATATAGTCGGAAAAAGAAATATTAGTTGTGCGCGCGATATGATTGCTGGTACGATGTTTCGCCAAGTACAGAGTACGAATTTTTATTTGTGTTCAGCACGCAAAAATCTTTAAAAATTACGTAATCTTATTACATCCGCAATAAAAATGTTAATTTTCTCAGGCTAGTATTATTTAAAAGTTACCGGGAATTTTTGGACACCCTGTATGTTATGCAAACCAAAATCTCATATTCTCTATATATTTACTACTAACCTTTTTTAGTACATAAATACACAATTAATTCTATTTTAATGCTATAATGCTTAAAAAACGCTCGTATGACTACTTCAGCAATCAATAATACGAGGTGTGACAGAAAAGTAATAAGACTGATTTTTTTTTGTAATAATTTTATTTTATTTTTATACATTAATTTATCCCCCTCAAAGTAGTTCCTTTGGGCAACTATACATCGGCGGAGGCGTTGTTTCGAGTCTTCATAGCATTGCGGGAAGGCCTCGACTAGAATCACCTTCAGCTCCTCGGTTACGCTCTTTTGGATGTTATCGATAGTACCAAGATGACGTCCTTTTAAATGGTTTTTGATCTTGGGGAACAAAAAAAAGTCACACGGACTGAGATCCAGCGGATAGGGGGTCTGGGAATCACAGAAATCTCTTTTTTTCGTCAAAAACTCGTTGATGGAAATGGCCGTGTGGCAGAGTGCATTGTCATGGTGGAACATCCAAGTGTCCACAATGTCCGATCTGACGCGAATCACTCTTTTTCTGAGCTTTTCAAGGACTTCTTTAGAAAAAACTTGGTTGACTGTTTGTCCTGGAGGCACACATTCTCTATGAACGATTCCCCTACTATTAAAAAAAACAAATGAGCATGCACTTGATTTTTGACTTACTCATTCAAACTTTCTTTTGTCGAGGAGATTTGTTAGTGTGCCATTTTTTACTTTGACGTTTTGTTTCGGGATCATATTCAAAAATCCATGATTCATCACTAATGGTAACACGATTGAAGAAATCTGGGTCCAAAGAAGCGTAACCGAGGAACTGAAGGTGATTTCAGTTGAAGCCTTCCAGCAGTGCCGCGAAGACTCGAAACAACACCTCTGCCGATGTATAAAAAGCTGTCCAAGGGAACTACTTTGAAAGAGATAATATTGATGTATAAAAATAAAATAAAATCGTTGCAAAAAAATCAGTCTCATTACTTTTCTGCCACACCTCGTATATTCTGATTTTTTTGTAACTTTCCCAGGACCTAGTGAACAAATAATAATCTTTTTCTGCTTTAGAGGGTTCCATAGGGAATTGATCTATTGACAGTACGCTGTCTTAGGTCCCTAATGTCTTGCTATCCACTATTATATTTGCCTAGTTTTCGTCTTCTCGAAATTGGTTACGGAAACTCTTATCCTTATCTGCCCGGGTGCTGTCTCATCTAGAACTGATTATAAATAAGTAGATGCTCGTTCGTGGTGGCCTACGTGACAGTTGTCAGGACAATTCTTATGTACGTAGGTCACCACGAACATCTACTTATTTATAATTAGTTCTAGAAGAGATGGCTTAATAACTTTATTGTACTCTATTTATTTGCTCACTAATAATAAAATTACTAAATTTATTTTTACTTAAGTGTGAGTAAAATATGTAATTATTAAAATAATATAATACTACAAAATTTTTTTACTTTATTTTTTATGACCTTTTTTTCTTTTTTAGTTGTTTATACTAGAGTAATATATTTATATGTATATTTTTCAAATAACGTAGTTTTAGGAAATTAAATATTTCACTTGCTTTTCTTATAGAAACTCCTCTTTCTACTTCTTTTAATGTTTTGTAAATATTTTTTTTGTGAATACCTTCTTTTTTTTGACATTATATAATATGGAAATTATAAGAATCTACTTTAAATTAATTCCAATTAGTAAACTTTAAACGTTAATATACATAACACAAATAATATTTCCATATGTTATTTTAAGGTTAAAACAATTTCTAATTATGACACAATTATTATTTAATAAAGTTAATACTACATTAATAACTTATTAAATTGTCAAAAAAGGAATAATTATCGAATGGTTATTTAGATTAATGAAGAACATTTGAGATATCTCGAATGAATTAATAGTACAACAGTGCAACAAATGTTGATGATCACTAATAATATAACTTTTATTATTATAAATTCAGGATATCAAATATATATAGATGGACACTGGGGCAGTCCTAAGTTTAGCTAGTAACAATAACTGGACATTAATTATTTATATATAAAATTAATTTTTTAAATAAGAGAATTATACACATACATGTCGAATATATCCGAAGAATTATTTTTATTTATTAAAATATCGAAACATTACTTCTAAGAGTTAAGAAGACCTTTTTGCGTTACAAAAATCACTTACTTTTAGTAAAATGATTAAGGATTAAAGTCAGTCATCTTATACGTATACCTAATGTACCTTAGTTCATTCTATTAATTATTAGTTAAATGAATATTACGACTCTAAACTTTTAGTATATAAAAGCGTAAAATATATTACATCAATGATTTTTAGAAAATATTTACTGTAAGATTTATATTTATAAATATTTAATAATAACTGCTAGATACTATTGCGAAAATCATAAAATAGGTAAGTGGTGGGGAAAAGTATAAAAAACAAAATTTTTTTTTGCTGTGATAAAGTACTCTTCGAACCATTCAACTGTTCTTTAGAACATTTTCCTCTATCTCTTATAGTTTGGACGATATACGCTTCGAAAGAAAAAAATTGATTTTCTTCAAAGGGGTGTTTTACCCCCTAAAAGTGCAAAAAGACACGTATAAAAAATACGTGTTCCTTATTTTGATTTGTACTACAACGTATTAAAAGCTCGTTTAAATCTGAGGCGGACACTTCCAAACGTTTTCTTGTGAGTTTAGTCCGCTCTACCTGCATACAACCGCTTGGTTATTTATTATGGAACACTGTATACCTATGCTTTCAAAAGTTTAAAATAAAATATATTATTTTTTATTAATAAAAGTTTAAAAGTATTTCCTTAACCCTTAAACACACCGATCCTGTAAAATACCTAAACACATTTTCGGGTCTGGGAAATTTTTTCAACTTTGAAAAGTTATAACTTTGATTCTAATCAACATTTTTCAACGATTTTTTTTTTCATGTGAAAGTTCAGAATCTCAGAAATGTGACTGCATAATCGATATTGCCAAAAAATGACTTATTGTTAAGTTATAAAAGAAAAACATTAAGCAAAAATCAGAAAATGTTCAAAAATCCACTTTTCCTTTAAAAAATCATATCTCCGCAATAAAAAATTTTTGAGAACTTTCAAATACGGCATTTTAAAGCTAAAGAATCACACTTTCAAAAAAAATTATAGTATTGTCATTCCTTTTAAAAAATAGAATTATATAACAAGGAGAATATGAGGTATTTTTGGGTGTCTAAAAATATACTTTTTTTAAAAAATCATATCTTTGCAACAAAAAACTTTTAAAGACTTTACAATACGGCGTTTTAAAGCTAAAAAGTCATACTTTCAAAAAAAATTATGTTACTGCCATTTCTATTAAAAAATATACTTACGTAACATAAACTTAAGATGTCTAACATTGAAAATTAATGTGTTTTATAATATATTTCGGACCCTACGCAAAAATCCTCTCTTTCACGGCACTATAGTGTTTTAACTTTAGACAGAGTAATATACGCGAACGGACCTGTTTGAACGTGTTTTGTCCATTTTTTTTTTTTTATATAAGATTACTCACAAAAAGTTTCATTCACACACTATATGGGTCGCATTGACCGTAATAAAACTTTACTGCCGTGCCGTTTGAATTCTAGTTGATCAAAAAAGTTGATCAACCATATCAATCGAAAGAGGAGATTTCAAACTTTTTTTACGTCCTGATCCGAACCTCCTATCTCATTCCATCTTCACATAGCAAGCGTTCGAAATTTCATTTGGGATTTCTCAGACCCATTTATGTGTTTAAAGCTTAAAATAACAATTTACAAAATGGAAGCATCTTCAAAGATTTTTTTAGTAGCAGTAACATCACAACTTTTAATATTTATAAAATAATAAAGTTTGCCCAATTTCTGCTGTAAATTTGTTATTAGCCTTGTATCGTGTAGATCTTGCTCAGTTTCTGCTGCTACTTTATTGTTTGAATAAATTTTGTCAACAAGTTTTGTCGATAAAACATATGTTACCAGAATTCGGCCTCAAATTAATCTATTAACATTTTTAAATTACACAAAATAATATTTTCTGTTATCAGTCTTCTAATATTCTGCTAATTTTGCTGATTGGGAATGACATTATTAAATTAACACTGAAATATATTAAAAATTCAACACAAAAATTGTAGTAAAAATTAATTTTAACAGAAATACAAATTGTTCACAAAGTTAAATTGACGGATAAATAATTATTGCAAATGTACAGTGTACTAATGGAAAATAATAAAAACAAAAATTCTTGTTTTTTTGTTTAGTGCGTGTATCAAGGACCCGGCAGCCGAGTGAATGAAAATGGAGTGGGTGCCGGTTGGGCGAAAGGCGCATATGTGTGTAAGTGTCGGCAAGGCTTTTATAGCGTCAGTCATCATCAGTCAGGTTTCAACGGGAGTCTCGTGGAAGGTCAGAATCAGTTATTGATACTCATCGTTTGTTACGTATTTAATCCTTCACTTATATTTATTACAGCTGCGTGGAAGGAAATGAAAGAGAACAAGAGTAACTCCTATGAGAAAGTATTTCTATGTTTACGCTGCGCACCGGGATGCGCCAGGTGCAAAGGCCCTGAGCCTTGCTTGGCGACGTACAACTGGCCATTTAGGTATTCTCAAATTGCCTGAATATTTTTTATCTCGTTATTCGACGTCGTTATTTCAATCGTACATTACTTTTTAAGAATCTCGCTGTTAGCTGTTTCAATTTTCTGCGCATTCGGCACTATCGTCCTAGTGGCGTACATGTATCAGCACCGTAAACTAAAAGTATTCAAAGTGGCTTCCCCGATATTTCTATCTATCACACTTTTGGGCTGCGCCTTGATGTATCTCGAGGTAGGTAGAGAAGCGTTGTATCCTCTTTTGTTTATTTTTTTTTAATTTCCGTTTATACTAATCAAGAGATCTTGCCCTGTAGATGGCCGCTATATTCCCGGTCCTCGATATGTATTCGTGTATCGCCACAAAGTGGACGAGACATATGGGTTTCTGCGTCTCGTATACGGCGCTTCTGATGAAAACTTGGCGGTAAGCGATTAACGCGGTATCAGTCTAAATTAAAAGTCAGATTAAAATTGGATTGAAAATCAATCAATGTTTACTAAACTTGAGATTGGTTTACTTTCTCCTAATTGATGAAATTCCATTTCAAATTTAATTTCAATCTCTAGTCTGATATGGTCTTTATACAACAAGCATTATCCCATTAAAAGTACGTGAAGATCAAGTCAAGTTACTTTTTGAAGAAAACAATA
Organism: Solenopsis invicta; assembly: GCF_016802725.1. Taxonomy (NCBI): domain Eukaryota; kingdom Metazoa; phylum Arthropoda; class Insecta; order Hymenoptera; family Formicidae; genus Solenopsis; species Solenopsis invicta. The sequence goes on along the minus strand of NC_052675.1, from coordinate 1,841,813 downwards.
CAGAAGCATTGAGGTCAAGAAAGGTTCTTTGTGACAAAAAGCGATTCTTGATTTTAAAATCGAATCAGTCTTTTTTCTAAGAAAAATCAATGACAAGCTGCTGTGTCTCTTTGTTACGACTGCAATTGGTCCACTTGTATCTTCAGTGCTTTGGTTTTTGCAATTCAAGTACACGCAGTGGTGAAAAAATTAATTAAATGACTCTTGATTGCAGAGTTTCCCTTACATACCGAGTGAAAAGCGCTCACAAAGTTAAGCTGACGGACAAACAGTTGTTGCAATGGATGGTGCCCATCCTACTGGTGATGTTAATTTATCTTGGAACGTGGACCGTCAGCGCACCGCCTTACGCAGAAGTAATTGCGGATAATCATGACTTGAAATTCTACCAGTGTTCTTATAATTGGTGGGATCACAGTCTGGCTATTGGTAAATATACAGAAACTTTCTTAGATCTTTCTTAGGTCAATAGAATAGCTCGGGTAATCGATGAACAATTTCTGCTTTAAGGTGAAATTCTTTTTCTTGCCTGGGGCATAAAGGTATGTTACAACGTGCGAAATGCGGAAAGTCTGTTTAACGAGGCCCGTTTGATAAGTTACGCCATTTACAATATAGCCGCGGTGAATATAACCATGATAGCTATTCAGTACGTAACTAACGCAATGTACATTATTACAACACATACAAATCAAGATAATAAAGCTTGTCTCAGCAAAATCACGCAAATCTGTGATTGCTTATGATGCTGCCAACTTGCCGTATATTTGTTTTCAATGATTGTAAATTAAAGCAACACGCAGACAACAATATATATATGTGTGTGTGTGTGTGTGTGTGTGCGTGCGTGCGTGCGTGCGTGCGTGCGTGTATGTGTGTGTGTGTGTGTGTGTGTGTGTGTGTGTGTGTGTGTGTGTGTGTGTGTGTGTGTGTGCGTGCGTGCGTGCGTGTGTGTGTGTTGTTATAATTTACTGGCAAGAATAATAAATTTATACCACGTTATTGGCAATATGGCAGCATTGTATGATTCTATAATAATTATGACAACATAGTAGCAAAAGTACAAATTTTTAATGATAATTTCAAAGTTGCCGGAAAGTTGTTGACAAATTGCTATCCAAAGTTATCATATCATGATGGTATCAATTTGTCAACAAATGCGGACTCAGTTACCACAATTCTAGTAGCAATAAATATTATAATACAAATAATATGCCAATTAATAACAACATGTAAACATGTTATCTGGAAATTTTGCATCTTGCGACAAAGTATTGTACATCATGTTGAACAATGTTGTCCACAGTCTTTTCATATTTCCCCGTGCCGGACCGGATATCAAATACCTGTTGGGCTTCCTGCGGACTCAGTTGTCAACATCTGTTACGGTCTTCCTCGTATTCGGCCCTAAAGTAAGACAATTATAATAAATGGACAAGATAATTATGGATACTGAAAAGACTAGTTTAGGATAGACTCGGCAGTATTAAAATTAGAGAATAAAACGTAGGAAATGTGAGTCAAACGCGGTAGTTGGTGCGTCAATAATAATAGTACATGTATTTCGCTATTAGTACATAAATATGAATGCAAATATCGGACGCGTTTTGACTTCCCTTGAAGTCATTTTCAACGATGAAATTCCATTAAAATGACCGTTGTGTGACATGGTAGTCGTGTTGAATAAAAGGAACACACATTTTAAGCTCGGCGTACGTTGTCTCCGACTCGAAGACAAGAAATTGACACGCCATGCTTTTTTGTGTACAAGAATTTACACATTATGGTCCATCAATGTTGACCACCAAGATGGACATATGAGCGATCATGCCATAATCAGCACTGTCAATTCAAGCCATTTTTTAAGATGTTGACGTCCTGTTGAAGCTATCGAAACAGATAATAATCCGATGAGGCTAGATCTGACAAATAACCCGTATGAGAGAAAATTTTGTAGCATATTGTATAAATGATATCATTCGTCTCTTTTACAAGTAGTCGAGAATTGTCGTGTTGCAAAATCACTTATTTAATCTCTTGAATTTTTAATTTTGAGTTGATGTAGGCGATAGAAAATATATTGGAGGATAATTTCCAATTGTAACACAAGCGCCTGTCGTGGTTTGCATTCAATAATTGCTCAAGTTCCTCGTTTTAAAACATTTTTGTTTGTTTGAACGTTCTAATCCGAAGAATTAAAATCTTTATTCGTAAACTTTCGGTATTATATTTGTAGGAATTTTTGTTAAAAAATAAGTTTATTTGTGTAAATTATACAAGGATAGCTCGAAGCAAATTAAAAATAAGATTCGCGTAAAAATTACTATGCCAGTGTAAACTATACACAGTTCTCACAATCAGTAAGTCAGGCAATCAAAAAAGGCACCGTCCGCTCTTTACTCCGCGCTCCTCCGTCATCTGTCCCGCCGCCATCTATCGGGTCCCCACAGTTCGACCCTTCTGCATTATTATCCCTGCCCCGGATAATACTTGATTGTTTAATTTTGGGTTGATCCACCGTTCCAGATACTCGACACAAGTGGTAACCTTCTCTGGTCCTTCGCAATTGCCGGTTTTGACAATATCATGTGTATCGTACAATTTGACTTTTACAATACGATATGGTCCTAGATACGAGGATTTTAGCTTTAACCTTGGTCACAATTGCGTCTGCTTGATGGCTACAAAGTTGTTGATGTAGTATCTGTTTAGGTCTTTTCGTCGTAAGTCATATCGCGTCTTGTTTTCTAGTTGGATTTTCCCTATTTGCTTTCTGGCATCTTATCATAGCTGTCTCCGTCATTGTAATTATGAGTCATCTCTTGCTTGATTGCTTCTTTCATATTAAGAGTTTTAGTTTGCATTTTTGTACCTATCATCAATTCAAAAGGTGTAGCGTTAATGCTGATAAGTAGAATTTAGCACCTGTTGTAATTTTGCAACGTGTTTATATCATTAGATCGGTTCTTCAAACGACATTTTAGCCAATACTGATGTGATCGTTTTATTGATTCTCGCGATCTGCCCATTGGCGGCAGACTAGTGGTAAGGCATAATGTGCTCAATGCCTCTTCATGGCAGTAGTTCTCAAATTCAGACGAGGTAAAAGCAATGCCTTAGGCGGAAATGATCCGAGTTGGATTTCCAAAAATACTCTTTTGTGTTTCCAGTTTTTCTATAACTTCTTTAGACGTTACAGTCGTTAGATACAATCACACCATCTTGGTAAATATGTTACATCAGTGATGGCTAGAATATGCTTGTTTTTGTTCGTTGACTCAAGTGGTTCTAAATGATCCAGGTGACACGACATCTCCTTTATCCAGCAAATGTAAGTATCCTATTTGTTTTTTTTTTTTTAGATTTTTTGTTAACCAGAATATATTTAATTCAGTTAACGGTGCAATTTTCAACTTTATTACGGAGGTTCGAGATAAAGTATTCTTGTTTCATTTTCTCCTCGGTTCTTTTTGCAACAAAGTGTCCTCTTTTGTGTGCATTTTTTATTTCATTTTGCATGGCGCTGGGAGTCATAATTAATTCACATTCATCAGAATATTTGTAGATTAAATCATTCTGTAACGGATGAGCTTGATAGGGTTCTTTCTTTAACAGCTTCCTTATGTTTTTAATAGATGCGCCGTTTTCTTGAGCCGTTTTCATCTTCGGGTTTGATGTCATATGTTAAGTTTATCATTGCCACGGGATATCGACTTAATGCATCCACGTGCTTTAATCTGGAACCGGGTCTGTGTTTAATAGAGTTGTTTTGTCTCTTCTTTTTACTTTATGGGTTTGGGGAGAACCGAGATATATAATATATTGAACCACTGAACAACACTTTATTGAAGATATCACATCAATATTTGTGGGAATCTCAGAGAGTAATCCTGGAGCATCCGCTCACCACGCGCGCCGGTCTCGGTCTCGCTCTGTCTCGCCGGTCTCTCGTCTCGCGGAGCGAGGGAAAACAATGACTCGGCAAGATACCGAGCTTTAGCCGATATTCGCGAATAGCTAAATAAAAGCACCGAGAGATGTCACGCTAATTCTCCTTTTATCATCTCGGCGTATATACTTGAATACATATCAGCTCTTCCCCCTATAACATTGAATGGGAAATTTCAACGATTTATAATAAATCTCGCAGGTCCAATTCCACTTGAACTAATATCGGATATACAATATTAAATTGAAAATTTCTTTATACGTTTATAATAAATCTTCTCCACTACCATTTCACTTAAAAACTAGTATCACATATATAATATTAAACGGTGTATAACTGGCTTACAACTAATAACAAAGATCTCTTAAAGATATGCTTAATTTTTAAATTTGCGCCAGGTGGTTCCCGTATCTCTCTGGCGGTTTCCTGTTCCGCTGAGGTCGGGCCTCCCTGTTTACGTTTGTACAGTTTTTAACATTTATTTCTTGATTGGATGAGTGTGAAACCTCGGCTCGCGCTGCTTCCCCTTCTTCGGATGTGATTATCTCAGGGATTTCTGGATAGCATCTCGAGCTGGCAGAGACAATGCTTTTGTGAATAGGTTGCACTTGATCGTTATCGCTTGGTTCCACTAGGTTCCACTTGATCGTTATCGCTTGGAGTCGAAGAATCCTGCGATACTTCCGCTGGACCATAATGGTCCGCAATGCCGAAATTACTTGCCCCGTCAGGGGTATTAATTTGTTCACCAATTTTTCTTATTTGTTCAATGTGCCGTTTCCAAATTTTTCCGCTATCTAGTTTAATTAAGTAATGCGCTTTTCCTAATTTAGATACTACGTTTCCAAATCGCCATTTTATATTTTTAACTAAGTATTCTCGCACGGCGATTCTTTCCCCCTCTTTAAAATTTCTATCGCTTATGGCATTTTCTATTTCAAATTTTTTATTAGGTTTCGGGAACATCAAATCCAGTCTGCTTCTCGGTTTACGATTAAACATGGCTTCTGCCGGAGATTTATTAATTTCAGAATGAGGCGTAAGTCTATAATGGAATAAGAATTTCTGCAGATTGACTTTGATGTTTCCATGGCTAACGTTTAATTTTCGTAACGCCTGTTTTAAGGTTTGCACAAAACGTTCCGCTAGGCCATTGGTGGCTGGATGGTAAGGTGCTGTGAGCTTATGGTATATCCCATTGTTTTTTAGAAATTTTTCAAATTCTTCCGCAATAAACGTACGACCGTTATCCGACACAAGAACTTGTGGTAATCCAAATTTTGCGAAAATTTCTCTACATTTTTCAATCGTGCTTTGAACGGACATGTTTTTAACAATGTACACCTCAGGCCATTTTGTACACGCGTCAACCAAAACCAAAAAAATATGGCCCATAAATGGACCCGCGAAATCTATGTGAACGCGTTCAAAAGGTTCTGACGCTGGTTCCCAGGTATGCTTAATCTTGCTTCTAGGATTATTTAAAAATGTTACACAAGCCTTACAATTTTTTATTATGTTCTCTATGTCTTTATCTATTTTAGGCCACCAGCAAAAATTACGGCTAAGTTGTTTCATTCTTACTGTTCCAAAATGCCCTGCGTGCAACTCCTTCAATACTTTATCTCTTAAATTTTTCGGGATAACCACTCTTTCTTTTCTAAACATGATACCATCCTGTAATGTGAACTCGCTATCGTTATAGCCTAACGGAAACAAACTTTTTCCGTTTAGCAACGCTTGCCGAATTTTTGCTAACCATTTGTCTTTACACATTTCATCTCTTATACTTTTTGCGGTTACTGGTAATGCCTCTACATTTTCCATTTGAAATACGTCAATTACATCATAGTTTCCCTTACTTTTTTCTTGTATGGGCAATCGCGAGAAACCATCGGCATTCCCATGCTCAATTGCTTTACGATATTTAATATTGAAATTGAAAGCCTGTAAAAACACGGCATAGTGCTGCATACGCAGCGCGCTATATGCCGGTAAACCCTTTTGCGGGTTGAGTATTTGTGCCAAAGGCTTATTGTCTGTCCACAATGTAAAGTGATTCCCATACAAGAATTGATGAAATTTTTTTATACCAAATACGATTGCAAAAGCCTCCTTATCTATTTGCGCGTACTTCTTTTGCGTCTCATTTAAAGTGTTTGAGGCGTATTGTATTACGCGCTCCGTACCGTCGGGGTACATGTGTGAAAGAACGGCTCCGACTCCGTACGGGCTGGCATCCACCGCGAGGATTAATGGCAGCTTAGGGTTAAAAGGCACTAAAACTTTATCGCTTCCAAATTCTAGTTTAATTTTATTGAATGCGATCTCACATTCTTTTGACCAATTAAAATTCACGTTTTTCTTTAACAAATTATTTAATGGGTATAATTTGTTACTTAAATGTTCAATAAAACGTCCATAGTAGTTTACCAATCCAATAAATGCTCGAAGCTGAGTAATGTTAGTTGGTCTTGGCATCTTTTGAACCGCTTCGATTTTTTTAGGCTCTTTTAAAATTCCCTTTTTACTAATTATGTATCCGCAATAGGATATTTGATCTTTAAGAAAGGCGCATTTTTCAAAATTTATACGTATATTATACTCTGATAGTCTTTTTAATACACTTTCTAATCTCTCGAAATGTTGGTTTATATCTTTCCCTGCAATTCTGATATCGTCCAAAAATACTGCAACACCGGGTATTCCCCCCAGTATGCTTTCTATTGTTCTCTGCCATATCGCGGGTGCGGATGCCACTCCGTACATCAGACGGTTACATCTAAATAACCCTTTATGCGTGCTTAAAGTTAAGATTTCTTTGTCCGAATCCGCAACCGGTAATTGCAAATACGCTTGTTTAAGATCAATTTTTGAAAAGATCGTGCCACCCGACATCGAAGCGAACAACTCCTCCATCGTGGGCAAGGGATGTTCATCAATGATTAAAGCCGGATTGACTGTTACGCTAAAATCGCCGCAAATTCTAACTCCGCCATTCTTTTTCAAAACCGGGACGATTGGCGTCGCCCAGTTTAAAGATTCCACTTTTTCTAAGATTCCGGCCTCCAACATTTTTTCTAATTCTTTTTCAACTTTCTCTAATATTTTAAAAGGCACCGACCGATTTTTTATAAGCACAGGTTTTGCGTTCGGTTTTAACTTTAAACGGGCTTTAAATTTTTTAATGTGCGCAAACTCTTCACTTAATACATTTTTATACTTTTCCAATAACTTTGACAATCGTTCTTGTCCGGACGCGTCGAGAGTAGACACGTCTTCTATTTCTTTCAAACTATTTTTAATTTTTTCCAAAGATTTTAATTGATTGATCCACTCTCGCCCTAACAATGGGTCTCGATCTATTTTTACTACGTACATATTTAATATTTTAATTTCATTTACGTCCTTGACTTTAACTCTAATGTATCCGAGTGGCACGAAATTTTGTTTACAGTACGAGCGTAATTGCAATCGAGTTTTATGTATCTTTAAATTTGGAAACGTTTTTATAAGCCATTTCTCGCTCACCAATGTGACCGCTGATCCGCAATCCACGTCGAATTTCACCTGTTTGTTTTCAATTTGAAGCGGCACAGTGAATTTTGCCCTCTGCTCGAAATGCTCTCCATCATCCACACGGAAAACCTCCTCCAGCAAATGGGCTTGGCCCTTCTTTTTGCACACTTTTTGGAGGTGTCCAAAACCTCCGCACTCATTGCATTTCACGTTCCGAGGAAGGGTACAGCTTGGCGCCAAATGAGCCTTTCCACACCTATAACAGATAATGTCATTTATTTTTGAATTCGCACGCTTGTTATTCGAATACTTATTGTGTTTGACTAAAGAACGGTTTGTTGACGGTGCGTCCTTCTTCGACCCTGCTTGTTGTTGATTTCGAGAATTTGCCTTTCTATCTTCGCGACCTTTCGCCTTCTTTTACTTGGCTCCCGCTCCGATGTAGTCAACGGTCGATTCCACAGGATTTTCTTCTTTTAATTTGTTAACGCCCTTCTCTGCCAATTCCATTCCGCATGCGATTTTTAATGCCGAATCCTTCGTGAGATTTGCTGTCTCCAGCAGCCTTGCTTGGATACGTTGGTTTTTTAAACCGAATACAAATTGATTCCGTAGCTCCGTTTGTAAATAATCTCCGAATTTACAATGTAACGAGAGTTTCTGAAGAGCGGCCATATATTCCTGGACCGATTCCTCTGCGCGTTGCATACGCTTCCTGTATATATATATTTCGACTATTTCCAGTGGTTCCGGCGCGTAAAATTCTTTTAATTTTCCTACTAGCGTGTTATACGACTGAGTATATGGATCGACCGGATCCAATCGATCACATAAAATTCCGAACGGTTCCACGCCCACGAAATGTAATAAGTAGGCAGCACGTTCCGTGTCTCCCGAGATTTGGAAAACTCGAAAAGCACCTTCAAGCCGCTGTAGCCAACGAATTAACGGCTGCCGTTGCGGGTCGAATACGTCGACTTGTAAAGGATTCGCTATAGCTACCTTCGCCGGGGGATTTATCCCCGGCACCGGGCTCTGCGTCCCCGAGCTTGTACCCGTCGTCGTCATCCTGTCTTAGGCTTCCTTCGATTTGGCAATCCGCTTCGTCGGTTCTCGAACTGCGTCGCGCGCTCGGCTCCAACGAGAAAAAAAAACTTGCCACGAATTCCACGTGGCTGATTTCCACTACGTTTAACTGCTTCACGCCTTAATGGATCCCATCCTCGTCGCCAGCTGTTTTGTCTCTTCTTTTTACTTTATGGGTTTGGGGAGAACCGAGATATATAATATATTGAACCACTGAACAACACTTTATTGAAGATATCACATCAATATTTGTGGGAGTCTCAGAGAGTAATCCTGGAGCATCCGCTCGCCACGCGCGCCGGTCTCGGTCTCGCTCTGTCTCGCCGGTCTCTCGTCTCGCGGAGCGAGGGAAAACAATGACTCGGCAAGATACCGAGCTTTAGCCGATATTCGCGAATAGCTAAATAAAAGCACCGAGAGATGTCACGCTAATTCTCCTTTTATCATCTCGGCGTATATACTTGAATACATATCAAGAGTAATTAAATTGCTGCATAAATAAGACCCATTTTGCTACTTGAGGTAAGAGATTCTTTTTCTTCGTTGTTTGTTGGAATACGGTACAATTTGTTAGAATTTTAAATGCCTTGCCTAGTAGATAAATAAGAAATTTCTTTAGGGCCTCTACCACACCTAGAGCCTCGAGTTCATAGCTGGAGTACTTCTTTTCTGCATCGGTAGTCTTTCTACTCATGTCGTATATCGGAATCAGCTCTCCATCCTTAGAAAGTTTTTGTAAGGGTATTACTTTGTAACCGTATTAGCTGGTATCCGTATGTATCTCGGTGCTCTTGATGGTAAATACTCAAGACTGGTTCTTTGGTTAAACATTCTTTTAATTTTTCAAACACGTCGGCTTTTTCTTTCTTGATTTTTCTTGAGCATATCGCTTAATGACTTAGCAATTATGAAATAGTAAAGGATGAACTTCCTAAAGTATACAGTCAAGCCAAGGAAGCTTTATACTTAATAGTCGTCGGTTCAGGAAATCTCAAAACTGCTTTCATTTTTTCTGACAAAGGGTATAGTTTTACTTCTTCAATCACACAACCTAAAAATTCGATGCGTCGTTTCAGTACTTGACACTTCTTTTTAATTATTTTTAATCCGTATTTTTCAGCGTGCTTTAATACTAGTTTTAGTTTTTCTATAGCCTCGTCCTTGTCCTTTGCTGGTATTATTAAATCATCAATATATGGTAGTGCAGTTCTTTTTATTGTTATATCCTTAAATATTTTGTTATTAAGCCGGGAAACGACTGATGAGTTGCACAACCGAATGGTACTTTCAGAAACTGCTACTGCCCACTATGTGTGACGAAAGCGGTATATTTGTGGCTATCTCTTCTTGTAGGAATATGAAAGAACCTATTCTTAAGATCTAACAAATTGAAGACTCGGGCAGTTTATCTGAGATGTCTTCTATTAGAGGTAAAAGGATAGCGGTCCTTTACTATCATCCTATTGATAGCTCGGCAATTAAGACAAATTTGCGGCGTACCATGTTTCTTTTTAGTTATTACGACTTGACTAGCATACTCAGATGAGCACGGTTCGACAATCTCTTCTTCAACCCACTGTTTTATCTGCTCCTCTCTAGAAATGATAATCGTCTTGGTCTGGCAAAAATCTTCTTGTCCTTGTCCATAGTAATGATAAGCTCGACGCTAGATTTCTTGGTCTTCTTAGGCGTACAATTATCCAGAAAAATCTCCACTTCTTTTCTTCTTTTTTCGCGAACGTGTTTTACATCAGGTGTATCCTGTTTAATAATATTGTTTGGTTATTGAGAGAATACTATTTTCCTTGAGTATCTTGCTAATAACGATGTCACCCTAATTTATATTAGGTTCCGTTTGTGATAATAACTCCTTTCCGATAACACTATTTATTGTTATGACGTCGTTAGCAACCACGTAAATCAATACCTGGAAAGGTTCATTATCGATTAAGATAATGTCGTTGAAGTATCCCATTGACTTCACCTTGTTTTGGCTAAATCCAAGAGAATTGAATTACAGCGTTCGACAATATTGGTGCGCCTGTTATATGAGCTTTGATTTATTATATTGAATTGGCTGCTAGTATCTACTATGACGACGTTCCTAATCGTGACACAACTTCGTCGTTCGTCCAACGCATATCGGCAGCAAAATCTTAATTCTTTCAATCTCGTAATTATTTCTTTACCCTAAAACGGGCGCCAAGCACGAGAGAGCGCGCCACTCTTCTACTAGATTCTAAATGCTGCATACAATATTTATCATTAATAGCCGAGAACATCGACGGCACCGACAGCCAGTTGCTAAGCCACAGAATTGGTAGAGAAAGGGGTTTGATGCGAGAGGGTAGAATTAGGAAGAGCGAGAGGGATCACACAAAAAATAGACAAGATTTAACAATAAAAATAACAATTTATATTTCTCGTATCGGGGTAAGTTCTAACATGAAATTAAGCACGCGGTTCGTCGGCGTGTTCCAGGCGTGACAAAATTATGGAATGTTAGTTGGGCCGAAGAATCAAACAGACTATTGCGAGGTAACGATGACATGTAAATCTCTTACGATAGCAGCACATTACCCCGAGAGAAGGTGCACACGAGAATTATGATCTCCGCGGAATATCAAATGCACACACTATACGAAAAATTGCGTACTTTTATCGAAATTGCTACAAGTTATCTTACAAAGATTGACACAGAAACATAATCACGCTCACAAATACAAGAATTTATTATACGATATGGAACGACGATTTGGTTATAGCGATACAGGCGCAAATACCGGAAATGAAATACTCTATTCGGCGGGATCGAACGAGCAACATTGTGGCAGCGGAAATCCCCATGCAGGGAAATAGTACAGCCCTTGATAGTCAAATGACCGTAATCAGATAACATTTTGCTGTTATTTATTCCGTATTCAATTTTATTAAACTAAAACCAAGATGTTTCCACAAACTGTCCATTGTTCTGACATCATTAAAGTCTTTATTTAAATTCAGAAAATTGTCAGCAAATTGTTATCATGCGTGCACTACATTCAACTGATGTGTTTGATATCAAAATGTCAGCAAGTCATCATATATGACATCTACACGTGAAGCTTTGTTGCCGGCAATTTAATTACTACCCTAGTAGTAATTTTCTGCAAGACTGCAGTAAATTTTGCAGCAGATTCTTTAAGATTCTGCCAACAAGACGATTTGCTCCCTCAATTTTTATACTCAATTATACTCTGTATATTCAATTGTTTCGAAATATTCTGCAGTCAAATTCTTGCTATATCTGCTGCAATATTTGCAAAATTCTTTCACCAAAATATTAATATAATCTCAAGGATACTTTTCTCTGTCAAAAATGTGCGATTAAACCTTATTAAAAAAAAATGTAATCCGAAATCGATCGGGATTTCTGTACCAAAAATATAAAATTTTATGTGGAACAGCGTTCCATACACACGTCATGTTTTAAAAGAATGAGAGCGAATATTCGTCTCGATGTTACAACATGTAGCTTCTAAAGGCTCACTGAAGTATGAATCATGGTATGAATTGGGAAATCGGTTGTGGTGGCGCCTAGATATAACGCCTGTAGCCGTACTTGACTCACGAGAAATCCCCCGCGGCGTGGCCGCCTAGTGGCGGCACCAGCACTCACTTGTTTGCGTGAGGTCTTACACACGGCGGGACCAAATATTGTCATGTCACCAAATTGTTAATAATAAGCTTCAATTTAGAATCTTTAACAATATTCACCAAATATTTTACTTCTTGTATTAAACTTTTGATATCATACGTGCCGTCATTTTGTTAACATATTGCTGTCATATGACATATACGAATGCAAGCTCGTGACGAGCCGACAGTTTGCTATCAACATGATATGTTATTATTAATAAACGTTTGCTCTTAACATTTCATTAACTGATGTTGTGTTGTTGCTCTCCTGTTGCTGACTCAGTTTTACGTGAAATTCTGTGGCCAGCAAATTGTCTGCAAATTCACAACAATACATGTAATACATTAATTTGCTCGATGTGCTGAATCTAGCTTGGTTATCTGGGGCGTAATACAACAAATTCAAGATGAAGTCAAAAGGACTTTTTATCTAAAATCGCCCCCCGATGCCACTTACGCTCAATCGCAAATTTGGCGACTTTACAAAGTTATCGTTGACGCTCGTCTCACCTGGTAGCAGTGGCACGGCACGGAAGGCTTTTCGTCTGCATCCTCTCTTTCTCTTTAATTTGGCGGATGGCTCTCTCTCACATAAAATACTGGCTTAGGACACGCTCACAGCACAAGTGATGATTGATCCTCAATCCTGCGGAAGGCTCGTGGTGACGTGCCCCACTTAGCATAATTTCTGCTTTGTTATTGGCTGGGAACAAACGACTAGATCCTTGCAAGGTGCGAATTGCACTAACGTCCTGCGCCTGTGATATTTCAGGCGCATAAGGCTCAAACTCGGCAATTGTGCAGATGAGCAGCGTCACCGGAAACTGATATTAAACAACCGTGTCCCTTTATTTGGGGATAACCTCAGGCCCATAACAATTCCTCCACAAGGTCCATTGCACGGCCGTCCTCGTCTCCGCTCTCTCGCGGTACTTTGCGTGGTTTTGCATCTACTCTGCCTCTGGATTATTGAAGCCTTCACTGTTCTTGCAAATAAATCTTATAACAAAAAGATGTTTGTTCCACGGCAAACGGAGAAATGGTGTGGACGGTACAACCTGCAAGCCCTCACAATCCAGGGTGCTCCGTTAATCCCTCGGTGGTAATTTTCGTTTCCGCGCTTTCCCCGGGTGGACTAGACGTCGCGGTTGTACAATAAAATAGCCCTTGTAACTACAAGATAACTACCTACTCTCTCTTTTAGCTCATCTCCTGGCGCTTACTTTTTATTATTTAAGATAGGAGGGACGGCACAAAGACGGTCTCATACACGTAAAAATTGCGCCAACAAAATCGCGCCTGCTCCTGAGCCAAAAGAATGCAGCATCCGTGTCGCGCCTTGCGATTGGGCCATACGGCTCTTGTAACAGACGACGAACGCAAATCAAACCGTCATACTACCAAGGCGTAGAACATTTTGCTCTGAATTTCAATTATTTTATGCATATCTTTTGGAGCACAAAGACTATTCACCGGTTAAATTTTCCTTACATCTTCTTTAATGTCTCTCGTCTTCTTCGATTTTTCTTTCTTGTAATCGAGCGACTTGTGCTCGAATTTATTACAACAAAAACATTTGGCACCCTTACTTTTATTATCGCACGTTGTTGACCTACCTACTTTGCCACAATTAAAGCATCGAATCTCCTCCTTTGTCGATTTCATCTTTTTATTTACAGCAGAATTTGATAATTTATCTGTGTTCCTTGTTTTCAAACAGTTTGGCTTTTTCTTTAAACTTTTTTAGTCTTCTTGCTCCATACCAAATGCTCTTATTCATCGGCTGATCATCAATACCACCGACGTATTAGAATAACGCTTCTTCCTCTATTTCAACTCTTGCCGCTATTTCTCTCATAGCAAGAAAGTATGCTTGCACTGACTTGTCCTTTTTTATTTTTCACTTGCTTAACTGTCGGTGTAATTTGGCGCTATTTATTCTCTCATCGAATTCATCCTGGAGTGCCTTCTTTAATTTTCTCCATGTAGTCAAGCCTCGTCCTCTTTATATGAATAATTTTGCTAACTTACATAGTGATTTCTTGGCAAATATCAATTTCTAAATATCCGATCATCCGAAAAGTTCTGCAGCTTCCTCGAAATATCTGATTCATTCAACCATCGGATATTTGTAGTCTCCACAGTAGGGATTCATTGAGTCCTTTACGTCCCTAAAAGTTATTGCAAACTTATTTTTTTTCGTCTCATTTCTAGCTTTATCTGTCATCTTCTTCTGATACTTCGTTTTCGTCATCTTCTCTTACTTCGTCTTCGTTATTCTCTTCTTCAACGTCGTTGTTAACGTCCTCTTTATCATTCCTTTCGTTTTCCTCATCTTTCGTCTCGCTATTCGCGTTGTTCAGCCATTTAAGATCTATTAAGTATTGCATATTTGTTGGCCTAACTCTTTCATTGTTTCTCAATAATCAATCGCCAAGATGTTGAAAATCACGATTAGGTTACCCCATCCGAGATGCATATTTACATACAGTTAGCTTTATCTTATATTCCTCTGATCCGCTCACAAATGTAAACTCGCGAAGCCACTTTCTGTTGCCTCGATCGCCTTCCTGCTCAAATACTAACTTGAGCAACGTTTTAACAGCTTTTGTAGAACTCGTCTTAAAATTATTGGCTGCAACTTTTATCTGCTCGAGTCTTTCCATCATCGTAATTGTCTTATAAGGAACGTTCGGGAAGTGTCCGTCTCAGATTGAAACAAACTTTTAATATGTTGTAGTACAGATAAAAATAAAAGACACATATTTTTTTATACGTGCCTTAATGCACTTATAAGAAAAAAACACCCTTTTGAAAAAAATCAGTTTTTTTTTCTTACGAAGCTTATATCGTTAAAACTAAAAAAGAGATATAAAAAAATGTTCTATTTAAAAGTTAAATGGCTTAAAAAGTGCTTTGTAACAATAATAAAAAGTATAAAAAAAATATTAAAAAGTTTTACAAAAGTTTTACAAAAATTTTTTTATACTTTTCCTCACCACTTACATACTTTTTTCAAAATTTTTATTTTTTTTTATAAGCAAAATAAAACATATTTTGTTATAAATTCAATGGTATATGATAAAGTTATGTTACGACATTTTTATTTTCCACATATAATTAAAAGCCACTCCATAACGCTTGATATGCACACCCGTCCGTGCATTACGGAAGTGTCCTCTTTCGATTTTGACGAGTCTTTAATGTCGTGTAGTACAAATAAAAATAAGGGACACGTATTTTTTTATACGTGCTTGCATGCACTTTTAAGGGCAAAACACCCCTTTAAAAAATCGATTTTTTTTAAGCGTATATCGTCGAAACTATAAAAGATAAAAAAAATGTTTTAATTAAAAATTAAATGGCTTGAAGAGTAATTTATAACAGTAATTTATAACAGTAATAAAAAAATGCGAAAGAAATTTTTTTTATACTTTTTCCCAACACTTACCTGTTTTTTTTTCAACATTTTTAGAAGTATGTATATCATAGATTTTAATAAAATTTTATGGGTGTGTAGTATTCACTCACACTTTTACTGTAGCAAAGCCGTTTGTTGGGAAACTTAGGTATTTTTGAGAAAATGACGATTAAATATTTCTAGCAGCTATAGTACTATCGTTACAGAGGAACGATTATCGAGTAAGCGACGTAGCGCGAAGCGTTAAAACGTTGAATGGTACGCTCGTGTACTCAGGTTTGATTCCGGCAGATGAGACTTTTTTTATTTAAATCTTATATTTTTTAATTGTTATATATAATTTTTAAATTGTTTCTAATTATTTAATAAAAAATGTTATTTAAAAAAAGATCAAGGAATTAAAAATGCTTTTCTATTATTAATTAAATTAAAATTTCTCATGGAACATCAAAATAAATGTTTCTATAAATTATTATACCTACAACGGTCTCCGAGTAAACTAATAATACTATAAATTAATTGTAAAACAGTCGTTGTAAGTTTTTATTGTAAATATATTTTTTGTTTTTGTTTTTTAAACCTTTAATTATTCTGTTTCTTGTTTTTTGTGTTCATAAAAAAATTTTAATTTAATCAATAATAAAAGAGCGTTCTTAAACTCCTTGATTTTTTAAAATAATATTTTACATTAAATAATTAAAAATGGTTTAAAACTTATACATAACAATTTAAAAATTTAAATTTAGAAAAAAAGTCTTATCCGTGGGGATCGAGTTTAAGACCCCAAACGTACCAGTCGACGTCCTAACGCCTCATGCTACGTCATTTATTCGACAATCGTTCTTCTGTAATGGTGCTATAGACGATGGAAATATTTAATTGTCATTTTCTCGAGAATGCCTAAGTTTCGCAACGAGCTTTACTACAGTAAAGGTGTAAGTGAATACTACACACCCATAAAATTTTATTAAAAACGGTAATATACTTTTCAAGGGTTTTCCTTGTTAGTAAGTCGGGCCACCGAAGAAGACGCCGCCCGCTCTTTACCCCGCGCTCCGACGTCGTTCGTTCCGCCGCCATCTATCTCGGATCTTCATATATTTTTCCACGTTTTATATATCACATCGTTTTACATCACGTTTTATGCAGCACGATTTATATGCATATTACGTTTTTACTCGGAAAATAAGTCTAATTTTGTTCTGTTGTGGTCTTAAAATGAAAGTTTTTAAGATGTCCAGAAAAATAACACAAAAAAATCTCTTAAAAATGTCCGAGGTTCTAAATATTGCAACTTACAAAAACTTACAATATATACACTTTTAATACATTTTGAAAACATTATTGTGTGTGTTTAGGTAATCAGAGTATTACGAGGCCAAGGAGATCAGTGGGACAGTCGAGCAAGAGCACGCGGTGTCACCGCAAGTTTTTCCTTGAACGGAATCGGTTTAGTCCCAGAGGAAACGACAGATTTATATCAGGAAAATGAAGAGCTGAAGGTACTTATATGCTTATGTTGTTTTTACGCGTCTTTATTATGCAGCATGTTTCTCAACCACGACTGAAAAATAATGATAACAAGTAACGCCGTCACTATTACTACTATCGTTACTTTTTTTTGGTAACAATCCTTATATTTTTAATACCTGTAACGTCATTACATTTGTACAATAACGATATCGAATTTTATTGTTACTTTTATCATTACTTTATAAACATACGGTTAGAGGCAAGAAAGTTACAACACTTTTTTTTTTATGAGTTTCGGAATCACCGAGCAATTGATTTTTACTAGACCATATCGTGATTAACTAAACCACTATAAATTTCGAACTGTTTAAGTAGCTAAAAATTTTAGCTATTTAAAAAATTTTTGAATGTTCTAATATAGATGTTTTTAGAAAGTCTATGCTATATGGGATTATTCCAAAAAAGATCATCAAAATTTCTTGAGAAAGTAATGAAGAAAGTAACGAGCCGTTATCTTCTAAAAAAACAGTAATAGTACACGTTACTTTTTAAAATTAATAACGAATAACGGTAAGGCTTTACTTTTATAAAGTAACGGTTCCAATCTTGCATATAAAGATGTTAGGTGACGTAATTAGATTCGAAATTTTAATTTTTCGTACTGTCTTGAATTCTGCGCATCAGGAGGAAATTCAGAAGTTGGCCGCACGAATTGAATTTATGAAGATAGTGCACATGGAGATGCATAACCGACACATCAAACCGAAAATGGGCGGTTACTTCAGCACGCATGGTCATGGTCATGGGCATCCATCTGCCGGCCAGAGTCCCATCGCTAAGAGCTCTACGGCCAGTTTTATTCTCAAAGTATGTATCTAAAACATTTTATACAATAACACGTTATATAGAATTGACAAAATTAAAACACTAGAATAGAAGGCCTATATCAGTCACAGCGGTAGTTGGTGCCTAATAATAATTTTAATTTTTACAATTTTCAACTCAAATTGCGCGACGCATATTCGTCGGATTCGAAACATAGTCATAAAGACGGAATAGTTTCGGGAGTATAAATTAATTCGGTCCGTTTTTTTGTGGTCAAAAATGCATTTATTTCAGAACAAATTGAATAAACAGATTAATCAAAGTATAGTCCATCACTGGCTACTACTTTGTCCCATCTTTCAGGCAATTTTCGAATTCCATCTCGAAAAAATGTTTCGTCTTTTGAAGCGATCCAAGTTAGGAGCCAATTTTCGATTTCTGCAAAAGAAGTGAACCGGTGTCCTGCCAAATCGTGCTGCATCCGTCGAAATAACCAGCAATCAGATGGAGCGATGTCCGGCGAATACGGCGGGTGCGGCAAAATATCCCACTTGAGCGTTTCCAAATAAGTTTTGACGACTTTTGCGACATGAGGCCGAGCGTTATCGTGTAGCAGAATAACTTTGTCATGTCGTTCCTCGTATTCCGGCCGTTTTTCTCGTAATGCACGGCTCAAACGAATCAATTGTAGCCTATACCGATCGCCCGTAATGAATTCGCCAGGTTGTAGCAACTCATAGTATACAACACCCCTTGTCTTCGAATTGTTTTTGGCTGTCCAGAGCGAGGCTTGTCTTCAACGCTGAAATCACCATTCTTGAAACGTCGAAACCATTCCCTACATGATTTATCAGTTGGAGCATTGTCACCATAATTTCTACCAGCATTCGATGCGCTTCAGCTGCGCTTTTCTTCCAATTAAAACAAAAAAATAAAACCTCCCGCAAATACTGCTTAGTTACTACAAAAGTTGACATATTCAACACAGTAAAAAACAGGGTTTTTGTATAAAACTCAAAGCGATATGTACTGAATATTATTGACAGATGTCTAACCTCTCTGAAACCACCGGAATCAACTGTCACTATGACACATTCATAACAGCCAGAGCCGTCTTTTGAAAACGGATCAAACTAATTTATACTCCCAATAATATTAATGCTATAAGAAACGTGTGTAATATTTCCCCTCCCCAATAAAACTGTAAATTATTTTGTTACGAAAAAATAACACCTCAGCCAGGGTTCGAATCTGGATTTCCCGAATTCCATGCAGCGTCCTATCATTTCGATCACCACGACATGTGATGATATTTTCTCGCAATAACCAATATACAGAGCGTACGTGAAAAGCAAAATATATGTAAAATATTAGTTTTTAAGTAAAATTAATTAAATTATCTAATAGAAGGAATTAACAATTAATAATATAATAATATTCCATAGTTCTAATTTCCATTTCCTTCCAATAGAGTTATATAAAAGTATGGTTAATTTTCGTATAAGGTACCCAAGCCGAAAAAGGCCCACCTAACATATTTTATTTTTTATAAATTCTATTTACAATGAAATTGAAATAAATTAAATGAGAATAAAATGTTTATTTCAACCACTCGCCAAAATAAAATTATCTTCTATATAAAATAGTTTTAAGTAAACAAAAAAGAAATGTTTTTAAACTCTGACATTGGATCTTATTAAATTCTTGTGCTTTTAATAAGGTCCGAATTAAAAATAAATTAAAAATAACAAAGAAATTAATTATTATTTTTCAACTCACTGTTAAAATGATTAATAATCACAAATATGAAATCCTTTAAGATCTATTATACTAGTAAAACATCACAATTATTTTTAATTTTGTCTATAATTAATATTTTAACTATAAGAAATTTTGGCTATTTTAGTGCAATTTTAGCTTATGGAAAGTTAGTATCATTGAAAATCGTTATTCTCTGTTGCAAGCCACATACATAATAAACAAATGACAATGGCTATAACAATTAATGTACAAGTGGGCCTTATTTATTAATACATTATTTATAAAAAAGTATATTTATTCCAAAAAATTGATATACATATTTGTTTTTTCCTATAGTTAGAAAGTTATATAATATTATAATATGTTGTAATAAACCATAAAATAATGTATACTTATTAAATTTACAACACATTTTTATAAAAACAACTGATTTATCCACTTTGTTACAAGCT
Organism: Solenopsis invicta; assembly: GCF_016802725.1. Lineage (NCBI taxonomy): Eukaryota > Metazoa > Arthropoda > Insecta > Hymenoptera > Formicidae > Solenopsis > Solenopsis invicta. Next base: position 1,821,649 of record NC_052675.1, on the reverse strand, counting down.
TTTGTTGCACTGAATAAACGTGTTGCCAGCGGTATTAATTTCCTATTCAATCTTTATTTACTTCCTGTGACATATCTTTTAAGCATATATTTCAAACATAAAGTGGGTTTTTAAATGGTAAATTTAAAAGTGAGCTTTATTTAGTACTGGGCCTTATTCGGCTCAAGTACCTTATATTTATTTATACTTTATTTTGTGTCTTTTATTATATATAATACGAAAGTTGTTTTAACAATATCTATACGCGATCTTTGAGACGGTCATTAAGTTATTCTATGACTATTAAGTCATAGTATGTCTTAATAATAGGTTGGTTATAAAACAATTGTATTATAAGTTTTAATGTTGTTAATGCAACGTTAGAAATTAGTCGTATATATTCCTCACTTAGTTGATGTAAACTACGACGTTACTATCTAGTTGTAGTACGGTTGTAAGAAAAAATTACAAAGTTTTCTATAATTCTAAAGCCCATTCTATAATAGCCGTAACATAAGGCTGTAAAGGCGTGGTCGTAAGAGCTCATAAGCGAATGAATAACTTTTATTTTTTACGTTACAACGTTACAATATAGCCCATTGTACAATTGCATAAACGTGGTTGTAAAATGATTGCAGTTGTAAGTTCCCAATGAGCAGACAATATTTTTAAAATGTTTTTTAAATATTTTTTAAATAAAATTTTATTAGAAAAACATTAAAAAATCATTACAAAATATTGTCTGCTCATTGGGTCGTTGTTACGATTATTAAATACAGCCCATACAATAGCCGTAAACATAAAGCTGTAAGGTTGTAATGTAGAAATGTACGAATGCACTGAGAAAGAGTGTTGGAAAATAAATTGGAATAATTTATTGAGCAGACGGCCGTGGAGCGAGGTGCGACAGCAGCCGCAGCTGCGGCCGTCGAGGACTCGACCTTTCCGTCCGGAAGTCTGCACAGAGCGCGAAGATCGGAAATGCTGAGGGAGAGGAAGGCAGAGAGGGAAAGGGAACGCGAAAAAGAGCGGAATAAGGATAAAGAACAGAAGGAGAAGTCGCGAACAAGCGGCGAGAAAGTTTGACTAGTAGTCAATAGTGAGGAGGTAAAGAATTTTGTTTGATCTTACGCGTATCACGTACCGGGGATCAATTTAAATCTTTTTCTCTGTTTTACTCTTGTCATCTTTTCTTATCGGCAGGTATGGTTGTGACGAAGACAGTGTCTCGACAGAAATAAGAAGACGCGAGGAAACCGGAGAAAAAAGAGGAAGAAGAAATTGGAAGTATTTAAATGGTATCCTTTAAAGGACAGGAGATTGCCCGTGTTTGTATAAAACGCTGTATAATCAAAACTCGCGTTCACTGTCTTCGCGCCATTGTGATAGCGATATATTCGTAATTACTAGGTGTACGATATCTTTCTGAAAATCAAAAATCTTCAATGAGACGTGCGAAAGGCGAAAGACGACGGCAATGACGAGTATTACGTGTCTTCATTTATTTTTATAAACGGCTATCAAGAGAGCATAATTCTGTATTATAGATAAATCAATATCTTGTTTCTTCTACAACTAAACAACTTTTGAATGACACATTGTTGGCACGACGCACAGGAAATAAACATATTTAAAGATTAAGAATGCTTCTCTTTGGCAGATCAGACGGAATGATTGAGATAAAATCGCGATATCAGCTGTCACATATGCACAAAGGATGCGCGGACGAATTCGTAAGTTGTCGTCGTCTTCAACGGTATACATTTCGCTTTTCGCAAGTGCCGCGCCACTTCGTTGCGAGAACATTCGATAAAACCGTAAGAAACGCGTGATTCTGAATTATCCCCTTCGTCAAAATCGTTTGCCCGCGATAGCGTATACTCAGAGAGAAATGTTTCTTTAAATTTAGTAAATTTCCTTCTAAGAAATTTATGCCTTGAAATAATCCAACAAAACCGATGTTTAAAAGCTAAAAAATCCAATTGTTTAAAAATAGAATAATTATTAGGATAAAACCGCGTGTTGCGTACATTATTAAAATTAAGAAAAGGTTGAGAAGTAACTCCGTTTCTCGATTTTAATTATGTTTCATGCATCACAATCTTATTCCAATTATTGTTTGAAAAATGTATATTATTTGAAACATTCCATTTTCTCAATTTTAATTTATCTTCTAATACATGTTTAATTAAAAAAAAATTTTTTTTTTTAAATAATTGTATAATATATAAAATTTTGTTTAAATAGATTTATTATTTCAGTGAAAAAAATATTGTATTAATACTCAAATTATAATTTTGTTACTTTAAACAATTTTATTATTTCTGTAAACCTAATATTTTACTTAAATTATTGAGAAAAGACACAAATCAATGTGGAACAGTACATTCATAGATCTCATTTCGTTCCGTGAACAGGGGAAAGTAAACTTCACTTAGTGTAAAAAATCGCAAACCCATGTGAAACAGAACAATTAATGACTTTCTCATCAATCAGCATAGTCGTATTCGTAAATAGCGCACAGAAACGCAATAAAAGTAGTATTTTAAAAAATTGGAGGTAACGATTTTTTGGAACTGCACTCATCGAATCTGGAGGTCCTGGAATTATATTGTATTAATATTGTAGTTATTTTGTATCAATGCTTCCCGAAATATTTTGTGAAAACAGTGGTAAACATTTAAAAAATTGATTTTAAATTTTTGATTATAATGACTAAAATACAATTAATGTATAGGACCTTATTTGTATAATGTATAGAACCTTATTTGTATAGTTTTTCAATGAGCTTCACTTTTTGTTGGACAACTTTTTTCATAAAATAAATATTTTTTGAAATTAAGAACTGTTTTTTTTAGGGGTGAAAGAGACGAAGGGAGCATTTGTAAAAATCCATTTGGAAATCTTATTTAATTCACAACATAAAAATCAGTAATTTTGGTTTATATAAAATAAAAAAAAGATATAATTATAATATAGTTACTTTTTGCAAAGAAAATCAATATTTTATTATAAAATGGCTCACTTAAAAGGTTTTATTATATTTTATAACATTTCAAAGATGGAATTTTTTCTGTAGAGCATTCTGTTATTTCAATATAAATTTATTCTGAATCCCTATATTTATTACAACGCAAATAACTTTTTACTTACATATCGAAACTAAGATTAAAATAAAAATAAATCTAATTTATTTACTAGCAAGAAATGCAAATTCGCCGGCTCAACCAAGTCTTTGGTAGCACGCTTTTAACTTGTCGCTGTAAAAAAAAAAAAACACTGGCGAAATACAACGTCACTAATCTGATTAGGTCTCACTATCAATAACTTTCTTTAGAAGTGGTGCCGATCCTTCTCATTTACCATCTCATGAATAATTCAAAATTAAAAATAAGCCTGTGTTTTCAAATCTTAGTTCAACCGTGGAGGTTAAATATATTTTGTTATTTAAGATTGACAGCACTTTTCTAGTCAAATGGCTATTTACATTCGATAAGAAATAGAAAAAATAAAATAATTGTTACATAATAAAATAATTGTTATTAAATTGACATGATGATTCTTAATGTAACTATTATATATTTAATTTTTGGAGTTTACTCATTTAGTTTATTCATTTTTAAGTAAATAACTAATTAATTTTGAAAGAATTAATTTATAAAATAAAGTATAGAAGCTCTCATGATTACAATATTAATTTATGAAATGCAAAATTTATATTATTCATACTTTGAATCATTCCTTCATCAATAAAATTAGAAGCATACTTTAATACATTATTTTGTATATAGAGTGATCGGAATAACTTTGCATCTTTTTAAAGACATTTTCTACATTCTGAAACTATTTTGCCTTTATGAAAAGTTTATACGGCCTTTGAATTATAAATAGAAATAATTTGCGAATCATGAATCGAGTACGTAAGATAGATAAAACCCTTTAAGCACACAATATTTCCAGAATATTATACGAATACTATTAAAATTTAAAATAATATTACTAAATACCATAAATTCTTCAATATGTTTTAAATATTATGTAAACATTATGTTAATATTACATGTCCGTTTTTCACATAATATTTGTAACATATAACTTCAATGTCCGTGAAATATTATAAAAATGTTCTACGAATATTGTAATCAAAAATTAATGTGAATTATTATGTATAAAATATTCATAAAAACTATTAAATTTAAATGTTATAATATTTCACATAATTTAAAATATGTGAAATAATGAAATTAATAATATTATTTACTTCTTCATATAATATACATACATAATATCATTAAGAGTGAATATATAGGGAAGAGGCTAAATCGGACCATGTTTCACAGGACCTTTTTAATTTAAATGAATACAATTAAGCAGATTTTCGTGTCATTTATAATGTAAAGTTCTTATAAAACATCAATATGTTAGGTTTGAGGCTTGCTACAATATGTAGCAGTTTGACAGTTCTGTGTTATAACATTCATAGAATAGAATAGACGTGAATATGTATTTTCAGCCAGCGTGCAGAAATTTGAAAAAAAAGACAAAAAAAGAAAATGCTTGTAAATTATTATTTAAAAGGTGATGAAATTTGAAAAGGTAATTGATTCAAAATAATTAAAGAGTGTAAAATTTAAAAATATTAAGTGTTTTGTGGTTACTTTTGCGGTTTATTGTAAAACTTGTTCCAAAGTTTCAAAAGACCCATGTTCAAATCGGACTTTTAGATCGGAATTGCAACCTGGTCGTAGGTGACTGATCAAATCTGATTCTAGAAATGTTAAATTAATAAAATATTATTAGTAATCAAACTCGGAATAATTAAATTTTAGTTATTACAACTCTAATTCTATGTACCACTATTCTAATAACATAACATATCATAACATAACTGGAAAATGTCTAATAATATACAATGTCATTAATTTTTTTTTTTCTAATAAATTTTTATTTTTGATTGTCAAATTGCTCGTTTTTACTCAATAGTAAAAAAATACATTAAAATCTTTTAAAATTCTATTTAAAAGTCGGTACAAATACAAATCTCCGATTTGGACCAAGAAGTTGTCCGATTTGGAACCACTCGTGTTCCAAATCGGACTGAAAAAAATGTTTTTACATTTTTCATTATAGTTCCACACAAGTGAGACGTCAAAATGGTCTGAAGCAAAAATAAAAGAAATTAAATTATCTTTCCAACGGCACCTTCGGTTATGCCTTATAGTGAGCAATAAGTCCGATTTACGCTGCTATCCCCTAATCATTTTTATTAATATTTCAAGAATATTATTTAATATTATAGAGGAGCGGTACAACTCACCATCCGAACCGGGCGATTACGTACGACGCTCACTGCGATGAACTACAGAGTAAGGTTACCAAAATCGCACCATTTTTAACATAAAGGCTTATAACTTAAGAAATTATGAGGAATATTTTTAATTTTTTCACGTCATAATAAAGTACATTTCTCCTTTCTGTAATTTTTTTCAGAATTTTATATATTGTCATAAATTTTTAAATGGTTTTTAATAAACTTTTAAATAGTGCGATTTAGGCAACCGGTCTCATAAATTATATCACAATTTAATTTTACTTTTCCTGGGGTAAAACGACACTTTTTCAGCTGGATTCTTTCTTCTCGAGCAAAAATGCAATACATGTTGGATAAGCATAATTTTATTAATTTTGGAGATAAATACCGTAAACTAAATATAATTTCTATCATTGTCATCATTTCAATAATCTTTCAATAATATTGCAAACACATTGCTACATTACGCCAATATTGTTTCAATGTATAATTGATATATTTAACTTTATATACACATATAACTATATACGATCAAAGCAATAGCGCGATTTAGAAAACTATGAGAAACTAAGATATGATGCAATTTAGAAGGTTAGTATTTTGTAAAATTTTATTTATTTAAATTATAAATAAAAACACAAAGTTATTAGAATTTTATTAATCTAATTTTAATGATATTGTGATCATTATAAATTATTAAAATTTAGATTATTTATTTTACTTTTCTTGTAATCAAGTTGTAAAATGTGTTGAAAAATAGTAGTAAAGTTATGATTTTTTTACAAATATTAATAACAAAATTTCTATTATTCTTAACATGTTGAGACCAATGAAGGATGATGATAATGTTACGTAGTTCCTAAATAATCCTACAAAGAGTGCATAAATTCTGTGGTTAGATTTATACGCGATGCGATGCGATTAGGAGCTGGTGCGATATCGGCAACCTTACCCTATATTATATGCAAATACTTTTTTGTACACATGTACTTTCTTTCTTTCTGTCTCAGTTACTCACTCACTTATGTCTTATCTTGTAAAGATTTTATACCTTTATGAACAAATGTAGCTTGAAACAGAATGAACTTCATGATAGGATTGAAATCACACGTTCCCCCATGATAGGATTGCAATTATACGATCACTTTGCATTAAGATAGCAAGTAAGTCAGTTTTCATTTCACCAATTGTGTCATGAACGGTTTATTACTATTAATCACTGCCGGTTAATTATTTGGCGACATAAAGAAAATCAATCAGTTAAGAATTGAAAACAAGCATTACATACAAGTTATCGACGTGAAGACTGCAGTGTTCGATAACAATAATCAGGCAGATTTATGTTTTTGTAGTAAAATACTATTACCGTGCACATATAACGCTCCGAATAATTAGCCGGCAGTGATTAATAATATTAAATCGTTCGTCCGTAAGTCAATCAAGTGCGTAAAAGTGTTAATATATGATGCAATTGGTGAAATAAAAACTGATTTATTTGGCTATCTTAATGAGGAATCATCGTGTGATCTCAATCCTATCATGTAGAAACGTGCAATTTCAATCTTACCCACGTGTTTGTCCTGTCTGTTCATGCTACCTTTGTATTATGAAGACAAATTTTTACAAAGTATAGCGAAGATATAGCGAAGTGATGAAAAAGAGAAGGAGAAGGACAGTACATGTGTATAGAAAAGGATACATGTATTTGCGTGTAGCACGCAGCTGATCATTGCAAGCGCCGTAATCGCTCGTTTCGGAAAGGGAGTTACGTCGCTCCTGTTTACCTCGCGTACTCGGTCCGTGATTCGCGAACTATTTATCTTTATAAAGTCAATCTTCAAAAAGTAAGCTTGGATTAAATTTTCGTAAAAAAAATTGTCTTAGAATTAAGTGAGTAATATGTCTTTACAAGATTGTTCTGAACTATATATAATATCAATAAATCATTATTTCTTTTTTGAAAGAAAAGTTACATTGTTATAAAAACTCAATTATATTATGAATAAAATTCGGTAACATTGCATTAAAGAATAAGTCATTCTTGCTGATCACTACTAATAGAACGATGTATGTTTAGAGGTTTTACACATTCGTTGGTGATGATACACATGCATATTATGCGCGTTTTCGTAGTTGTATGTTGCTGCCAAATTTCAAAAGGTATAAATCAACAGGAATATCATTTTGTCAAAATTTATGTATTGGAAATTAATTTTTTCTTAAATTACACGGTGAACTAATTATGGTTTATGTCTTCATTGAAAATTTTAGTTTGCATCGATACGTTTTTCTTTTGTTCTTGTTTGTTTCAAGATAACATATTGCGATAGATAAAACAATTAATGTGTGCACTGTTCGCAATAAAAGTATGTGTTACGAACAAATATATTTCGTAATAATTTTCCTTAAAAGGTACGATAAACGATTGACTTCAAATTTACATTTTAACACAATATTATGGAAATTGTATTATTTTCAAAATTTTGTCATATATTCTTAAAAATTTTAAACACAATAATCTAAAGTTCGTGTGAACGTAAAATTATTAAGTAAAATAAGGCCAACAAGATGATTAAAGAAATACGATTTACGTAAACAACCAAATTTTTGCTTGTCTTATTGGTCTTATTTTACTTAATAACTTAAAAATTTTCTTTTTGACTCCTGAAGGATAATTCAGGAATTAAAAGTGTAAATAATATTAAGAGTATTAACTGTTGTAATTAAACTGTGATTGTTTATTGAAATTTACGTTGCCTTGTATCTACCGTATGTTGAATTTTGCAATTGAGTTAACAGTCTCTTTAGCTATTTAGCGAGTATTTAGTAGAAACGTTACAGGTCGATAGTGGAAAAATTAATTAATTATAATTAAAAAGTTTAATATTTATAAAAATTTTATTGAAAAACGTTTCGACCAAACAATATGACTTTATACAACAAAACTAAGAAATTTGTGTTCAACAAAGTAATGTTTTATTTAAATTTATATTGTTCTGTGAAATAAATGTAAGGAATGCTGAATGTAAAGGAACATTTCTTTCAATGTATTTTTGCCGAACAGCACAAAGTCCTAGACATTTGATATTAAGGACAGCGGACAGCGTTAAGATGCCTTTTTTAAATGTTAAATAAGTCGTCATATACTGGGGTTTTAAATAGCATCGTTCGCGGCGGCTTTATCACGCTAACGTGATAATGTCTTCCTTATCGGATATTTAAATACACATCTTGAATGTAATCATTTAATTTAAGCAAATAATATATACACGTGTAATAGTGGCGTACTTTTCTGATTTGAATGCTTGACAAGTACTCGATGAACATGTAGAGAATCGTTTTCGTTATATGTACATTAAATTTACGACTTCATTTACGAATCGTATATTCGAAAGGCGAGACGTAATTTTCCCTCGCACTCTTATTATTTCCTATTTATGTACCGCTTTATCCAATTTATATTACATTTTATATGTTTCTGAAGTTACATTTAAAGCAGGGACTGAACGTCGAAATAATTTCGCTAGCACTGAATATCGGTATAGTATAAATTTATTTTTTTAATACCCTAGTATTTTAATATCTTTGATGAATACCGGTAATAAAATTAAATGTCGATATATAATCAAAATTTTTATATCGCCACTTATTTTTTGATAATATCGGTTTTATAATAGTATTATTAAACATCATTATTGCTACACATCAGTTACATTTGTAATACATTCTTAATATGTAATTACGGTATCATGTTATTAGTATTATATATGTACTAATGTATATCATAATACCGTAACATGTATTATACATACATGTTACGGTATTAGTATTATATAGTAGAACATTATTATACACGTAAAAGTTGTCGCACAAATTTAATCACAATTTTTATATTTAAAGAAATCAATTTTTTAAACATGCTTATTTTTTTACATTACAACGTTTCATATTAAAGAGAGCCTTTTTAAATAAAAAAATTCAAATTTAAAAAAATCAATTTTTACACATTTAAAAAATATTACTTTGAATATGTTGTCTTAAATTTAATAAATTTTTTTTACCTAAAGTAATACATTCAGAGAAGTACATTATTTATTTTAAAACTTTTCTGTATGTCCGTTATGTTTAATTTCTTTCCCTTTTTCTAAAAATAACTAGCGTATAATTTACTAAAGATTTTTAAGGTCGCTTATTATGAATCTGTAATTAAAACTTTAGAATTAAAAATGGTCAATTAAATATGTCGAACTAAAATTTAATAGCATTTTTTTCCGCTATATTGGATTCGCCATTTTCAATTTTAAAATTTGTATTACAGATTTGTTGAAAACTTAAAAAAACCTGTAGATATCAATTTATATATGTATAAATACAACATTTAATATTTTAGTGTCTACATTAAATCTGCTATTTTGAAATTATAATGATTTCATTTATATAACTCTTTATATTTATATAACATTTATATAACTCTTATGTTAACTTTCAAATTGAGAAAGAACTCGTTATCTTAATTTTTGTGTAAAATATAAGTATTTTTCACTTTTATCCTATTTAAAACTCACAAAGTTATTAATTTTTTCTTTTATGAAAAATCCTATCCTTTATTTTCAAAATAAACGTAGAAAAAAGTCGCTCTCTTTAATTTGTGGAAGATATTTTAAGGACATATATCCCTCTACGAAAGAGTTAATGGTCATTATGGAAACCGTCTCTGAAATTCTAATTTCTATTCTTAATATTTCCCTATTGTGCACAAGTCCAAATATTTGCAAATTATCACCCGAGGTGATCGTAAAGAATGTTTGTGCAAAAGTTCTTTCATAGGACATATAAAATAATGTTCTATATATAACAGAGAAAGAGAGAGAGAGAGAGAGAGAGAGAGAGAGAGAGAGAGAGAGTAGTAATATTATATGTAACAAGTAATAATGTCATCTAATACATTAAGGATTTATTACAAATCTCATTCATTTGTAACAAAGTTAGTGTTTAACAATACCAATTATAATATCGGTATAATACTGGTATAATTATCGAAAAATTGACTGTTATTATTACGTTATACTGTTTACTATTTATTGCAATCAATTATTTCGGTAATAACCGAAATATAATAATATAAAACCAAAAAATACTAGTGCATACCGGTATTTTTATATCATTTTAACCCTTGATTTAAACTTGTGAACAACTCAGCGATAACTATTCGTAACAAATTGTATAAATGTTACAAGTGACAATAAAGTTACATAGCGTGCTGTAAAAAAAGAAGATATATCAATTTAGTTGACGATCATAGATTCGTGTTTGGAAGAAAAGAGAAGATAAATTTAAAAAAAACTGAAAAGAGAAATAAAATTGTGCTACAAAGCAATTAACAATTATTAAAGTCTTTGCCTTGTTAGTTTACACTTTTTTAAGAGTGTTTACGTTTTTACGATAGAACGCTGCTATCGTAAGTTGCATCGTGCGTTAACAACAACCGACAGAATATTGCTGTTCGTATCTAACATATTTATAATAATTGTTGAATAATGTGATTAATAGGGAGAGAGAAGGAAAGAAGAAATGGAGAGCGGATTGATGTACACTACCGCTCAAAATTTTTGGTAAGCTTAAGATTTTCTTTAAGAAATTTATAAAAGTCTTTAAAAATTTTTTGGTAAGCTTGCAATTTTTTTTAAAAGTTTTTAAAAAATTTTGAAAAAATTTATACGCATAAACACATTTTAGCACACATTATTTCTCTTTTTTTTTATAAACTGGACAAAACAGGCGCGCGCTACGCACGCGTTACAGAGCCTTTGATATTACATAATTTCTTTTAAATTACACAAATTTAATATTACGCTATTAACATTTGATACACATAACTGTTACAACGCGATTTCCGCAATGACAGCAGCTCACGAAGTAAGCACAGCGAGATAATCAATCAGCATTATGGAAAAGTGTCAACAATAAACTTCGAGACTTTTAAGATACGATTATCAATTTAATATGCACTTTTTCAGATAAAATTCTTTAGTTTTTAAATTAAAAAACATTTTATAATCGAGATTTTACAAGGAGTTTCGTATCATTGCAAAAATTCTAACAATAGAGACTCCCATATCTGAAGTTCCATTATCTGAATACTTTAATATCCGAACATTCTACTATCCCAATGTTCCATTATCACCATACAAAAATGTTTATTCTATTATCCAAAATTTTCCTTATCCGAACAATTTTGTCTCTTTATTATTTCGAATATGGGAGGCTCCACTGTACATCATTAAAAGAAAAAAAACATTTTAGAACTTAGAAACCTTACACTGAGAGAAAAAATTACTTAATTTAAATATGTTATTACTATTCAAATAACTATTATATATTAAACCAGTAATATTTACTTTAAATAACTAAATAACTAATATTTACTAACAAAATCACTAAACAAATAATTTTTACTTGTTTGAAATAAATAAGTTATTTGAATAATAATTAATAATATTTATTTAAATTTAGTAATCTTTTTCTAATAATTAATGTATTTAAATTTTTTCTTTTTTTCTAATTTTTGTATTCCACAATATGTCGTTAAGCTTTAAAGTAAAAAAAACACATATTTTATATTAATTGATATTATTGAATTTTTATACAAATTGACAGCAACAGAATTTTTACATATTTATTCACATTGTTATAATTAATACTTTTTGGCGAATGCAGTGAGTTATCTCTATATGTCTTCGAGCAATTCATTAATTACCATAACACTGTGTGTGTGTGTGCGTGTGGGGAGGAGGTCGTGTGCCCGCGCGCGCGTGCGTGTGTGTGTGTGTGTGTGTGTGTGTATATACATATATACACATATATATATATACACATATATATACAAATACAATATAGGGGAGAGCGGGGCTGTTAGGAACACTTTTTTCTTTTGCGTTTCTTAAGTCCTGTATTCATTAAAAAAAAAGTTGAAAATGGTTTGAAAGGTTGAACCTTCCCATTCATAATAGCCTTATAGATAGAAGATGGAAATGTATTTGCTTTGAACTACATATAAAAATATCTACCAGTGCCAAGTGTTTCGAATAGCCCCGAGCTCGGGGTAATTCGAAGCTAGTTCGGGAATATTCTGATATTTATGTTTTAAAATGAAAAAATGTAAAAAAGCTGTTGTTAAGACTTTGTTTTATTTAGAAAAAGTTATAGTATGAAGAAATGTTACATACAATAAAAGAATACAAAACAGAGAATTTTATTGTTGTAGCGTTTTCGGAACAAGTCAGGGACTATTCATATTTTGTGTAATTACATCTGTTGAGTAATAAATTGTGTATTTTGGTACATAAAACGCGAATATGAAAGAAAAAGATTGTCCGAACGACGATTCGACGTTCGGTGTTTCAAATAACCTCGTCAACTGTGCGCATTATTGCGTATAATTTACAAAAATAAACATCACACAGCAAAAAGTAAACATAAAATGTTTCAAATACATTCAACTGAACATGATACATTCAAAGTTTTTAAAAAATATATTATATATATCTTACTTAAGTTTCGAAGAAATACTAACTGTTAAAAACTTCGACTGTCGCAAAACACATTTTTCATTATTACTACTTAAATTCAATTTGACGCCGTTGCCAACGAAACTTTGTTAGCAGCGTCGTTACATTAGGATGTGTTTGCAGTATTTAAAATAAATTTTTAACATGTACCCATAAAAAGATATTTCCATTTTTCGAATTGCGCCGGTTTCCCCTACATATACATATACATATACACATAAATATACATATACATATACATATACATATATATATATATATATATATATATATATATATATATATATATATATATATATATGTATATATATATATATATATATATATATATATATATATGTATATGTATATGTATATGTATATGTATATGTATATGTATATGTATATGTATATGTATATGTATATGTATATGTATATGTATATGTATATGTATATGTATATGTATATGTATATATATATACATACATACATACATACATACATACATACATACATACATACATACATACATACATACATATATGTGTGCGTACGTGCGTGCGTGCGTGCGTATGTATAGAATACTAACTAAATTTGTAATTTTTTTGTTTGCTTGATTGTTAAACCATGTGTCAACGTAACTGGATAAATGTTAAAAAAACATTTTTACTGTTTGTGTTATGGAAACTTAAAGATCCATGTTTTTTGTATGCTGGATATAGCCCAAAACAGTGTCAAAACGTTTATTTTGGAATTAAAACTTGCGTACTGAGTACTGCGCAAACACTCTCATTAATCTTTTGATTATTTATCCTTGTCAATTTCGAGAGTTTAACATTATTTATTAAAGTAAAAAAGCTTAAAAAGATACTAATTTTTAATTTTATGTAATTTAAAAACAAAACATCGTAAAGACAAAACTACACTAAAGAAAAATTATTAAGTTTTAATAATTATTTATTTGAATAGTACTAATGAAATGTAATTTAATGTAAATATATACAATATTTATTTAGTACAAAAACCACTAATTTAAGTATCAGTTTTTTTATAGAGTAAATATTTGTATACCGTAAGTAAATATTTCATTAGTACTATTTGAATAAATTTTTATTAAAATTTAGAAAATTGTTTCTCAGTGTAGAAGACAGATTCAAAATTCTCTTTGACCTTTAAACTGTAATGTTTGAAAAAAATCACACTATTGGTAAACAAAAGTCTGACAGACTACTATCATGTTTTGGCTAAGTTTTATAAGCTTCATATAATAAAAAAAAAATATTTTTAATTATTATAAATACTTGTAAGTAGGGAAGGACTGAAGGTGGAAAAAGATTGTTTTAATATGAGAATTAGCAAAAAATTTCATATACAAGGTGTTCCTAAAATCTATAAAATTTTACCCGTTATATTTCAGAAACGATTCAAAATTATTTATGAAAAATCACGAAATGTTTGGTCATTTCGAGAGACTACTTTTTTTTATAAGAGTTATAGAGATTGCACACCTTAAGGATTACTTTAGGTGAACCCCAACTCAAATATTTCAAAGAGACTTCTTTATATTGTAATCATTTATATCATTTGAAAAAGCATAAACATTTTTTTTATATAAAGTGGAGATTATTATAATATATCGATTTGTTTGGGAGTTATTTAGGATGAATGTTCAAAAAGGTCAATTTTCAAAAAATTGTTACTCCAATTTAAAAAATTGAAAAATCTTAAGAAAGTTAAATAAAAATTTTACTAGCATTAAAATGTAACTATACACCAGTAAATAAGATTTAAATTTATAAATAAGACGTAAATAAAGAAATAAATAAATGCTCAATACCGCGATAAAAGTAATGTAAACGGTAAAACACGATCTGTGGGACCGCTACAATTTTTCAATCATCGCATATTACATGTTCTTAATAGCGAATGACAACGGGATCACTGCAGTGTTTGATGGGGGCATTAAGTTTAGAGGGCTTTTTGATGTCAAAGAAGTTATTGACAAGTAAAGTTTTAATGGTCCGTAAGAGCGGCATTACAGTTTGAAGGTTAAAACGCATTTTTGAAAACTTGATTTTTTTTCTTTGATGTACACCCAAGGACTTTGATTCTGTCCATGGGGAAATTTTCCAAACTGAGAAGTCGTTATCTTTCTACATATAACTTACAGTTCATGATTAACGTAACGACCAATAAGCTCTAGTCGTTTTATTAATCATGAACTGCGAGTATGTAGAAAGTGGTGACTTCTCAGTTTAGAAAATTTTCCCAAGGGTGAAATCAAAGTCTTTGGGTGTACTCTTCATAATAAATGAGAGAAAATCTCAAGCATGCTTTTGAACAATAATATGTATGTGTGCGTTACGAGTACTTACCCACACAGCAAAATGAAATCTGTAGAATCTCGTTACGATATCTAGCCGGGATATTGCAATATCTCAAAGATATTCTAAAGAGATCTGTATGTACGAGAAATATTAATAGGATATACTAATGTTCGCAATTAACAAAACGTAGTGATATTACAAGGTTAAGTGAAATATATCTCAACGTTATTCCTGAGATATCTGAGAGATCCCTGAGATATCCGAAATATTCCTGAGATATTGTTCCTAACTTTAGATATTTAATATATAAAAAAATTTCTTTAAAATGTAAATATTAATATGGTTACACCACATAATTCCAATAAAAAACAATATTTTCGTAGCATTTTAAAAAACATTTTTCGCAAAAAAAATCTCAGGAATTTTCTCTCAGAAATTCCCAAACGGTCAACCATCCAAACTATGACGCTGCTTGACTTCTGTTTCGCACTTGTAACGACTATTTGGCCACAGCCAATCGAGGGGTATGATCTTTCTGTTGAGAGTAGGTCCTATATGATTTGTCAAGACAAAGACGTGGGGGAAAAACAACGATATAAATAGAGCGAACTTTTCGAAACGTCCTCTCTCTCGCTTTCTTCTCCGCGCAAGTTACACAAACACTCCACTGTTGCTGTAAGAGACCGGTACATCCTATCTGTACGACATTGTATTTTAATGAGCGGTCGAAGTTGGATTGTCGCAATAAATCCTGGTATAAGGAACGGAATATCTTCTTATTTCGACTGGTGGATTCCACGTGTCGAGTGTCTGTCCCTCGGTGCATCCCGTTAGCAATATAACGTTGGGGCGAGAACGCGTCGGGTTACAACCGGCGCACAAGTTCTTAAATCATTAACAACCAACTTCCAAGATCACTACGAACTCAATTCCTCGTGATGACCTGTGGACACTTTATAGTGTTCACTAATACGTGTGTAGAACTGATAGATTAGGTAATTATATATCGAAAAGATAAAACATGTATAATTAAAGCACAATATTTATATAAGCACATATAAAATTATAGTGTTTTTACTGATTTTTACAAATGCGGAATAGTATTTGAAATAATTTTTTTGTCATACGTATAAATAAGAATACAATTAGAAAAAAGTCAATATGACACAATAATTAAATTAAATATAAAACAATTTTTTGTTAAACATTTGAAAAGCATTTAAAAAATATTATCTGATTATTAACATGTAGATCAAGGTTTTTTTGCCCACAGACCTATTTCGTATATCGATAATATTTATGTTTTTGGATTTACACAGCGTTTTATTTTTATTCATTCTTTACAAAATAAAAAAAATATTGATAAGAATTTGTTCAATGTTGCTTTAATGTTACAGCAACATTACCATTTAATGTAGAAAAATCAATATAGATTTAATATAGAAAAAATATTCATACTTCAACATTCAACATCGCAATGTTTCTACAATATTTCCGCAATATTACATTGCAATTTGCAACATTGCAACATTCCTACAATGTTGCTGCAATGTTCTGTGCTGTATGTACATACATACACGTACACGTACTGGCAGAAATGGTGTCCCTCCGCGCTGACGCTCGGCTGCCGCACACACGCAAGCCGCGCACGGTCGTGTCTCGAAGCAGCGCGGCGAAGGTCAGAGTGCGGGCAGAAAATAGTGGGGGGGGGCGTTTCGATAGCGCATCTTTCTCGCTCGACGCTGGGTCGAGAGAGAAAACACGAATTGACGTGCTCGAGAAACTCGGCAGAAATGGTGTCCCTTGCGCCTATACGGGCGGTATACGGGATATCACAGTTGGTCGCGCACTGTTTTAATTTTTAATTGCATAAAGAAATTTACTCGGATACAAAAATTCGTTTGAAAAATAATGTAAATAGAATTACAATTTTTAATAATTAATTAAAATTATGTCTTGACAGTCGCAAGAATTGAAGTTGTATTGCCGTGATGACATAATTTTAATTTATTATTAAAAATTGTAATTCTATTAACATTATTTTTCAAACGAATATTCGTATCCGAGTAAATTTCTTTATGCAATTAAAAATTACAACACCGCGCGACAAACCGCGGTATCCCATATACCGGCCGTATAGGCGCAAGGGATACCATTTCTGTCAGTTTCTCGAGCGCCTCGATTCCGTGTCTTCTTTCTCGATCCAGCGTCGAGCGAGGAAGATGCGGTATCAAAACGCCCCCCACTACTTTCTGCCGGCACCCCGACCTCCGACGCGCTGCCGCGAAACACGTACATACGTGCGCACCTCGCGTGTGTGCGGCAGCCGAGCGTCAGTGCGAAGAGACACCATTTATGCCGGTGCGTGTACAGGGTGTTACATTTAGGACGCACAACTGGTTGCATACGGTAGACTGCCAGAGGCAGTTGTCATTAATAAAATTTAATTATTTAATTTTTAGTTTGAGAATTTTTGAAGGAATAATTGTAGGAATTTTATATTTAATTTAAGTAGATATAAAAAGATTAGTAGCTTATTCGTCTGTAGTTCATATGAATATAATATTATATGTGTTTTAATAACTATGTATAAATTAAGTATTTTAGGTAGATATATTATGATAATTTCTCATGGATTATGGTCTTCAGAATGATTTTATATAATAAATTTATTTTGTAGACGGAGGGGGAGATTTTTGTTAATTTTTAATAAGGGAATAATAAGAAAAATACCTTCTGTAATAATTTGGTGATTTTTATTGTGTGTGGCTAATTTTTCTTTTCCTTCTTCATTAAATTTTTTTAGAGAGTTAATAATTTTAATGACTATTTTACACAACAAATCTCATTACGCCTAATCAGTTGTGTGTCCTAAATGTATCTGCAATACTCTGTATGTACATACATACGCCCGCTTTAGGGATTTTGTCCACGAATGTCGAACATATAAATGAGAAGATGTTACGTACTTTCAGCGCACGATACTGATTTCCTTATAATGTAAAATGCCCATACATTTATTTTTATTATTTTATAAGTCCTATATAAATAAAATATCTTAAAAACGTCTGAAAAATATTCTATCTGTTTTGAACATCTTTAGGATAATATCTCTAAGATGTACTGAACATATTCATTTTTTAAAGGTAAGTTATGTTCTGAATATCTTATATGGGAATAATTTCATAATTTATTTATTATAATATACTGGTAATATTTTCAGGAAATTGAGATATATTTCATATATCCGCGATAATTTTAGTATATCCTACAGATTTCCATTGCTGTGTGGATACAATATAGATAATATTTGACGATAAAAATTGATCAAATGTAATAAACCCTGCATGAGATTAACATCCGCATATCACTAAATTCAGTCTTAGTATAAACTCCGGCCAAAAAAATTTTCTATTATTTTTTTTCGATACAAAAAAGGAAATAACATGCACGCGCGGAAAAAAACTGAAAAGGAAAGAGAGAGAAAGAAAAAACGATCTATAACAAACGGATCTATCCCATCTTTTCGTCGAACAGATAATTATGTATTTAGAATCAGACACATATTTGTATGTCTCTCAGTGTATACAATAATCTTAAATATACTAACAAGATTCTTTCTTTCGATATTTTCGTTCTCATATCTCCAGTAGAAAAAAATGTTCAACAGTATCTCATTTTATATGTAGGTCACATTAAAAATTTTGTGGATGACAAAAGTCATCAATTATTTTAACCAAATTTTTTTTATTGTTTTTCAAAATGTTTGCCTTCATGATCGACACTTTTGCATTCGGTGGAACCAGTTCTAAAAATACTGAGCCTAATACTCTGTAACCACCTCAGAAATGAAAGTTCTATCACTGCTTATGAGGTGTTAAACATTAATCCGACGCATTTGCCTTTGATGAATGGAAATAAGAAAAAGTCAAAGTGCCAGATCGATGACTATAAGACGGATGAGTCATAAATTTCACTTCCCAGC